>NC_069503.1:1090498574-1090807503 GCF_027579735.1 Bombina bombina
TGAAAAATAATAATGCATTTTAATTTTTTTATTTTATTAAATATGTTTATTTCTGTAGTGTAGCTGCCCCCCCCCCTCAACATCCAACCCCCCACCCTCTCCCAGATGCCTTGATGTTAAAATCCCACCCTCCCCAGTCCTCTCTCCCACCCTCCAGATCTACAGCATATTGATGCTGAAACAGATCTCTCGTGCACGCGCACGCACCCGCACAAGATCCCTCCTCCACCAATGACTGCCCACCCGCCTCCCTGGATGAGCTCCCACCCACCAACGATAACGGCCATCGATAGCCAATGCAGAGAGGGCCACAGAGTGGCTCTCTCTGCATCGGATGGCTAAAAACAGTTATTGCAGGATGCCTCAATATTGAGGCATCACTGCAATAACATGAAAGCAGCCGGAAGCTATCAGGATCGCTTCCACTGCTTTCAAAGACCAATGACTTATTGGGGTACATCCTTGGTAATTAACTGCATTTTTTTGCAGGACATACCCCATACGTCGTTGGTCGTTAAGGGGTTAATGACCGAGGACGTACGACATACGTCCTCAGAAAAAAAACAGTTAACGTCTGAGGACGTATTGCATACATCCTTGGTTTGGAAAGCAGCTGGAAGCAATCCTGATTGCTTCCAGCTGCTTTCCGGTTATTGCAGGATGCCTCGATATCGAGGCATCCTGTAATAACAAATTTTACCCCTCCAGTGCAGAGAGAGCCACTCTATGGCCCTCTCTACACCGGACATCGATGGCCGCATTCATTGGTGGGTGGGTGGGCGCTGCAGTGGGAGGCGGGTGGGTGGCCATCAATGGGTTCTGAGCCTGAGAGGGGGGCGGGATCGAGGGCGGGACAGTCGGGGGCGCGTGCATGGGGGGCGGCGGGTGCGTGCACGGGGAGGGAGCGGGTGCGAACCGCTACAGTACAGAAAACACAAAGTATAAGTGGGAGAAAGGTAGGGGGGGGGGGGGGAGGGAATGCCCCAAAAAGTAATCTAAGGGATCTGGGAGGGGGTGGCATAGTTACCAACATTGGTCTTGGGGGGGGAAGCTACACTACAGAAAAAAATAAAAAAAATAAAATAAAAAAGTGATACTATATATTGTAAACTGGGTACTGGCAGGCAGCTGCCAGTACCCAAGATGGCTGCCAAGAAGGTAGAGGGGGAGGTTAGAGAGCTGTTTGGGGGGGGACAGGGAGGTTGGGGGCTATGGGGGGATCCTACACAGCAGCATATGTAAATATGCAAAGGGAAAATAGAAAGAAAAAAAGGATGCCTTTTATTTTAGTACTGGCAGACTTTCTGCCAGTATTTAAGATGGCGGGGACAATTGTGGGGTGGGGGAGATAAGAGAGCTGTTTGGGAGGGATCAGGGGGGGTGATGTGTCAGGTGGGAGGCTGATCTCTACACTAAAGCTAAAATTAACCCTACAAGCTACCTAATTAACCCCTTCACTGCTAGCCATAATACATGTGTGATGCGCAGCGGCATTTAGCGGCCTTCTAAATGCCAAAAAGCAACGCCAAAGCCATATATGTCTGCTATTTCTGAACAAAGGGGATCCCAGAGAAGCATTTACAACCATTTGTGCTATAATTACACAAGCTGTTTGTAAATGATTTTAGTGAGAAACCTAAAATTTGGAAAAATGTAACGTTTTTTTTTTACTTTATCGCATTTGGCGGTAAAATGGTGGTATGAAATATACCAAAATGGGCCTAGATCAATACTTTGAGTTGTCTACTACACTATACTAAAGCTAAAATTACCAAAAAAAGCTCCCTACATGCTCCCTAATTAACCCCTTCACTGCTGGGCATAATACACGTGTGGTGCGCAATGGCATTTATCGGCCTTCTAATTACTAAAAAGCAACGCCAAAGCCATATATGTCTGCTATTTCTGAACAAAGGGGATCCCAGAGAAAAATTTACAACCATTTATGCCATAATTACTCAAGTTGTTTGTAAATAATTTCTGTGAAAAAAACAAAAGTTTGTAAAAATAAATGTGAAAAAGTGAACGATTTTTTTTATTTGATCGCATTTGGCGGTGAAATGGTGGCATAAAATATACCAAAATGGGCCTAGATCAATACTTTGGGATGTCTTCTAAAAAAAATATATACATGTCATGGGATATTCAGGGATTCCTGAAAGATATCAGTGTTCCAATGTAACTAGCGCTAATTTTAAACAAAAAGTGGTTTGGAAATAGCAAAGTGCTACTTGTATTTATGGCCCTATAACGTGCAAAAAAAGCAAAGAACATGTATACATTGTGTATTTCTAAACTCTGGACAAAATTTAGAAACTATTTAGCATGGGTGTTTTTTGGTGGTTGTAGATGTGTAACCGATTTTGGGGGTCAAAGTTATAAAAAGTGTGTTTTTTTCATCATATTTTATAATTTTTTTATAGTAAATTATAAGATATGATGTAAATAATGTTATTTTTAGAAAGTCCATTTAATGGCGAGAAAAACGGTATACAATATGTGTGGGTACAGTAAATGAGTAAGAGGAAAATTACAGCTAAACACAAATACCGCAAAAATTTAAAAATAGCCTTGGTCCCAAACGGACAGAAAATGGAAAAGTGCTGTGGTCATTAAGGGGTTAAAGCTCAGAATTACTCAGTGTCACTTATTTTCCTTTCCTTCAATTACATTGTTTATTTTATGAAAATATATAAGGTTTAGTTTTGGTTTTCATAATAAGTCTTATGTACACTTTGACATTTGGAACAAATATTTTACAGTGTTCATTTAAAAATAAACTTCCAGATTTAGCACATACTTTCTTATCTTGAAGACCAGTGCATGCATAGATGGATCAATAATAATTCTAAGACAGAGCCTGAGTCCAAAAGCAGAGAGATCCTGTTTATTATGGTTATGTAGGATGTACACATTCTGCCCTCTTTTTTTGTATCATTTTCTACATATTTGCTTTTGGCATATTTGCCACAGGAAAGCTTCTAGTCAGTCACCTAACCTCTAGAATAAATGTTTAATATTAAATAATAAATATTTAATTGAAAGATTTTGCCTTTTATTACATAATCTGGTCAGATATTTTCAAATTGCAAAACTTTTCTATTTATTTTTTTAAAGAAGCAAAACAAGCAAAAATATTTTAGTTGCCAAAATGTGTCTTAAAGAAAAAAAATATCACAGATAAAAGGGAAATACAATCTAAATTTTAAATATACTTTCATTTGAAAGTTGTATATACATCCTTGATAAGGCCTTTGGTTCTTCTTATCAGTCATAATTGGTTTACATATACACTTTTAAAGGGACACTGGACCCAATTTTTTTCTTTCATGATTCAAATAGAGCATGCACTTTTAAGCAACATTCTAATTTACTTCTATTATCAATTTTCTTCCTTCTCTTGCTATCTTTATTTGAAAAAGAAGACATCTAAGCTAAGGAGCCAGCAAATGTTTGGTTTCAGAACCATGGACAGCACTGGTTTATTGGTGCTGTCCAATCAGCAAGTATAACCCAGGTTGTTCCACAAAAATAGGCCGGCATCTAAACTTACATTCTTGCTTTTCAAATAAACATACCAAGAGAATGAAGAAAATGTGATAATAGGAGTAAATTAGAAAGTTGCTTAAAATTGCATGCTCTATCTGAAAATATTTTTTTTGGGTACAGTGTCCCTTTAAGATTTTTTAATGAATGTGCCTCCTCTAATATCCATAATAATCTTTATATATGCACATGTAATGGTTGGGCTTGCAAAGATGTTATATGTGCATGAGAAATGTTTTTACAGATTACTTTTATAGGAAACATTTTTCCTAACAAAAATCAATTTTATATCCTTTTATTAAAAATGTCAATATACTTCTATTGTCAAATTTGCTTTGTTCCCGTGATATTCTTTGTTAAAGAGGTAGGTAGGTTGTCTTGAGCTATACATGGCAGGAAATAGGCTGCCATCTAGGACTCTTGCAAATGGATACCATTCTGCCATATAGTGACATATGCATGCTCCTGAGCTAACAAAGAATATTTAATAATATAAGAAAATTAGAATGTTTTTTAAAAAACTAATTTCTGCTGTTCACTTATACAAATGAGGATCAAATACTATAAAGCCTTTTTTTAAATTCATATTTAGATTTTCAGGAAAATAAAGTACTATTAAATCTAGTTACGTCTAATTTTAATAAATGTGTCTACTGAAATCATTCTAAATTCAGTTAACTGTATGAACATTATCTAATATTATCTTTGCATTTAAATTTAGTATATTGTGCTTTTGCAATATTTATTAGTCTACCATTACATTTCCCCTAGGACGTTGTATAGATGTATATATTATTGAATTTTTGAATATTAATTCATCCACATTAAGTATTACAAGATGGTCATAACATCTCAAAATCCCAAATGATGCAATAATGAGTTAGTGTTGGCACTTAAGAATTTTATTGGTGATGTGTTCATTTCACTTTATTTATGCAGAAAAAAAAATTAAAAAATAATGAGGCAGTTTTATTCTACGGATTCTTGTTGCAAGAAGGTAAAGTTCAGCAATAGTAAATAGAACAAAGAAAAAACAATAAAAAGGAAAATATATGTGTTTATGCATTGCATTTTGATGGGCTATATTTGCAATCTGAGTTTTATTAGTGGTTTATTGCAAATAAGATCAGCATAATCTTTATAAAGCTGTGAATACAGAAAAATAAATAAATACATAAAATAAATAAATAAGTAAATAAACTATAAAATATTTAATTTATTTGTGATAGGGACAGAACATATAAACATGTTTAATATAGTTTATTTGTACTTTCTGCACCTAAAATGCAATATATATATATATATATATATATATATATATATATATATATATATATATATATATATATATATATATATATATATATATATAAAAATATATATATATATATATATATATATATATATATAATATTATAGACAATATGCTGGTTAGTTAGGTCATCTTTACTTTAATTCTGGAACATTATCATTTTTTTCTATTGGTTTATATTTTATACAATGTGTTTTTTTCCTCAGGAGAAAAAAATAATAATATGAACTGTATTTTATCTCATATTTTAGATTTATTCAGATTATTATACCATTTTTTTCTTTTATACAACTGTAATTCTCTTAGCTTCAAGAGAACTGGTATTATCAAAGCACTCTACATTTATATATGAAATCTATTCTTTTTTTCTCTGTTATGATAATCTGTTCTATATCATTTATTTAAAAAATACAGTTAACTGTAAAGCTAAAAGAAATATTTTTTTCAGATATGCACATTTTTTTTCTATGTCTTATATCACAGAATATCACAGACTTCAAAAACTTGAACACAAGGTCTAGCAATTTGGCTGCTCTGCTTTACACAGAGTGAAAAAAATACGTTTTTCGATTATAGTCGAAGTTTGTTAAATTCCTCTCATGCTCATGAAACTTATTGGAGTATGCACAACTTGCAGAGGTTTATTTACTTCTGTGATTCCCTTGTACCAAGGGTTGCCCTCTTTATTGTAAAAAAAAAAAATATTGGTCATGCTAATAAGCATCCATTTGCATGAATAATTATACATAACTCAAAGACTATAAAGAAAATAGACAGAAATTTAAACTACTCCACTAAAATGCTGCTTAACCCTTAAGTTAAAAAAAAGAGAGGTCAGGGAAGCGCAAAATAACTAAAACATATAAATATAAGTAATCTGTTATATAAAAAATATATGTGATGTATTGTACAAAAAATATATATGCAGTGAATAGGATATATAGAACCTATATTTATTAATACAGATATGAATTAATACAGATACATCTCTTAAAGACACCGCTGTCTATAAAGAAAATCTAAAAATGCTTAAAATGGGTTAAAGGTCTCCTGATTCCTTTTACTGATACTCTTTTCCATATAAATCAGGAGACTTTTAACCCATTTAAGCATTTTTAGATTTTATTTATAGACACCGATCTCTTTAAGAGATTTATCTGTATTAATTAATATGTGTATTAATAAATATGTTTTATATATCATTTTGATTGCATATATATTTTTTATACAACACATCACATATATTTTGTATATTACACATTACTTATATTTATATGTTTTAGTTCGCTTCCTTAACCTCTCTTTTCTATAACTCAAAGACTAGCTGACAGCCAATAGAATGCAAGCTCCATCCTATTGGCTGATTGGATCAGCCAATAGGATTGAAGTTCAATCCTATTGGCTGATTGTATCAGCCAATAGGATTTTTTCTACCTTAATTCCGATTGGCTGATAGAATTCTATCAGCCAATCGGAATCGAAGGGACGCCATCTTGGATGACGTCATTTAAAGGAACCTTCATTCAGCAAGAAGCCGTCGATTGAAGAGGATGCTCCGCGCCAGATGTCTTGAAGATGGAGCCGCTCCTCGTCGGAAGGATGAAGATAGAAGATGCCGTCTGGATAAAGACTTCTGCCCCTCTGGAGGACCACTTCTGCCTGTCTGGAGGACCACTTCTACCGGCTTCGTTGAGGACATTTTGCCGCTTGAATGAATACTTCTCCCAGTAAGTGGATCTTCGGGGGTTAGTGATTTTTTAAGGGTGTAATGGGTGGGTTCTATTTTTAGGTTAGGGCTTTGGGCCGCAATAGAGCTAAATGCCCTTTTAAGGGCAATGCCCATCCAAATGCCCTTTTCAGGGCAATGGGGAGCTCAGTTTTTTTAGTTAAGGTTTTATTTGGGGGGTTGGTTGTGTGGGTGGTGGGTTTTACTGTTGGGGGGTGTTTGTATTTTTCTTTACAGGTAAAAGAGCTGATTTCTTTGGGGCAATGCCCCGCAAAAGGCCCTTTCAAGGGCTATTGGTAGTTTAGTTTAGGCTAGGGTTCTTTTTTTATTTTGGGTAGGCTTTTTTATTTTGATAGGGCTATTAGATAAGGTGTAATTAGTTTAAATATCTTGTCATTTGTTGTTTATTTTCTGTAATTTAGTGTGTTTTTTGTAATTTAGCTAATTGTATTTAATTTATTTAATTATATTTAATTTAGGTAATTTATTTAATTGTAGTGTAGTGTTAGGTGTTAGTGTAACATAGGTTAGGTTTTATTTTACAGGTAAATTTGTATTTATTTTGCTAGGTAGTTATTAATTAGTTAATAACTATTTAGTAACTATTCTACCTAGTTAAAATAAATACAAACTTGCCTGTGAAATAAAAATAAACCCTAAGATAGATACAATGTAACTATTAGTTATATTGTAAATATCTTAGGGTTTATTTTACAGGTAAGTATTTATTTTTAAATAGGAATTATTTAGTTATTAATAGTAAGTTTTATTTAGATTTATTTTTTATTTAAGTTTTATTTAGATTTATTTTTTATTTAAGTTTTATTTAGATTTATTTTTTATTTAAGTTAGGGGGTGTTAGGGTTAGACTTAGTTTTAGGGGTTAATAAAATTAATATTGTGGCGACGATGTTAGGGACGGCAGAATAGGGGTTAATAAATGTAGGTAGGTGGTGGCGATATTAGGGGCAGTAGATTAGGAGTTAATAATATTTAACTAGTGTTTGTGATGCTGAAGTATGGCTGGTTTAGGGGTTAATATGTTTATTATAGTGACGGCGAGGTTGGGGACGGCAGATTAGGAGTTAATAACATTATGTAGGTGTTGGCGATGTTGTGGGCAGCAGATTAGGGGTTAATAAATATAATGTACGTGTCAGCGATGTTGGGGGCAGAAGATTAGGGGTTCATAAGTATAATGTAGATGGTGGCGATGTCCGGAGCGGCAGGTTAGGGGTTAATAAGTATAATGCAAAATTTATGTTTACACCTAACACCCTAACATGAACCCCGAGTCTAAATACCCCTAATCTTACACTTATTAACCCCTAATCTGCCGCCCCCGATAAGAACCATAGGCCTTGCAAGTCTGTCTGATATTTCTTAAGAATATAAACATATCTTGTTTGTAGGATAGCCTTATTCTTATCCTATCCTATCCCCTAAGGAACACCACTAGTAAATGCCCCCCTCTGCTTAAATTACATCATTTACTAACACACTCTATTTTCTATCCTCAAGCCAGCATTCTACCCAGTTCACATTTTTTGAGTCAATACACAGTTTGTGAATTAGTTTGTTGTGTGGGACAATGCCAAATGCTTTGCTGAAATCTAGATATGCTGCATAAACTGCTCCACTCTAGTCTAATATTTTTGTTACATAATCAAAGAAGAAAAAAATAAAGTAAAGAAGATATATCCGTTGGTGAATATCTATTTGTAGACCTTGTTATAATAATGTGTATTTTACTATAGGTCTGAGATAAGTAGTTGTGTGGGAAGCATGTAATATATTAACAAATTAAGGATAAACAGCCACAAGTGTGTGAGTGTGCTCCAAGAAAGTTATGCTTATGTGCACAATATCAAAAGAGAGAGCTTTTATTAAATTCATTTAAAAAAGAGAAGCGGAATATTGCTTCTTGCTGCACTCACACAAAGATTTAAAAACACTACACCTGGGGGCAGAGCTTGCTACAAGACAGAGTAGTCGCACTACCAGAGATCTCCATAGACCAAGTACAATTTAATCTATTTATAAGGGTTTTATACTTCCTATTACCCACATACCCACCCTCTTTAGTACCAGAGTACCTTTGGTGGTGAAAAAAGAAATAGGGTTAAGCAAGAACTTCCTGCAGCAACGAGCAGAAACACTTACATGCTGGCCCCAGGATCCGTTTGGTGCTAAACTAAAAGACAGGCCCATGCTGTTTGAAAATCCCTTCTGATCACCACTGGATACATCGAGCGGATACCCTACACAAGAAAAATCAGTGGGACAAAGCCTTATTGTCATGATTCCTTTCTTACTGACAAATACATCTATACTATGAACCATTACTATACCTTTAAATAAACAATCAGCTCTCCACAGATCTATAAAAGGTCATCTCTCACTCTCCACAATGCTTGGTATTGGACCGTGGTAATCCTGCTACAGTCATTCTCCCTAGCCTCCTTGTGAATCCTGCTTCACTTGTTTTTGCACTGCATCACCGGAACTGTATCCACTCAGCTCACTTTCAGCTGTTCTACTTCGGAACTCCTTGCGGTGACATCACACGCCAACTCCACACTGCAGCTCCTCCATTCTACCGGATCTCTGCTCTCCATCTGCACGGTTAGATATCTACTGTCACTGCCCGGGCGAACTAACCATAGAGCTGCCAGTTTTCCCAAAAGAAAGCAAGTATATACTTTATCATCAACTAATATATATTGCGCAATATTTTAAGTTTATCTCTTAACTCAGCCAATCTGCCTTTCTCTCTGAATACACTCTCCGTTCACCTTGCTTATTATCTCCTATAGTTGCTAATTCTACTGTACAGTTCCTATCATGTCTCATATTCTGAACTACCTTTACTCCATCATGGTATTTGCGCTGTCTTTATTTTTGCTGCATAAGTTGCGTACCAATTCCCCAGCAGCTTTAGAATAACAGCAGCCTTGTTACCTCATATTAATTCATCTGTGATATTATGTGGGTACATACATTACATGGTTTGTAATTCATGTTTCTATTCCATAATATCCTAGATACACTACAGCACTTACATCATCTCAGCAGCTGTGGTTCACACTGACACCTCACTTTATTCTAGATTCTAGGAAAAATCCTCTCAGATCATCACAGAATACCAAGCCCATTTAAAATGGACCCAGCTGAGATGTCAAATCAAATCCAAGCTCTCACACAAAGAGTGGATTTGTTAACAGAAGGGCTCAATTCCTTAAAACAAGAAAATGGAGCCCTGAAAGCCTATATCAAAGATTATGTGGAAACTAAATCACGTTTCCAAGAACCCCAGGTCAGCTTACCTGAGGTTTTCACTGGAGATAGGAAAACATTTAGAGACTTTAAAAATTCTTGTTTATTACTATTTACTTTAAAGCCTTATACTTACCCAACAGATCGAGTTAAGGTTATGACCACTATCTCATACCTAAGAGCTGAACCCAGAAGTTGGGCGAATAATTTTCTAGAAACTAACGATGACATCCTAAATTCTCTTGAGTCTTTTTTCTCTGCTTTGGGACAATTATATGACGATCCTTATAAGCAAATGACAGCTGAAACAGCCATGAGATCCCTAAAACAGAGGAAAAGGGATGTAGAAGATTATATCTCTGACTTTAAAAGGTGGGCAAAAGACACCCAGTGGAATAATCTGTCATTAAGGAACCAGTATCGATTGGGTCTTTCTGACGCTATAAAGGATGAACTGTCACGCACAGAGCTACCTGCTACTTTAGAAGAATTGATAAATCTTAGCATCAGTATTGATAGACGCCTCAGAGAGAGACAACAAGAGAAGGGCTCCCATGACAGCTATACAAAAAGATCTACAAACATAACCCCTAGTTACGTGCCAACAAAGAATACAACTGAGCCTATGGATATAGGGTTTCTAAAAGGGCCTATATCTACTCAGGAGAAACTCAGAAGACGCACTCACAATCTATGTATGTACTGCGCCTCTGATGAACATCTTGTAAATACATGTCCTATTCTACAAAAGCAAAAACAGGGTAAGAATACTCACATATATCATACCATTAATACAGACAGTAAATCCTGTGATTATTGTAAACTATCCCTCTCGTTACAGTGGGAACAACTTCGAGTCAACGTCACAGGGATAATTGACTCCGGAGCTACAGCTTCATATATAGATTTGTGTTTCACTAAGTTAAATAAAATTCCACTTATAAAGAAAATGTGTCCTGTACCTTTAAGGGGAATAGATGGGGAGGTTCTACCAACTGGGCCTGTAATATTCGAAACCATACCACTACTAGTTACAACACAAGATCACCATAGGGAATACATATCATTTGATGTGATAACATCCCCAGCTTTCCCTATAATATTAGGTTTGCAATGGTTGCGTATACACGACCCCCATATTTCCTGGACCACTTCTACATTACAATTCACATCTAAATATTGTTCAACAACCTGCTTCCCTACTTTATTGCTACAACCCATTCCTGACACACAAATTCCCAACATTCCAAAAGACTACCTAGATTTCTCGGATGTCTTTGATAAAAAAGAATCCGAGAATCTACCCCCACATCGCTCTTATGACTGCCCTATTGACATTTTACCAGGAGCAGTCATACCTTGTGGTCATGTCTTCCCCATGTCAAACCCTGAGTTACAACATCTAAAAACATATATAGATGATAATCTCAGGAAGGGGTTCATACGTCCATCAACTTCTCCCGCAGCTGCGGGGATGTTTTTTGTTAAAAATAAAGACGGAACTCTAAGGCCCATAGTAGACTATAGGCAATTGAATAAGGTTACCATTAAGAATCGATACCCCCTACCTCTTATTTCTCAATTAATCGAGAGATTAGAAGGTTCCACCATCTTTACAAAGTTAGATCTAAGGGGGGCTTATAACCTTATCCGAATGAGGGCCGGAGACGAATGGCTGACGGCGTTCCGTACTCGATATGGTCTTTACGAGTACACCGTCATGCCATTCGGTCTCTGTAACGCCCCTGCTACTTTTCAGCGTTTCATACATGATGTGTTTAGTGACATTTTGGATGTTTTTGTTGTTATCTACCTCGATGACATTTTAATATACTCCAAAACACCCAGTGAACATATCAACCATGTCAGACAAGTCCTTTCTCGTTTAAGAAGTCACTCCCTTTACGCAAAGGCAGAAAAATGCATTTTCAATTCCCATGCTATCACATTTTTGGGGTATCAGATCTCTGATAAAGGAATTCAAATGGATAATACTAAAATAGAAACCATTCTCAATTGGCCAAGGCCTACTAACAAGAAACAAGTTCAGAGTTTCTTGGGTTTTTCAAACTTCTACCGTAAGTTTATACATAACTTTGCTAGTATAGCAAAACCCCTTACCAATCTTACAAAAAATAACCACTTTCTTTGGTCGCAAGAGTCACAAACTGCCTTTGATCTTCTAAAAAAGAAATTTACAACAGCTCCTATTCTAAGATACCCCAACAACCAGCTTCAATACGTTCTTGAGGTTGATGCATCCGACTTCGCAATAGGTGCTGTCCTTTCTCAAAGGGAACAATTACAACAGCCCCTTCATCCAGTTGCTTTCTATTCTAGATGTTTGACCTTATCTGAGACTCACTACTCAATAGGTGATAAGGAACTTCTAGCAATCAAAGCTGCTTTTGAACAATGGCGACACTTATTGGAGGGTGCTAATTTTCCTACCATCGTGTACACCGATCACCAGAATTTGCAGTATTTGAAATCAACAAAAACTCTCACTGCCAGACAGGTACGATGGAATCTGTATTTTTCCAGGTTTGATTTCCTCATAACATACAGACCTGCCAATAAAAATGGTAAAGCGGACGCTCTTTCTCGATTACCTACGAAAGACTCTTACATACATGCACCCCAGTCTTTGATACCCAAGGAGAAGTTCCTACTATTCCTAATTGACAATACTAACCTACTCAGACAAGAACAACAAAACGACTTGAACAAACCTCATCATCAACTGCAATTAAACTCAGATGCCTTATTCCATCATAACGGGAAACTATATGTACCACCATCCCTTAGAGATAGCCTTCTCCAATCCTCTCATGATTCATATTTTGCGGGACACAGTGGCATATACAAAACTCAAGAGTTGTTAAAAAGAACCTACTGGTGGCCAAGTATGACAACGGATGTTACTAAATACATA
This sequence comes from Bombina bombina, assembly GCF_027579735.1. Classification (NCBI taxonomy): domain Eukaryota; kingdom Metazoa; phylum Chordata; class Amphibia; order Anura; family Bombinatoridae; genus Bombina; species Bombina bombina. The sequence goes on from NC_069503.1 coordinate 1,090,511,370, forward strand.
CAGAGTTGTTCAACATGTGTTACATCCAAACGTTCTAAGCACCATCCCTATGGTTTACTACTTCCAATTTCTACGCCATCAAGACCATGGACGGATATAGCATTAGATTACATAGTGGATTTACCCAGATCATCGAACAACAATACCCTTGTAGTAATAGTAGATTTATTTAGTAAAATGATACATCTTGTACCATACCACAAACTCCCAACAGCCGCTGAAACTATTCAAATCCTCCTCACCAATGTTTTCAGGTTACACGGACTGCCTCAAAGGATTCTTACTGATCGCGGCACCCAGTTCACCAGTGCACTATGGACAGAATTCTGTAATAGATTTTCAATAGACAAAAAGCTCTCATCCTCCTACCATCCACAGACTAATGGACAGACAGAGAGATGTAACCAATGGGTCGAACAATTCTTACGCATGTACTGTCATTCCAACCAGAATACTTGGACCGCTCATATACCTTTCGCAGAGTTCGTATTCAATAACACAGTTCATTCTACAACCAAACAGACCCCATTTTTTATTAATTATGGTTATCACCCAAATTTTCAATTATTACCTGGGAATAGCAACTCAGTTTATATCAACGATCTGACACATAACATCACTTCAAATTTCAGTACAGTACGAGTAGCTATTGATGAAGCAAAACTTCTACACAAAAGATACTATGATAAAACTCGGATTTCCCCACCATTGTATGCTGTTGGGGATCTTGCTTGGCTATCCACTAAGAATCTCCGTCTCAACACCCCATCCAAAAAACTCTCACCCTTATACATTGGTCCATTCCCCATTGTTAAAATCATAAATTGCAATGCAGTACGACTTCAATTACCAGACACTCTTAAAATCCACCCTACCTTTCATGTTGCTCTCCTGAAACCATATCGAGCTGTACGAAAACCTCCTACCCTACAAACCCTACCGCCAGTCGCTATCGACCCTAACATCGAATATGAGGTTCATTCTATCCTTGACTCCAGGAGACTGCGGGGAGTCTTACAGTACCTCATACGATGGAAGGGTTATAAAGAAGAAGATGACTCCTGGGAACCGGCAAGTAACATCTCCGCTCCACGTCTTGTATCCAGTTTCCATCAGCAGAATCCTGATCGTCCTGGACCATGAGCCTCGGAGTGGCTCCTTGGAGGGGGTGTCCTGTCATGATTCCTTTCTTACTGACAAATACATCTATACTATGAACCATTACTATACCTTTAAATAAACAATCAGCTCTCCACAGATCTATAAAAGGTCATCTCTCACTCTCCACAATGCTTGGTATTGGACCGTGGTAATCCTGCTACAGTCATTCTCCCTAGCCTCCTTGTGAATCCTGCTTCACTTGTTTTTGGACTGCATCACCGGAACTGTATCCACTCAGCTCACTTTCAGCTGTTCTACTTCGGAACTCCTTGCGGTGACGTCACACGCCAACTCCACGCTGCAGCTCCTCCATTCTACCGGATCTCTGCTCTCCATCTGCACGGTTAGATATCTACTGTCACTGCCCGGGCGAACTAACCATAGAGCTGCCAGTTTTCCCAAAAGAAAGCAAGTATATACTTTATCATCAACTAATATATATTGCGCAATATTTTAAGTTTATCTCTTAACTCAGCCAATCTGCCTTTCTCTCTGAATACACTCTCCGTTCACCTTGCTTATTATCTCCTATAGTTGCTAATTCTACTGTACAGTTCCTATCATGTCTCATATTCTGAACTACCTTTACTCCATCATGGTATTTGTGCTGTCTTTATTTTTGCTGCATAAGTTGCGTACCAATTCCCCAGCAGCTTTAGAATAACAGCAGCCTTGTTACCTCATATTAATTCATCTGTGATATTATGTGGGTACATACATTACATGGTTTGTAATTCATGTTTCTATTCCATAATATCCTAGATACACTACAGCACTTACATCATCTCAGCAGCTGTGGTTCACACTGACACCTCACTTTATTCTAGATTCTAGGAAAAATCCTCTCAGATCATCACACTTATACAAGGCACCCAACTGCATAACCAGGAGGAGTGAAGACTGAGTGCCACAATCTGAGGAGGACCGTTCACGGCCTCTGCGCACAAACGGAGGTCGGTTCCTCGGAGGGCCCACCTACACTCAGACGGCACATGCAGTGATCGCCACAGATTACATAGCCTACCGGATTGTGAGCTGAGAAACTCTCTGTAGTGGGCTAGGACAGACAGTGTTCTGGTACGTGTACTCCACACATCTTCACTACTGAGACCTAAGGGGGCTTTGAGGTGGCCGGATATAGGCGGTAAGTTGATACAGCCTAATTAACACTGCACTTATAACCGCAATAAAGACTAGTACCCTCTGCCCTCTCTCCTCCCTTTCCCGTCAGACCTTTTTGCCTACGGGTCATACCCCCATGTTCCCTTTTCCTTACCTGCTCAGAGGAAGCACTTACCCCAGGAGAGAGGCAGATATATACTTACCTTGGTAGACCTCTAAGCAAGCTATAATCTAAGAAACTCTCTTATTAAAGGTAACCCTATTCATGTGACACATCCCCAAGATATCATAATGTGCTAACCCTGCCATCTAGGTGGGTGCTGGATCTGCCCTCTCCACCTGCCATACTCTATAGTAGGACACTCATACTACCCTATTGGGAAATACCCGAAGTTCCATTAATCCTACACTATACAATATGGCACACTCTCAAAAAAGAAGCAGTAACAATCTGAAGCCCCAAAAAGCACTTTATCAGATCACTTTAATAGCAAAATTCATTATGAACACGACATGTCGGATGACGATTCAAGGGAATCGATTGCCTCTACTAAAGGATCCAATAGAGTTACAAGTCACTCTCAAGATAGATCCCTCACCATGCATTCCTCTATACTAGACTCCATTAAAGAGTTATCAGATAAGGTGGGCTCTCATCACTCATCTCTTAAACAAGAACTCAAAATGTCAGTATCCAAACTTAAAAGAGACGTCTCCTCCCTAGGAGAAAGGACAGAAATCCTGGAAAGGAAACAAGAAGGCCTCAATCTGAACCACTCTAATCTCCTTTCCTATACCCAGTCACTTTCTGAAATTATTTTAGACTTAGAATCCAAAATGGCGGACCTAGAGGATAGGTCATGCCGAAACAACATAAGGGTTTGCAGGCATACTAGAATAAGTGGGAACAGCAGATCTCTCTAAATACCTTTTAGATCTATGCAGAGAACTTCTGGGACCTATACAAGACCAATAGGCCCTAATGGATAGAGCTCATCGGGCACTCCACCTGAGAAATACTCCTTCAGGTTCACCTAGAGATGTAATCATTAGATTACATTATTACACATTCAAAGAAAAACTACTCAGAGCATCATTTCAAAACAAAACTCTGATGGATACCTTTCAGACCATCCAAATCTATCCGGACTTGTCCTCACACACTATAGCTAAGAGGTTTTCCTTCCAGCAGGTTACCCAATGCCTCTGCAAAAACAACATCAAATATAGATGGGGCTTCCCAGTCAAATTATTCTTTCAAATTGATGAACGTTCTTACACCATAACCACACCAGACCAGGGGTTGAAACTCCTACTCTCTGTAGGTTTACATAACTCTACAAATCAACCTAAAGAAGCAATCAAAAATGCGGAAGGACTAAACGCTACTGCTCCAGAGTGGCGCCCACTGCCGCGAAGACTCAGCTACAAAGCTAAAAGAAAGGAAATCCCCTCAACTAATGAAGATCCTTGACTTTAGGTAAACATAGGATAACATCCTGACCGGCATAACTTTGCCTTTGCAAACTTGCACCTCTAATCCAGCAGCTTGCCGTTCCCTGCAGCCTCAGGTGAGGATACCTTACTGTCTCTATGGTAACTGAACAACATCTTCAGAACTATGGATATTTGGTTAAATATACTGTTCAACTTAGTTAACAGTTCATAACACTGTTTCAGTTGTATTATTGTTATACTAACCCCTCATTTTCTTCTTACATAGTCTAAGTCCTTATTAAACTTCTCTTAGGCTAGGTGGTTTTACTAGCTTACAATCACATTAAATAGTAACTCATGGGAACATTTACACCAGTTGCCTAGCACAGAACCATATACAGGTAGCCCTCAGTTTACGCCGGGGTTAGGTTCCAGAAGGAATGGTTGTAAATCGAAACCGTTGTAAATTTAAACCCAGTTTATAATGCAAGTCAATGGGAAGTGAGGGAGTTAGGCCACTCTAAAAATTGACATAAGTAACAACTAATACATTATTTTTAAAGCTTTGAAATGAAGATTTTAAATGCTAAACAGCATTATGAACAGTATCAAATAATCACTTAACACAGAATATACAGAATAATTAAACTAAGTTAAATGAACAAAAACATTTGCTAAAACAGTATTATAACCTAATAAAATAATCACACAACACAGAAAATATAATCAAACTAAGTTTAATGAACAAAAACATTTGCTAACAGCACCTAATAAAATAATTACACAACAGACTGCATCGTCATTAAAATAAGTTTAATGAACAAAAATGTTTTTTTACTTGCATTTTTCTGCAAACAGTTCTCTGCATTGTTAGCATGTTAGATAATATTGGGTCTGCACCTATTATATGCATTTCAATTCGCAGTGATTAATAGGCAGTTAGGCACCCTCACCTCAAGCTGCTGGACAGGAAGATAATAGGGAAGTGCCTGCTAGAACGTGTTGCTCGATAAGTCTGATCTGATCTGTGTACACATATCAATTTCAGACTGTAAAGCTTGCTTAACTTTGCTGAAACACAAGCGGACAGCTTCACCTACTTGCTATTTTAATTAGTGCAATGTTTTTCAATGCATTTCAATAGCAGTCACATGACTGAAAAAAAAGGTTGTTATTCTGAAACGGCGCAAATTGAACTGGCGTAAACCGAGGGCCACCTGTATATCCTATATGGAACTACAATTGAATCAATCGGCTGACATTAGCTCTTACTTATGTCTTTCATTCCCATAGCTAAGTTGCACTATGGCGTAGAACCACTTACAAAGATGATCTAAGGGGCAGTTTCCACACAGAGGAACATTTTAAATAACAAGTTACATACATCTTGTGACTTTAATGCTATAATGTTTTAACTCATACACTTTAGGGATGCATAAACCACTACTTTGTTTCTAGTGTTACCTAAAGATAGAGTACGCTGAGGAACCTCAACAAATAGAAGGTTCTCCTACCCAGACTAAATGCTTTATATGTTTACTTCACCACTATTATATTATTATATCCTCAAGTATGCTATATTTGTGCCTAAGTTATATACGTTTATAAATTTATTAACAATGAACAACTGTCATTGATGATGTTATTGTAAGCTTTATTGGTTCTTATCCCTATGCAGACCCATCTATGATCTATAATGTGAATACTACTATTTCTCCAACATAGGTGTGTCCGGTCCACGGCGTCATCCTTACTTGTGGGATATTCTCTTCCCCAACAGGAAATGGCAAAGAGCCCAGCAAAGCTGGTCACATGATCCCTCCTAGGCTCCGCCTTCCCCAGTCATTCTCTTTGCCGTTGCACAGGCAACATCTCCACGGAGATGGCTCAGAGTTTTTTGGTGTTTAAATGTAGTTTTTATTCTTCTATCAAGAGTTTGTTATTTTAAAATAGTGCTGGTATGTACTATTTACTCTGAAACAGAAAAGAGATGAAGATTTCTGTTTGTAAGAGGAAAATGATTTTAGCAACTGTTACTAAAATCGATGGCTGTTTCCACACAGGACTGTTGAGAGGAATTAACTTCAGTTGGGGGAAACAGTGAGCAGACTTTGGCTGCTTGAGGTATGACACATTTCTAACAAGACTTGGTAATGCTGGAAGCTGTCATTTTCCCTATGGGATCCGGTAAGCCATTTTCTTAATTTTCAATATAAGAATAAAAGGGCTTCACAAGGGCTTTAAAGACTGGTAGACATTTTTCTGGGCCAAAACGATTACTATATAAGCATATTTAATGGTTTATAACTTTGGAGAGTTATTTTAATCTTGGCAATTTTGTTAAAAAAATGGCAGGCACTGTATTGGACACCTTTTTCACTGGGGGCCTTTTCTAGTCATAGGCAGAGCCTCATTTTCGCGCCACTAATGCGCAGTTGTTTTTGAGAAGCAAGGCATGCAATAACACAGTTCATTCTACAACCAAACAGACCCCATTTTTTATTAATTATGGTTATCACCCAAATTTTCAATTATTACCTGGGAATAGCAACTCAGTTTATATCAACGATCTGACACATAACATCACTTCAAATTTCAGTACAGTACGAGTAGCTATTGATGAAGCAAAACTTCTACACAAAAGATACTATGATAAAACTTGGATTTCCCCACCATTGTATGCTGTTGGGGATCTTGCTTGGCTATCCACTAAGAATCTCCGTCTCAACACCCCATCCAAAAAACTCTCACCCTTATACATTGGTCCATTCCCCATTGTTAAAATCATAAATTGCAATGCAGTACGACTTCAATTACCAGACACTCTTAAAATCCACCCTACCTTTCATGTTGCTCTCCTGAAACCATATCGAGCTGTACGAAAACCTCCTACCCTACAAACCCTACCGCCAGTCGCTATCGACCCTAACATCGAATATGAGGTTCATTCTATCCTTGACTCCAGGAGACTGCGGGGAGTCTTACAGTACCTCATACGATGGAAGGGTTATAAAGAAGAAGATGACTCCTGGGAACCGGCAAGTAACATCTCCGCTCCACGTCTTGTATCCAGTTTCCATCAGCAGAATCCTGATCGTCCTGGACCATGAGCCTCGGAGTGGCTCCTTGGAGGGGGTGTCCTGTCATGATTCCTTTCTTACTGACAAATACATCTATACTATGAACCATTACTATACCTTTAAATAAACAATCAGCTCTCCACAGATCTATAAAAGGTCATCTCTCACTCTCCACAATGCTTGGTATTGGACCGTGGTAATCCTGCTACAGTCATTCTCCCTAGCCTCCTTGTGAATCCTGCTTCACTTGTTTTTGGACTGCATCACCGGAACTGTATCCACTCAGCTCACTTTCAGCTGTTCTACTTCGGAACTCCTTGCGGTGACGTCACACGCCAACTCCACGCTGCAGCTCCTCCATTCTACCGGATCTCTGCTCTCCATCTGCACGGTTAGATATCTACTGTCACTGCCCGGGCGAACTAACCATAGAGCTGCCAGTTTTCCCAAAAGAAAGCAAGTATATACTTTATCATCAACTAATATATATTGCGCAATATTTTAAGTTTATCTCTTAACTCAGCCAATCTGCCTTTCTCTCTGAATACACTCTCCGTTCACCTTGCTTATTATCTCCTATAGTTGCTAATTCTACTGTACAGTTCCTATCATGTCTCATATTCTGAACTACCTTTACTCCATCATGGTATTTGCGCTGTCTTTATTTTTGCTGCATAAGTTGCGTACCAATTCCCCAGCAGCTTTAGAATAACAGCAGCCTTGTTACCTCATATTAATTCATCTGTGATATTATGTGGGTACATACATTACATGGTTTGTAATTCATGTTTCTATTCCATAATATCCTAGATACACTACAGCACTTACATCATCTCAGCAGCTGTGGTTCACACTGACACCTCACTTTATTCTAGATTCTAGGAAAAATCCTCTCAGATCATCACACTTATACAAGGCACCCAACTGCATAACCAGGAGGAGTGAAGACTGAGTGCCACAATCTGAGGAGGACCGTTCACGGCCTCTGCGCACAAACGGAGGTCGGTTCCTCGGAGGGCCCACCTACACTCAGACGGCACATGCAGTGATCGCCACAGATTACATAGCCTACCGGATTGTGAGCTGAGAAACTCTCTGTAGTGGGCTAGGACAGACAGTGTTCTGGTACGTGTACTCCACACATCTTCACTACTGAGACCTAAGGGGGCTTTGAGGTGGCCGGATATAGGCGGTAAGTTGATACAGCCTAATTAACACTGCACTTATAACCGCAATAAAGACTAGTACCCTCTGCCCTCTCTCCTCCCTTTCCCGTCAGACCTTTTTGCCTACGGGTCATACCCCCATGTTCCCTTTTCCTTACCTGCTCAGAGGAAGCACTTACCCCAGGAGAGAGGCAGATATATACTTACCTTGGTAGACCTCTAAGCAAGCTATAATCTAAGAAACTCTCTTATTAAAGGTAACCCTATTCATGTGACACATCCCCAAGATATCATAATGTGCTAACCCTGCCATCTAGGTGGGTGCTGGATCTGCCCTCTCCACCTGCCATACTCTATAGTAGGACACTCATACTACCCTATTGGGAAATACCTGAAGTTCCATTAATCCTACACTATACAATATGGCACACTCTCAAAAAAGAAGCAGTAACAATCTGAAGCCCCAAAAAGCACTTTATCAGATCACTTTAATAGCAAAATTCATTATGAACACGACATGTCGGATGACGATTCAAGGGAATCGATTGCCTCTACTAAAGGATCCAATAGAGTTACAAGTCACTCTCAAGATAGATCCCTCACCATGCATTCCTCTATACTAGACTCCATTAAAGAGTTATCAGATAAGGTGGGCTCTCATCACTCATCTCTTAAACAAGAACTCAAAATGTCAGTATCCAAACTTAAAAGAGACATCTCCTCCCTAGGAGAAAGGACAGAAATCCTGGAAAGGAAACAAGAAGGCCTCAATCTGAACCACTCTAATCTCCTTTCCTATACCCAGTCACTTTCTGAAATTATTTTAGACTTAGAATCCAAAATGGCGGACCTAGAGGATAGGTCATGCCGAAACAACATAAGGGTTTGCAGGCATACTAGAATAAGTGGGAACAGCAGATCTCTCTAAATACCTTTTAGATCTATGCAGAGAACTTCTGGGACCTATACAAGACCAATAGGCCCTAATGGATAGAGCTCATCGGGCACTCCACCTGAGAAATACTCCTTCAGGTTCACCTAGAGATGTAATCATTAGATTACATTATTACACATTCAAAGAAAAACTACTCAGAGCATCATTTCAAAACAAAACTCTGATGGATACCTTTCAGACCATCCAAATCTATCCGGACTTGTCCTCACACACTATAGCTAAGAGGTTTTCCTTCCAGCAGGTTACCCAATGCCTCTGCAAAAACAACATCAAATATAGATGGGGCTTCCCAGTCAAATTATTCTTTCAAATTGATGAACGTTCTTACACCATAACCACACCAGACCAGGGGTTGAAACTCCTACTCTCTGTAGGTTTACATAACTCTACAAATCAACCTAAAGAAGCAATCAAAAATGCGGAAGGACTAAACGCTACTGCTCCAGAGTGGCACCCACTGCCGCGAAGACTCAGCTACAAAGCTAAAAGAAAGGAAATCCCCTCAACTAATGAAGATCCTTGACTTTAGGTAAACATAGGATAACATCCTGACCGGCATAACTTTGCCTTTGCAAACTTGCACCTCTAATCCGGCAGCTTGCCGTTCCCTGCAGCCTCAGGTGAGGATACCTTACTGTCTCTATGGTAACTGAACAACATCTTCAGAACTATGGATATTTGGTTAAATATACTGTTCAACTTAGTTAACAGTTCATAACACTGTTTCAGTTGTATTATTGTTATACTAACCCCTCATTTTCTTCTTACATAGTCTAAGTCCTTATTAAACTTCTCTTAGGCTAGGTGGTTTTACTAGCTTACAATCACATTAAATAGTAACTCATGGGAACATTTACACCAGTTGCCTAGCTCAGAACCATATACAGGTAGCCCTCAGTTTACGCCGGGGTTAGGTTCCAGAAGGAATGGTTGTAAATCGAAACCGTTGTAAATTTAAACCCAGTTTATAATGCAAGTCAATGGGAAGTGAGGGAGTTAGGCCACTCTAAAAATTGACATAAGTAACAACTAATACATTATTTTTAAAGCTTTGAAATGAAGATTTTAAATGCTAAACAGCATTATGAACAGTATCAAATAATCACTTAACACAGAATATACAGAATAATTAAACTAAGTTAAATGAACAAAAACATTTGCTAAAACAGTATTATAACCTAATCAAAATAATCACACAACACAGAAAATATAATCAAACTAAGTTTAATGAACAAAAACATTTGCTAACAGCACCTAATAAAATAATTACACAACAGACTGCATCGTCATTAAAATAAGTTTAATGAACAAAAATGTTTTTTTACTTGCATTTTTCTGCAAACAGTTCTCTGCATTGTTAGCATGTTAGATAATATTGGGTCTGCACCTATTATATGCATTTCAATTCGCAGTGATTAATAGGCAGTTAGGCACCCTCACCTCAAGCTGCTGGACAGGAAGATAATAGGGAAGTGCCTGCTAGAACGTGTTGCTCGATAAGTCTGATCTGATCTGTGTACACATATCAATTTCAGACTGTAAAGCTTGCTTAACTTTGCTGAAACACAAGCGGACAGCTTCACCTACTTGCTATTTTAATTAGTGCAATGTTTTTCAATGCATTTCAATAGCAGTCACATGACTGAAAAAAAAGGTTGTTATTCTGAAACGGCGCAAATTGAACTGGCGTAAACCGAGGGCCACCTGTATATCCTATATGGAACTACAATTGAATCAATCGGCTGACATTAGCTCTTACTTATGTCTTTCATTCCCATAGCTAAGTTGCACTATGGCGTAGAACCACTTACAAAGATGATCTAAGGGGCAGTTTCCACACAGAGGAACATTTTAAATAACAAGTTACATACATCTTGTGAATTTAATGCTATAATGTTTTAACTCATACACTTTAGGGATGCATAAACCACTACTTTGTTTCTAGTGTTACCTAAAGATAGAGTACGCTGAGGAACCTCAACAAATAGAAGGTTCTCCTACCCAGACTAAATCCTTTATATGTTTACTTCACCACTATTATATTATTATATCCTCAAGTATGCTATATTTGTGCCTAAGTTATATACGTTTATAAATGTATTAACAATGAACAACTGTCATTGATGATGTTATTGTAAGCTTTATTGGTTCTTATCCCTATGCAGACCCATCTATGATCTATAATGTGAATACTACTATTTCTCCAACATAGGTGTGTCCGGTCCACGGCGTCATCCTTACTTGTGGGATATTCTCTTCCCCAACAGGAAATGGCAAAGAGCCCAGCAAAGCTGGTCACATGATCCCTCCTAGGCTCCGCCTTCCCCAGTCATTCTCTTTGCCGTTGCACAGTCAACATCTCCACGGAGATGGCTCAGAGTTTTTTGGTGTTTAAATGTAGTTTTTATTCTTCTATCAAGAGTTTGTTATTTTAAAATAGTGCTGGTATGTACTATTTACTCTGAAACAGAAAAGAGATGAAGATTTCTGTTTGTAAGAGGAAAATGATTTTAGCAACCGTTACTAAAATCGATGGCTGTTTCCACACAGGACTGTTGAGAGGAATTAACTTCAGTTGGGGGAAACAGTGAGCAGACTTTGGCTGCTTGAGGTATGACACATTTCTAACAAGACTTGGTAATGCTGGAAGCTGTCATTTTCCCTATGGGATCCGGTAAGCCATTTTCTTAATTTTCAATATAAGAATAAAAGGGCTTCACAAGGGCTTTAAAGACTGGTAGACATTTTTCTGGGCCAAAACGATTACTATATAAGCATATTTAATGGTTTATAACTTTGGAGAGTTATTTTAATCTTGGCAATTTTGTTAAAAAAACGGCAGGCACTGTATTGGACACCTTTTTCACTGGGGGCCTTTTCTAGTCATAGGCAGAGCCTCATTTTCGCGCCACTAATGCGCAGTTGTTTTTGAGAAGCAAGGCATGCAATAACACAGTTCATTCTACAACCAAACAGACCCCATTTTTTATTAATTATGGTTATCACCCAAATTTTCAATTATTACCTGGGAATAGCAACTCAGTTTATATCAACGATCTGACACATAACATCACTTCAAATTTCAGTACAGTACGAGTAGCTATTGATGAAGCAAAACTTCTACACAAAAGATACTATGATAAAACTCGGATTTCCCCACCATTGTATGCTGTTGGGGATCTTGCTTGGCTATCCACTAAGAATCTCCGTCTCAACACCCCATCCAAAAAACTCTCACCCTTATACATTGGTCCATTCCCCATTGTTAAAATCATAAATTGCAATGCAGTACGACTTCAATTACCAGACACTCTTAAAATCCACCCTACCTTTCATGTTGCTCTCCTGAAACCATATCGAGCTGTACGAAAACCTCCTACCCTACAAACCCTACCGCCAGTCGCTATCGACCCTAACATCGAATATGAGGTTCATTCTATCCTTGACTCCAGGAGACTGCGGGGAGTCTTACAGTACCTCATACGATGGAAGGGTTATAAAGAAGAAGATGACTCCTGGGAACCGGCAAGTAACATCTCCGCTCCACGTCTTGTATCCAGTTTCCATCAGCAGAATCCTGATCGTCCTGGACCATGAGCCTCGGAGTGGCTCCTTGGAGGGGGTGTCCTGTCATGATTCCTTTCTTACTGACAAATACATCTATACTATGAACCATTACTATACCTTTAAATAAACAATCAGCTCTCCACAGATCTATAAAAGGTCATCTCTCACTCTCCACAATGCTTGGTATTGGACCGTGGTAATCCTGCTACAGTCATTCTCCCTAGCCTCCTTGTGAATCCTGCTTCACTTGTTTTTGGACTGCATCACCGGAACTGTATCCACTCAGCTCACTTTCAGCTGTTCTACTTCGGAACTCCTTGCGGTGACGTCACACGCCAACTCCACGCTGCAGCTCCTCCATTCTACCGGATCTCTGCTCTCCATCTGCACGGTTAGATATCTACTGTCACTGCCCGGGCGAACTAACCATAGAGCTGCCAGTTTTCCCAAAAGAAAGCAAGTATATACTTTATCATCAACTAATATATATTGCGCAATATTTTAAGTTTATCTCTTAACTCAGCCAATCTGCCTTTCTCTCTGAATACACTCTCCGTTCACCTTGCTTATTATCTCCTATAGTTGCTAATTCTACTGTACAGTTCCTATCATGTCTCATATTCTGAACTACCTTTACTCCATCATGGTATTTGCGCTGTCTTTATTTTTGCTGCATAAGTTGCGTACCAATTCCCCAGCAGCTTTAGAATAACAGCAGCCTTGTTACCTCATATTAATTCATCTGTGATATTATGTGGGTACATACATTACATGGTTTGTAATTCATGTTTCTATTCCATAATATCCTAGATACACTACAGCACTCACATCATCTCAGCAGCTGTGGTTCACACTGACACCTCACTTTATTCTAGATTCTAGGAAAAATCCTCTCAGATCATCACACTTATACAAGGCACCCAACTGCATAACCAGGAGGAGTGAAGACTGAGTGCCACAATCTGAGGAGGACCGTTCACGGCCTCTGCGCACAAACGGAGGTCGGTTCCTCGGAGGGCCCACCTACACTCAGACGGCACATGCAGTGATCGCCACAGATTACATAGCCTACCAGATTGTGAGCTGAGAAACTCTCTGTAGTGGGCTAGGACAGACAGTGTTCTGGTACGTGTACTCCACACATCTTCTCTACTGAGACCTAAGGGGGCTTTGAGGTGGCTGGATATAGGCGGTAAGTTGATACAGCCTAATTAACACTACACTTATAACCGCAATAAAGACTAGTACCCTCTGCCCTCTCTCCTCCCTTTCCCGTCAGACCTTTTTGCCTACGGGTCATACCCCCATGTTCCCTTTTCCTTACCTGCTCAGAGGAAGCACTTACCCAAGGAGAGAGGCAGATATATACTTACCTTGGTAGACCTCTAAGCAAGCTATAATCTAAGAAACTCTCTTATTAAAGGTAACCCTATTCATGTGACACATCCCCAAGATATCATAATGTGCTAACCCTGCCATCTAGGTGGGTGCTGGATCTGCCCTCTCCACCTGCCATACTCTATAGTAGGACACTCATACTACCCTATTGGGAAATACCCGAAGTTCCATTAATCCTACACTATACAATATGGCACACTCTCAAAAAAGAAGCAGTAACAATCTGAAGCCCCAAAAAGCACTTTATCAGATCACTTTAATAGCAAAATTCATTATGAACACGACATGTCGGATGACGATTCAAGGGAATCGATTGCCTCTACTAAAGGATCCAATAGAGTTACAAGTCACTCTCAAGATAGATCCCTCACCATGCATTCCTCTATACTAGACTCCATTAAAGAGTTATCAGATAAGGTGGGCTCTCATCACTCATCTCTTAAACAAGAACTCAAAATGTCAGTATCCAAACTTAAAAGAGACATCTCCTCCCTAGGAGAAAGGACAGAAATCCTGGAAAGGAAACAAGAAGGCCTCAATCTGAACCACTCTAATCTCCTTTCCTATACCCAGTCACTTTCTGAAATTATTTTAGACTTAGAATCCAAAATGGCGGACCTAGAGGATAGGTCATGCCGAAACAACATAAGGGTTTGCAGGCATACTAGAATAAGTGGGAACAGCAGATCTCTCTAAATACCTTTTAGATCTATGCAGAGAACTTCTGGGACCTATACAAGACCAATAGGCCCTAATGGATAGAGCTCATCGGGCACTCCACCTGAGAAATACTCCTTCAGGTTCACCTAGAGATGTAATCATTAGATTACATTATTACACATTCAAAGAAAAACTACTCAGAGCATCATTTCAAAACAAAACTCTGATGGATACCTTTCAGACCATCCAAATCTATCCGGACTTGTCCTCACACACTATAGCTAAGAGGTTTTCCTTCCAGCAGGTTACCCAATGCCTCTGCAAAAACAACATCAAATATAGATGGGGCTTCCCAGTCAAATTATTCTTTCAAATTGATGAACGTTCTTACACCATAACCACACCAGACCAGGGGTTGAAACTCCTACTCTCTGTAGGTTTACATAACTCTACAAATCAACCTAAAGAAGCAATCAAAAATGCGGAAGGACTAAACGCTACTGCTCCAGAGTGGCGCCCACTGCCGCGAAGACTCAGCTACAAAGCTAAAAGAAAGGAAATCCCCTCAACTAATGAAGATCCTTGACTTTAGGTAAACATAGGATAACATCCTGACCGGCATAACTTTGCCTTTGCAAACTTGCACCTCTAATCCGGCAGCTTGCCGTTCCCTGCAGCCTCAGGTGAGGATACCTTACTGTCTCTATGGTAACTGAACAACATCTTCAGAACTATGGATATTTGGTTAAATATACTGTTCAACTTAGTTAACAGCTCATAACACTGTTTCAGTTGTATTATTGTTATACTAACCCCTCATTTTCTTCTTACATAGTCTAAGTCCTTATTAAACTTCTCTTAGGCTAGGTGGTTTTACTAGCTTACAATCACATTAAATAGTAACTCATGGGAACATTTACACCAGTTGCCTAGCACAGAACCATATACAGGTAGCCCTCAGTTTACGCCGGGGTTAGGTTCTAGAAGGAATGGTTGTAAATCGAAACCGTTGTAAATTTAAACCCAGTTTATAATGCAAGTCAATGGGAAGTGAGGGAGTTAGGCCACTCTAAAAATTGACATAAGTAACAACTAATACATTATTTTTAAAGCTTTGAAATGAAGATTTTAAATGCTAAACAGCATTATGAACAGTATCAAATAATCACTTAACACAGAATATACAGAATAATTAAACTAAGTTAAATGAACAAAAACATTTGCTAAAACAGTATTATAACCTAATAAAATAATCACACAACACAGAAAATATAATCAAACTAAGTTTAATGAACAAAAACATTTGCTAACAGCACCTAATAAAATAATTACACAACAGACTGCATCGTCATTAAAATAAGTTTAATGAACAAAAATGTTTTTTTACTTGCATTTTTCTGCAAACAGTTCTCTGCATTGTTAGCATGTTAGATAATATTGGGTCTGCACCTATTATATGCATTTCAATTCGCAGTGATTAATAGGCAGTTAGGCACCCTCACCTCAAGCTGCTGGACAGGAAGATAATAGGGAAGTGCCTGCTAGAACGTGTTGCTCGATAAGTCTGATCTGATCTGTGTACACATATCAATTTCAGACTGTAAAGCTTGCTTAACTTTGCTGAAACACAAGCGGACAGCTTCACCTACTTGCTATTTTAATTAGTGCAATGTTTTTCAATGCATTTCAATAGCAGTCACATGACTGAAAAAAAAGGTTGTTATTCTGAAACGGCGCAAATTGAACTGGCGTAAACCGAGGGCCACCTGTATATCCTATATGGAACTACAATTGAATCAATCGGCTGACATTAGCTCTTACTTATGTCTTTCATTCCCATAGCTAAGTTGCACTATGGCGTAGAACCACTTACAAAGATGATCTAAGGGGCAGTTTCCACACAGAGGAACATTTTAAATAACAAGTTACATACATCTTGTGACTTTAATGCTATAATGTTTTAACTCATACACTTTAGGGATGCATAAACCACTACTTTGTTTCTAGTGTTACCTAAAGATAGAGTACGCTGAGGAACCTCAACAAATAGAAGGTTCTCCTACCCAGACTAAATCCTTTATATGTTTACTTCACCACTATTATATTATTATATCCTCAAGTATGCTATATTTGTGCCTAACTTATATACATTTATAAATTTATTAACAATGAACAACTGTCATTGATGATGTTATTGTAAGCTTTATTGGTTCTTATCCCTATGCAGACCCATCTATGATCTATAATGTGAATACTACTATTTCTCCAACATAGGTGTGTCCGGTCCACAGCGTCATCCTTACTTGTGGGATATTCTCTTCCCCAACAGGAAATGGCAAAGAGCCCAGCAAAGCTGGTCACATGATCCCTCCTAGGCTCCGCCTTCCCCAGTCATTCTCTTTGCCGTTGCACAGGCAACATCTCCACGGAGATGGCTCAGAGTTTTTTGGTGTTTAAATGTAGTTTTTATTCTTCTATCAAGAGTTTGTTATTTTAAAATAGTGCTGGTATGTACTATTTACTCTGAAACAGAAAAGAGATGAAGATTTCTGTTTGTAAGAGGAAAATGATTTTAGCAACCGTTACTAAAATCGATGGCTGTTTCCACACAGGACTGTTGAGAGGAATTAACTTCAGTTGGGGGAAACAGTGAGCAGACTTTGGCTGCTTGAGGTATGACACATTTCTAACAAGACTTGGTAATGCTGGAAGCTGTCATTTTCCCTATGGGATCCGGTAAGCCATTTTCTTAATTTTCAATATAAGAATAAAAGGGCTTCACAAGGGCTTTAAAGACTGGTAGACATTTTTCTGGGCCAAAACGATTACTATATAAGCATATTTAATGGTTTATAACTTTGGAGAGTTATTTTAATCTTGGCAATTTTGTTAAAAAAACGGCAGGCACTGTATTGGACACCTTTTTCACTGGGGGCCTTTTCTAGTCATAGGCAGAGCCTCATTTTCGCGCCACTAATGCGCAGTTGTTTTTGAGAAGCAAGGCATGCAGATGCATGTGTGAGGAGCTCAGATCCACTGAAAAAGCTTATTGAAGGCGTCATTTGGTATCGTATTCCCCTCTGGGCTTGGTTGGGTCTCAGCAAAGCAGATACCAGGGACTGTATAGGGGTTAAATGTAAAAACGGCTCCGGTTCCGTTATTTTAAGAGTTAAAGCTTTCAAATTTGGTGTGCAATACTTTTAAGGCTTTATGACACTGTGGTGAAATTTTGGTGAATTTTGAACATTTCCTTCATACTTTTGCGTATTTTCAGTAAAAAAGTGTGTTCAGTTTAAAATTTAAAGAGACAGTAACGGTTTTATTTTAAAACGTTTTTTGTGCTTTGTTATCAAGTTTATGCCTATTATCATGTCTGAACTATCAGATAGACGATGTTCTGTATGTTCGGAAGCCAAGGTTCCTATCCATTTAAATATATGTGATGAATGTGACAAACAAAGTAGGGACAATGATGCCACTGATAATAATGTTGCCCAAAATGATTCCTTAAGTGAGGGGAGTAAGCATGGTACTGCATCATCTCCTTCTATGTCTACACCAGTCTTGCCCACTCAGGAGGCCCCTAGTGCATCTAGTGCGCCAATCCTCCTTACTATGCAACAATTAACGGCTGTAATGGATAATTCTATTAAAAACATTTTAGCCAAAATGCCCACTTATCAGCGAAAGCGCGACTGCTCTGTTTTAGATACTGAAGAGCATGAGGACGCTGATGATAATGGTTCTGACATGCCCTTACACCAGTCTGAAGGGGCTAGGGAGGGTTTGTCTGAGGGAGAAATTTCAGATTCAGGAAAAATTTCTCAACAAGCTGAACCTGACGTTATTACATTTAAATTTAAATTGGAACATCTCCGCGCTCTGCTTAAGGAGGTGTTATCTACTCTGGATGATTGTGACAATTTGGTCATTCCAGAGAAATTATGTAAGATGGACAGGTTCCTAGAGGTCCCGGTGCCCCCCAAAGCTTTTCCTATACCCAAGCGGGTGGCGGACATTGTAAATAAAGAATGGGAAAGGCCCGGCATACCTTTTGTCCCTCCTCCTATATTTAAGAAATTATTTCCTATGGTCGACCCCAGGAAGGACTTATGGCAGACAGTCCCCAAGGTCGAGGGAGCGGTTTCTACTCTAAACAAACGCACCACTATCCCTATAGAAGATAGTTGTGCTTTCAAAGATCCTATGGATAAAAAATTAGAGGGTTTGCTTAAAAAGATGTTTGTTCAGCAAGGTTACCTTCTACAACCAATTTCATGCATTGTTCCTGTCACTACAGCAGCGTGTTTCTGGTTCGAGGAACTAGAAAAGTCGCTCAATCAAGCATCTTCTTATGAGGAGGTTATGGACAGAGTTCAAGCACTTAAGTTGGCTAACTCTTTTACCTTAGACGCCACTTTGCAGTTAGCTAGATTAGCGGCGAAAAATTCAGGTTTTGCTATTGTGGCGCGCAGAGCGCTTTGGCTGAAGTCTTGGTCGGCGGATGTGTCCTCCAAGAACAGATTGCTTAACATCCCTTTCAAGGGGAAAACGCTGTTTGGCCCTGACTTGAAAGAGATTATTTCAGACATCACTGGGGGAAAGGGCCACGCCCTTCCTCAGGATAGGTCTTTTAAGGCTAAAAATAAAACAAATTTTCGTCCCTTTCGCAGAAACGGACCAGCCTCAAATTCTACATCCTCTAAGCAAGAGGGTAATTCTTCTCAAACCAAGCCAGCCTGGAGACCGATGCAAGGCTGGAATAAAGGTAAGCAGGCCAAGAAGCCCGCTACAGCTACCAAGACAGCATGAGATGCTGGCCCCCGATCCGGGACCGGATCTGGTGGGGGGCAGACTCTCTCTCTTCGCTCAGGCTTGGGCAAGAGATGTTCAGGATCCTTGGGCGCTAGAAATAGTCTCTCAAGGTTATCTCCTGGAATTCAAGGAACTACCCCCAAGGGGAAGGTTCCACAGGTCTCAATTGTCTTCAGACCAAATAAAAAGACAGGCATTCTTACATTGTGTAGAAGACCTGTTAAAAATGGGAGTGATTCATCCTGTTCCATTAGGAGAACAAGGGATGGGGTTTTACTCCAATCTGTTCATAGTTCCCAAAAAAGAGGGAACATTCAAGCCAATTTTGGATCTCAAGATCCTAAACAAATTTCTCAAGGTCCCATCGTTCAAGATGGAAACCATTCGGACAATTCTTCCTACCATCCAGGAAGGTCAATTCATGACCACGGTGGATTTAAAGGATGCGTATCTACATATTCCTATCCACAAGAAACATCATCGGTTCCTAAGATTCGCCTTTCTGGACAAGCATTACCAGTTTGTGGCACTCCCATTCGGACTAGCCACTGCTCCAAGAATTTTCACAAAGGTACTAGGGTCCCTTCTAGCGGTGCTAAGGCCAAGGGGCATTGCAGTAGTACCCTACTTGGACGACATACTGATTCAAGCGTCGTCTCTGCCACAAGCAAAGGCTCATACGGACATTGTCCTAGCCTTTCTCAGATCTCACGGGTGGAAAGTGAACGTAGAAAAAAGTTCTCTATTCCCGTCAACAAGGGTTCCCTTCTTGGGAACAATAATAGACTCCTTGGAAATGAAGATTTTTCTGACAGAAGCCAGAAAATCAAAACTTCTAAGCTCTTGTCAAGTACTTCATTCTGTTCTTATTCCTTCCATAGCGCAGTGCATGGAAGTAATAGGTCTGATGGTTGCGGCAATGGACATAGTTCCTTTTGCGCGAATTCATCTAAGACCATTACAACTGTGCATGCTCAGACAGTGGAATGGGGATTATACAGATCTGTCCCCGACGATCCAAGTAGATCAGAGGACCAGAGATTCACTCCGTTGGTGGCTGACCCTGGACTACCTGTCCCAAGGGATGAGCTTCAGAAGACCAGAGTGGGTCATTGTAACGACCGACGCCAGCCTGGTGGGCTGGGGCGCGGTCTGGAAACACCTGAAAGCTCAGGGTCTATGGTCTCGGGAAGAATCTCTTCTCCCGATAAACATTCTGGAACTGAGAGCGATATTCAATGCTCTCAAGGCTTGGCCTCAACTAGCAAAGGCCAAATTCATAAGGTTTCAATCAGACAACATGACGACTGTTGCATATATCAACCATCAGGGGGGAACAAGGGGTACCCTGGCGATGGAAGAAGTGACCAAAGTAATTCACTGGGCGGAGCTTCACTCCTGCCACTTGTCTGCAATCCACATCCCAGGAGTGGAAAATTGGGAAGCGGATTTTCTGAGTCGTCAGACATTTCATCCGGGGGAGTGGGAACTCCATCCGGAAATCTTTGCCCAAATAACTCAATTGTGGGGCATTCCAGACATGGATCTGATGGCGTCTCGTCAGAACTTCAAAGTTCCTTGCTACGGGTCCAGATCCAGGGATCCCAAGCCGACTCTAGTAGATGCACTAGTAACGCCCTGGACCTTCAACCTAGTTTATGTGTTCCCACCGTTTCCTCTCATTCCCAGGCTGGTAGCCAGGATCAATCAGGAGAGGGCTTCGGTGATCTTGATAGCTCCTGCGTGGCCACGCAGAACTTGGTATGCAGACCTGGTGAATATGTCATCGGCTCCACCATGGAAGCTACCTTTGAGACGGGACCTTCTTGTTCAAGGTCCGTTCGAACATCCGAATCTGGCATCACTCCAACTGACTGCTTGGAGATTGAACGCTTGATTTTATCAAAGCGTGGGTTCTCAGATTCTGTCATTGATACTCTTATTCAGGCTAGAAAGCCTGTAACTAGAAGAATTTACCATAAAATATGGAAAAAATATATCTGTTGGTGCGAATCGAAAGGATTCCCATGGAACAGGGTAAAAATTCCTAAGATTCTATCCTTTCTACAAGAGGGTTTGGAGAAAGGATTATCTGCAAATTCTTTGAAGGGACAGATCTCTGCTTTATCTGTTTTACTTCACAAAAAGCTGGCGGCTGTGCCAGATGTGCAGGCTTTTGTTCAGGCTCTGGTTAGAATCAAGCCTGTTTACAAACCTTTGACTCCTCCTTGGAGTCTCAATTTAGTTCTTTCAGTTCTTCAAGGGGTTCCGTTTGAACCCTTACATTCCGTAGATATTAAGTTATTATCTTGGAAAGTTTTGTTTTTGGTTGCAATTTCTTCTGCTAGAAGAGTTTCAGAGTTATCTGCTCTGCAGTGTTCTCCTCCTTATCTGGTGTTCCATGCAGATAAGGTGGTTTTGCGTACTAAACCTGGTTTTCTTCCGAAAGTTGTTTCTAACAAAAATATTAACCAGGAGATAGTTGTGCCTTCTTTGTGTCCGAATACAGTTTCAAAGAAGGAACGTTTGTTGCACAATTTGGATGTAGTTCGTGCTCTAAAGTTCTATTTAGAGGCTACAAAGGATTTTAGACAAACATCTTCCTTGTTTGTTGTTTATTCTGGTAAAAGGAGAGGTCAAAAAGCAACTTCTACCTCTCTCTCTTTTTGGCTTAAAAGCATCATCAGATTGGCTTATGAGACTGCCGGACGGCAGCCTCCTGAAAGAATCACAGCTCATTCCACTAGGGCTGTGGCTTCCACATGGGCCTTCAAGAACGAGGCTTGTGTTGATCAGATATGTAAGGCAGCGACTTGGTCTTCACTGCACACTTTTACCAAATTTTACAAATTTGATACTTTTGCTTCTTCTGAGGCTATTTTTGGGAGAAAGGTTTTGCAAGCCGTGGTGCCTTCCATCTAGGTGACCTGATTTGCTCCCTCCCATCATCCGTGTCCTAAAGCTTTGGTATTGGTTCCCACAAGTAAGGATGACGCCGTGGACCGGACACACCTATGTTGGAGAAAACAGAATTTATGTTTACTTGATAAATTACTTTCTCCAACGGTGTGTCCGGTCCACGGCCCGCCCTGGTTTTTTTAATCAGGTCTGATGATTTATTTTCTCTAACTACAGTCACCACGGTATCATATGATTTCTCCTATGCAAATATTCCTCCTTTACGTCGGTCGAATGACTGGGGAAGGCGGAGCCTAGGAGGGATCATGTGACCAGCTTTGCTGGGCTCTTTGCCATTTCCTGTTGGGGAAGAGAATATCCCACAAGTAAGGATGACGCCGTGGACCGGACACACCGTTGGAGAAAGTAATTTATCAGGTAAACATAAATTCTGTTTTTATTGACTCCCCTCCTATCGAATACTATAACATGTTCACCCAGGCGGAGACTCCCCCCTTCTCCGATACCCTCCCTCTTTGCCACTAGTTGTCTTCACTCAGAAAACACTTGTTCATCAAGGGCACAACCTGACAATCCCTCTCCCTACACCTAATACATTATTTTTAAAGCTTTGAAATGAAGATTTTAAATGCTAAACAGCATTATGAACAGTATCAAATAATCACTTAACACAGAATATACAGAATAATTAAACTAAGTTAAATGAACAAAAACATTTGCTAAAACAGTATTATAACCTAATCAAAATAATCACACAACACAGAAAATATAATCAAACTAAGTTTAATGAACAAAAACATTTGCTAACAGCACCTAATAAAATAATTACACAACAGATTGCATCGTCATTAAAATAAGTTTAATGAACAAAAATGTTTTTTTACTTGCATTTTTCTGCAAACAGTTCTCTGCATTGTTAGCATGTTAGATAATATTGGGTCTGCACCTATTATATGCATTTCAATTCGCAGTGATTAATAGGCAGTTAGGCACCCTCACCTCAAGCTGCTGGACAGGAAGATAATAGGGAAGTGCCTGCTAGAACGTGTTGCTCGATAAGTCTGATCTGATCTGTGTGCACATATCAATTTCAGACTGTAAAGCTTGCTTAACTTTGCTGAAACACAAGCGGACAGCTTCACCTACTTGCTATTTTAATTAGTGCAATGTTTTTCAATGCATTTCAATAGCAGTCACATGACTGAAAAAAAAGGTTGTTATTCTGAAACGGCGCAAATTGAACTGGCGTAAACCGAGGGCCACCTGTATATCCTATATGGAACTACAATTGAATCAATCGGCTGACATTAGCTCTTACTTATGTCTTTCATTCCCATAGTTAAGTTGCACTATGGCGTAGAACCACTTACAAAGATGATCTAAGGGTCAGTTTCCACACAGAGGAACATTTTAAATAACAAGTTACATACATCTTGTGACTTTAATGCTATAATGTTTTAACTCATACACTTTAGGGATGCATAAACCACTACTTTGTTTCTAGTGTTACCTAAAGATAGAGTACGCTGAGGAACCTCAACAAATAGAAGGTTCTCCTACCCAGACTAAATGCTTTATATGTTTACTTCACCACTATTATATTATTATATCCTCAAGTATGCTATATTTGTGCCTAAGTTATATACGTTTATAAATTTATTAACAATGAACAACTGTCATTGATGATGTTATTGTAAGCTTTATTGGTTCTTATCCCTATGCAGACCCATCTATGATCTATAATGTGAATACTACTATTTTATTGACTCCCCTCCTATCGAATACTATAACATGTTCACCCAGGCGGAGACTCCCCCCTTCTCCGATACCCTCCCTCTTTGCCACTAGTTGTCTTCACTCAGAAAACACTTGTTCATCAAGGGCGCAACCTGACAATCCCTCTCCCTACAAAAGCCCCATTTTTTTGACCCCATATCGACAACTCAAAGTACTCGGTCCACTAGGTCAATCTATAGTGCACTCCTGCGTGCATTCTACTTACACCACATACACAGCTCACAAAGACTGGTATCCCTGGGCTAACAAGAAATTCACAGTAGTTATAGAAGCCTCATAAGAGTCCAAATCCAGAGGAGTAGTAATTATTTTTAACTCTCACCTAACATATCACAACTCTACATTATTTTCAGTCTGATTCACATCACTCTCCCATTTAGACCACAAACTTGTCTCCTCCACTTAGACTTCCCGACAATGACACCAGCACAATTTTTTTTTAACTATTTAACTTCTAATGTCCACGAAATTAGAAATTTTGAAATTTTGGGAGCAAAAAACCCTCCTACCATAGCACAAATTATCTCTACAATAAACTTTGTACAGTTTGGAATCATAGTCTTACTCAGTCCTTGATAAAATGGACTTCTATTTTGAAATATGGCTACCCTGGATGGAAAAATTTACTAACTGAGGCGCTGGGAAAAACCCAAACAACCATCCTCCCCCCATTTTTAATATCTTCTCTTTTTTTTTTCCTCTTCTTCTATTCAAAGCATTCTACGAGAAACAAATATCTATAAGGTGTAATATCATAAAATGAGAAACAATTCTCCAACCTTGAGCACCCACATTGTGGTGCACTCCAAAGAATAACAGTATCTTCCTTCTTACAATAAACTGCTGAATATGTCTGTATGAAGATTACCACTGTAATAATGTTATTAAGAATACATGTTTTTTTCTCTGTTATTCATTTTATTGCTTGAGGTTATAAATTTAATTATAATGTACAAAATGCATGGTTATCCCTGCGTGGATATGAAGGTAATAATATTTGTACCTAACTTTCTCAATAAAAAAAACAAAAACAAAAAAAAACTACACCTGAGTAGTAATGATTAGATATAAATTCTAAAACACTGTCGGCTAGATTTAGAGTTCTGAGGCCAAAGGGGTGCGTTAGCTACGCTGGCTTTTTTTCTCCCGCACCTTTTAAATACCGCTGGTTTAGGAAACAATGGGGCTGTTTGAGCTGAAAAAAAACCTAACACCTGCAAAAAAGCAGCGTTCAGCTCCTAACGCAGCTACATTGTTTCCTATGGGGAAACACTTCCTATGTCTGCACCTAACACTCTACCATGTACCCCGAGTCTAAACACCCCTAACCTTACACTTATTAACCCCTAATCTGCCGCCCCCGCTATCGCTGACCCCTGCATATTATTATTAACCCCTAATCTGCCGCTCCGTACACCACTGCCAGCTACGTTATCCCTAAGTACCCCTAATCTGCTGCCCCTAACATCGCCGACCACTATGTTATATTTATTAAACCCTAATCTGCCGCCCCCGCTATCGCTGACACCTGCATATTATTATTAACCCCAAATCTGCCGCTCCGTACACCGCCGCAACATACATTATAGTTACGTACCCCTAATCTGCTGCCCCTAACACCGCCGACCCCTATATTATATTTATTAACCCCTAATCTGCCCCCCACAACGTCGCCGCCAGCTACCTACAATAATTAACCCCTAATCTGCCGACCGGAGCTCACCGCTACTATAATAAATGTATTAACCCCTAAAGCTAAGTCTAACTTTAACACTAACACCCCCCTAGGTTAAATATAATTTAAATCTAACGAAATAAATTAACTCTTATTAAATAAATTATTCCTATTTAAAGCTAAATACTTACCTGTAAAATAAATCCTAATATAGCTACAATATAAATTATAATTATATTGTAGCTATTTTAGGATTAATATTTATTTTACAGGCAACTTTGTATTTATTTTAACCAGGTACAATAGCTATTAAATAGTTAATAACTATTTAATAGTTACCTAGTTAAAATAATTACAAAATTACCTGTAAAATAAATCCTAACCTAAGTTACAATTAAACCTAACACTACACTATCAATAAATTAATTAAATACAATACCTACAAATAACTACAATGAAATAAACTAACTAAAGTACAAAAAATAAAAAGAACTAAGTTACAAAAAATAAAAAAATATTTACAAACATTAGAAAAATATTACAACAATTTTAAACTAATTACACCTACTCTAAGCCCCCTAATAAAATAAAATGCCCTACCCTATTCTAAATTAAAAAAGTTCAAAGCTCTTTTACCTTACCAGCCCTGAAAAGGGCCATTTGCGGGGCATGCCCCAAATAATTCAGCTCTTTTGCCTGTAAAAAAAAAACATACAATAACCCCCCCAACATTACAACCCACCACCCACATACCCCTAATCTAACCCAAACCCCCTTTAAATAAACCTAATAGTAAGCCCCTGAAGATCTTCCTACCTTATCTTCACCATGCCAGGTTCACCGATCCGTCCTCCGAAATCTTGATCCAAGCCCAAGCGGGGGCTGAAGAGTGATGTCCATCCTCCGGCTGAAGTCTTGATCCAAGCGGGCAGAAGAGGACATCCAGACCGGCAAACATCTTCATCCAAGCCGCATCTTCTATGTTCTTCAATCCGATGACGACCAGCTGATCTTCAAGACCTCCAGCGCGGATCCATCCATCTTCACCGACGACTTCCCGACGAATGACGCTTCCTTTAAGGGACGTCATCCAAGATGGCGTCCCTTGAATTCTGATTGGCTGATAGGATTCTATCAGCCAATCGGAATTAAGGTAGGAAAATTCTGATTGGCTGATGGAATCAGCCAATCAGAATCAAGTTCAATCTGATTGGCTGATCCGATCAGCCAATCAGATTGACATCGCATTCTATTGGCTGATCGGCGGGATGAACATGGATCCGGAAGAAAGAAGATTGAAGATGCTGTTGATAGAAGACTTCAGCCGGATCATGGACCTCTTCAGCTCCCGCTTGGATGAAGACTTCAGCCGGATCATGGACATCTTCAGCCCCCCGCTTGGGCTTGGATCAAGACATCGGAGCCAGGACGGATCGGTGTGATACCCCGCGAGGTGAAGATAAGGTAGGAAGAAGATCTTCAGGGGCTTAGTATTAGGTTTATTTAAGGGGGGTTTGGGTTAGATTAGGGGTATGTGGGTGGTGGGTTGTAATGTTGGGGATGGTATTGTATGTTTTTTTTTTACAGGCAAAAGAGCTGAATTATATGGGGCATGCCCCGCAAAGGGCCCTTTTCAGGGCTGGTAAGGTAAAAGAGCTTTGAACTTTTTTAATTTAGAATAGGGTAGGGCATTTTTTTATTTTGGGGGGCTTTGTTATTTTAATAGGGGGCTTAGAGTAGGTGTAATTAGTTTAAAATTGTTGTAATATTTTTCTAATGTTTGTAAATATTTTTTTATTTTTTGTAACTTAGTTCTTTTTTATTTTTTGTACTTTAGTTAGTTTATTTCATTGTATTTATTTGTAGGTATTGTATTTAATTAATTTATTGATAGTGTAGTGTTAGGTTTAATTGTAGATAATTGTAGGTATTGTATTTAATTAATTTATTGATAGTGTAGTGTTAGGTTTAATTGTAACTTAGGTTAGGATTTATTTTACAGGTAATTTTGTAATTATTTTAACTAGGTAACTATTAAATAGCTATTAACTATTTAATAGCTATTGTACCTGGTTAATATAATTACAAAGTTGCCTGTAAAATAAATATTAATCCTAAAATAGCTACAATATAATTATAATTTATATTGTAGCTATATTAGGGTTTATTTTACAGGTAAGTATTTAGCTTTAAATAGGAATAAGTTATTTAATAAGAGTTAATTTATTTCGTTAGATTTAAATTATTTTTAACTTAGGGGGGTGTTAGGGTTAGACTTAGCTTTAGGGGTTAATACATTTATTAGAGTAGCGGTGATATCCGGTCGGCAGATTAGGGGTTAATAATCGTAGGTAGGTGGAGGCGACGTTGGGGGCGGCAGATTAGGGGTTAATAAATATAATATAGGGGTCGGCGGTGTTAGGGGCAGCAGATTAGGGGTACATAGGGATAATGTAGGTTGCGTCGGTGTACGGAGCGGAAGATTAGGGGTTAATAATAATATGCAGGTGTCAGCGATAGCGGGGGCAGCAGATTAGGGGTTAATAAATATAACATAGTGGTCGGCGATGTTAGGGGCAGCAGATTAGGGGTACATAGGGATAACGTAGCTGGCGGCAGTGTACGGAGCGGCAGATTAGGGGTTAAAAAAATTTAATAGAGTGGCGGCGATGTGGGGGGACCTCGGTTTAGGGGTGTATAGGTAGTTTATGGGTGTTAGTGTACTTTGGAGCACAGTAGTTAAGAGCTTTATAAACCGGCGTTAGCCCAGAAAGCTCTTAACTCCTGTTTTTTTTCTGCGGTTGGAGTTTTGTCGTTAGATTTCTAACACTCACTTCAGCCACAACTCTAAATACCGGCGTTAGAAAGATCCTATTGAAAAGATAGGATACGCAAATGGCGTAGGGGGATCTGCGGTATGGAAAAGTCGCGGCTGCAAAGTGAGCATTAGACCCTTTCCTGACTGACTCCAAATACCAGTGGGCGGTAAAAACCAGCGTTAGGACCCTCTAACGCTGGTTTTGACGGCTACCGCCCAACTCTAAATCTAGGCCTATATTTTATGATTATCCTGGAATATTATAACTAGAAAGCATGTAGGTTTTATGAACTGGTTTTACTAGTATCCCTCTACATTAGAATCCAATTAGCTGCCTATTCATAAAGGCTTATGTTAAGTATGCTTTGAATTGTAGGAAATACTAATGTACTCAGCACACGCCGAATGCAGTGTGCACCAACACCCAATACCCTCCCCTTGAACCAGTTTATCCATGCGATTTTTGTAATTCAATTCTAGTGTTAAAATGAATCTAGATTATTTAGATATACCACAACAGGTGAGCAAATAAAAATGACAAAGAAGAAGTCCCCTTGGGACTCTCCTTCTACTATTCTACCATCAACTGTTTTCGATTTTAATATTCCAACCATAGTTTTTCTTCTTTCACTGATATATCTAAAGAAGTTTTTGTCTCCATGTTTTACTGAGTGTGCTAACTTCTCTTCTGCATGAGCTTTCACATTCCTAAATGATTGATAAGTCTTTTTTCTGCTGGAGTGTCCATATTTGCATATCATCATCTTACTCTGTGGGGCCGAATTATCAAGCTCTGAATGGAGCTTGATGCCCCTGTTTCCGTGCGAGCCTTCAGTCTCGCCGGAAACAGCAGTTATGAAGCAGTGGTCTAAAGACCACTGCTCTTTAACTGGTCCGCCTGCTCTGAGGCTGCGGACATCAATTCTCCTGATCCTATACGATTGGACTGATTGACACCCCTGCTAGCGGCCGATTGGCTGTCAGCATTTATCGGTATGCTGTTGGCATTTATCGATGTGCGGCGGACATGATACGCTACATCCTATCATGTCCGCACTTTAATAAATCGGCCATGTGTCTGCATTTTTATAAGCTAGCTTTTTTGTCTTTACAGCGTGTGCTACTTCTTTGGAAAACCATATTGATTTCCTTTTTTTTTTTTTTACAGATATGTCTAATACTGTGTGAAGTTGCATCTCAATTGGTACCCTTCAAAAATCCCAACTGTTCTTGAGTCCCCATAATAGGAGCTTGCCCTTTCAAATAGTTGTTTAGGTATTCTCCCATGAATGAAAAATCAGCCTTTCTAATCACTGGATCCTAAGATCTCTCCTACAGATACTGTATCACTGTTCTTTAAGTATTAAATCTACTATCGCTACCTTTTGAGTTGGTTCCTTAACCAATTGCTTAAGCAATTCCCCATACAAGGATACAAGAATATACCTGTTTCCAGCTGATCTAGCAGAGGGAATCTTCCAGTCTATATCTGGCAAATTAAATTCCCCCATTACTATAACCTTACCCTTTATGGTCATTTTGGTTATTTATTCTATTAGTAGCTTGTGCCGTTTTTTTATCCTGTAATAGAGGCCTATATACAACCCTTATTCTAAATACATTTTATCTCCAGTTTCCACAGCCACCCAAATACTTTCCACATCATCATTAGTTCCTACAATTAAAGTAACATTTATATTTTCTTTCACATAGAGAGGAACGCCTCCACCTTTCTTTCCTGCTCTCTTCTTTTTAAATAACTTGTATTCAGGTATGACTATGCAGCCAGTCATGAGAGTCACTGTACCATGATTCTGTTATAGCTTCTAAATCCAAGTTGTCCCTAGCCATTATTGGAGTGAGTTCAAGTAACTTATGTTCTAAGCTGTGAGCATTTGTGTTTATGGCACAAAGAACTTTCCTACTAAAATTTCTAGAACTGTAACTTGGACTAACAGTTTTGGCATGCATTATTAAAGCAACAAAAGGATGTGTTGCTAAGGAAAAGTCAAAGGGCATGAGAACTTTACTCTATGCAACTTATTTCCGTCCCACTCGTGCACTAACTATGCTCAAAGTAAGCTTCTTGCGCATGTTTGGTAGTGCGTATATTACAAGTTTAAAATAAAAAGTTTTTGGTCATGCACTAACTGGATGCACCCAAAAAGCCAAAGTTAGAATATCGCAGGCATGTTAACGTGTTCCCCCTTAGAACCCGATCGCATATTCTCAAGTGCGCTAACCCAACATGAAAATATCAATATTTCCCATTCCAATCTTCTTCACATAGCAGAATATGTTCTATCTATAAATATATAAAAACGCGATTCTACACATATCTGATGGTATTCCGGTACTATATATATATATATATATATATATATATATATATATATATATATATATATATATATATATATATATATATATATATATATATATGTGTGTGTGTGTGTGTGTATATATGTGTGTGTGTGTGTGTTTAGGAATAACACTTTCTGTAAAATGTATTCTTCAAAATAGAAAAGCTCTCTAATATTAAGATTTCTTTTTTCTTTTTTTATGAGTGTTTGGGGGCTTATTGTTTAGCAACCAGCATAAGACATACAAGAGAAGAAAGAAAAATGAACCTGAAGCCAGACTCAGAATTGAAGTCATATTTTAAATACATAATAGTATTATAAATACCTAGCATAGTAGGCATAGTGTATACAGTATCAGCAAATAAACACTGCATTGAAAAATATGAATATAAATAAATGTTTAAAAGCATTTAAATATATTCCATAAATTGGCAATTCATAGATATGATTCTGAAAAATCCTTGGAAATGTTTATCAAATCCCTTTTGTTGTGGCCTGTTAGGGATATGTATACTGTAAGTTAGGAACCACACTAATCGAGCAATTACTATGTAGAATGTTGCAGAGTCAAAACTTCTATCTCAGCAAAAAAATAAATCGCACCAAAGTAATCCCTTAAAGTGATAGCATAGACAGCCCCAGTGTTAGGCGACAACCTAAGGCCTTACTCTTGATGGGGTACAGAAATAAAAAGGTGCTATCTTTGTTTTCTTTTTCTGCCCATG
This sequence comes from Bombina bombina, assembly GCF_027579735.1. NCBI lineage: Eukaryota > Metazoa > Chordata > Amphibia > Anura > Bombinatoridae > Bombina > Bombina bombina. Next base: position 1,090,543,028 of record NC_069503.1, read on the forward strand.
GAATGTTAGTTATTGGTAGTATGGTAGCCCTGCTCATTAGTTTTCTCCTGGTACAGCTGGGTATTCTAACCCTCACAGCCTCTTACACAACTGCAAGTTCTCTGTCGGTCAAGTGCAGACTCCTCACTTCCCTCCACCTTCTGCTGGTCCTTGTGTAGTGCTGTCAGCTTCAACCTTACAGAGGAGGCACAGGCAACAAGGAACATGTAAAATTGAAAGGGGGGCTTCATTTTAAGCATTTTATCCCCTGTCACAAGAGATAATAAACTGCTGCTAACTATTTCTTATATTCTCTCTTTCCTCTGTCTCATCTTTTACATTTTCCCTTCTCATTCTCTTGTTTCTTTACTTTTTTTTCTCTCATTCCCTTCTTTTCTTTCTTCCCTCATCTCCCCTTCCTCCATTGCCCCCTCCTTTGTCTCTCTCTCCCTCCGCTCTCTCTTGATCACTAACTTCTCCCTCTCCTCTCTCTTATTCTCCCTCTTCCCTTTCTTCTCCCTTTTCAATCTCTCTCCCCCTGCTCTCACTTCAATCCATCTCTCACCTTTCTCCCACTCTCCTTTCTTTTTTCTTCTCTCATCCCTCAATCCATTTTCTCTTCTGACTATTTCTCCTTCCTCTCTCTTTCTCTGCCTCTCGTGCCCTTACTTTCATTTTTCTTTCTACCCTCTGCATTCTCTCCTCTACTCTGTCTTCTCTTGCTGTGCTCCATCTCACTTTTCTTTTCCCTATCTCTCCTCTTTGTCTCATCTTCTCTTTCCCTTCTCTATCCACTCTGTGTTCTCTCTCTCCCGTCTGTAACAATTATCCTTATTCTCTTTCCACTGTTTCTTATCTCTCCTTCACACTCTCTCTTTTATCTCTACTCTATCACCCTTTTTTCAATTATTTCTTCTCTCTGTTTCTCCCTCCACTCTCTCCCACTGTGTTCTCTCTCCTTTTTTCTCTTTTCCTTACATTATTATTGCGAGATTATGTACATCATTTTTTATTTATTTATTTTTAAAAAAGGAAAAAAAAAGGGAAAAGGTTTGTACACAACCAGGTGTACAGTGCAGCAATTGATAGGTAATAAAAATTAAGCATAAGAGAAGCCTCATATTTTGGACTTTGCCTAAGGCCTCATTATCTCTAGAGCGGCCTTTGAGTGATGGTAAACTTTACTTTTTAAAAGCACTTAAATTCTGACATCCATCGCTTGAACTGTTCTCCAATCATCACTCTAGCCATACCACACTCACACAATTATTATTTATTTTTTGCTGTTGCTAGAGAGTCGATTGGCGAACAGTTCAAGCTATTATCTCCACAAAAAAAACAAAAAAAAAAACATTACTTTTGAAGCAGACAGCTGGAGTCTTGAGTATTTAAATTTCAGTGCTACATTAAATATGAAGTTAAAACTTATCTACAACTAATAAATTAAGCTCTATCTAAAATATTGCTAGCATTCCAGATCTGTTTATAGCAAAATTTAAGGAATCCTTTTTTAAAAAAAAAAAAAAAAAAAAACTTTAAGGAACATTAAATACAGTGGCCTAGATTTAGAGTTGGGCGGTAGCCGTCAAAACCAGCGTTAGAGGCTCCTAACGCTGGTTTTTACCGCCCTCTGGTATTTGGAGTCAGTCATTAAAGGGTCTAACGCTCACTTTCCAGCTGGGACTTTTCCATACCGCAGATCCCCTTACGTCAATTGCGTATCCTATCTTTTCAATGGGATCTTTCTAACTCCGGTATTTAGAGTCGTGGCTGAAGTGAGCGTTAGAAATCTAACGACAAAACTCCAGCCGCAGAAAAAAGTCAGTAGTTAAGAGCTTTCTGGGCTAACGCCGGTTTAAAAAGCTCTTAACTACTGTGCTCTAAAGTACACTAACACCCATAAACTACCTATGTACCCCTAAACCGAGGTCCCCCCACATCGCCGCCACTCAATTAAATTTTTTTAACCTCTAATCTGCCGACCGCCACCTACGTTATACTTATGTACCCATAATCTGCTGCCCCTAACAACGCCGACCCCTATATTATATTTATTAGCCCCTAATCTGCCCCCCTCAACGTCGCCTCCACCTGCATACACTTATTAACCCTTAATCTCACCGCTACTATAATAAAGATATTAACCCCTAATCCGCCTCACTCCCGCCTCAATAACCCTATAATAAATAGTATTAACCCCTAATCTGCCCTCCCTAACATCGCCGACACCTAACTTCAGCTCCCGCTTGGATGAAGACTTCAGCTGGATCATGGACATCTTCAGCCCCCCGCTTGGGCTTGGATCAAGACATCGGAGGAGCTCTTCTGGATCGGTCGGTGAACCTGGTATGGTGAAGATAAGGAAGGAAGATCTTCAGGGGCTTAGTCTTAGGTTTATTTAAGGGGGGTTTGGGTTAGATTAGGGGTATGTGGGTGGTGGGTTGTAATGTTGGGGGGGGGGTATTGTATGTGGTTTTTTTACAGGCAAAAGAGCTGAATTCTTTGGGGCATGCCCCGCAAAGGGCCCTGTTCAGGGCTGGTAAGGTAAAAGAGCTTTGAACTTTTGTAATTTAGAATAGGGTAGGGCATTTTTTTATTTTGGGGGTCTTTGTTATTTTATTAGGGGGCTTAGAGTAGGTGTAATTAGTTTAAAATTGTTGTAATATTTTTCTGATGTTTGTAAATATTTTTTTATTTTTTGTAACTTAGTTCTTTTTTATTTTTTGTACTTTAGTTAGTTTATTTCATTGTATTTATTTGTAGATATTGTATTTAATTAATGTATTGATAGTGTAGTGTTAGGTTTAATTGTAGGTAATTGTAGGTATTTTATTTAATTAATTTATTGATAGTGTAGTGTTAGGTTTAATTGTAACTTAGGTTAGGATTTATTTTACAGGTAATTTTGTAATTATTTTAACTATTTTAGCTATTAAATAGTTCTTAACTATTTAATAGCTATTGTACCTGGTTAAAATAAATACAAAGTTACCTGTAAAATAAATATAAATCCTCAAATAGCTATAATATAATTATAATTTATATTGTAGCTATATTAGGATTTATTTTACAGGTATTTAGCTTTAAATAGGAATAATTTATTTAATGAGTTAATTTATTTCGTTAGATTTAAATTATATTTAATTTAGGGGGGTGTTAGTGTTAGGGTTAGACTTAGCTTTAGGGGTTAATACATTTATTAGAATAGCGGTGAGCTCCAGTCGGCAGATTAGGGGTTAATGTTTGAAGTTTGGTGTCGGCGATGTTAGGGAGGGCAGATTAGGGGTTAATACTATTTATTATAGGGTTATTGAGGCGGGAGTGAGGCGGATTAGGGGTTAATAACTTTATTATAATAGCGGTGCAGTCCGCTCGGCAGATTAGGGGTTAATAAGTGTAGGCAGGTGGAGGCGACGTTGTGGGGGGCAGATTAGGGGTTAATAAATATAATATAGGGGTCGGCGGTGTTAGGGGCAGCAGATTAGGGGTACATAGGGATAATGTAAGTAGCGGCGGTTTACAGAGCGGCAGATTAGGGGTTAAAAAAATATGCAGGTGTCAGCGATAGCGGGGGCGGCAGAATGGGGGTTAATAAGTGTAAGGTTAGGGGTGTTTAGACTCGGGGTACATGTTAGAGTGTTAGGTGCAGACGTAGGAAGTGTTTCCCCATAGCAAACAATGGGGCTGCGTTAGGAGCTGAACGCGGCTTTTTTGCAGGTGTTAGGTTTTTTTTCAGCTCAAACAGCCCCATTGTTTTCTATGGGGGAATCATGCACAAGCACGTTTTTGATGCTGGCCGCGTCCGTAAGCACCGCTGGTATCGAGAGTTGAAGTTGCGGTAAATATGCTCTACGCTCCTTTTTTGGAGCCTAACGCAGCCATTCTGTGAACTCTCAATACCAGCGGTAAAAGCATGCGTGGCTAACGCACCCCTTTGGCCGCAGAACTCTAAATCTAGGCGAGTAGAATTACATAATTAAAAGAAAATGCAATAACTGAGTTTCAAATGAGACATAAATTTGTTTTCGGGTAAAATTTAAAATGTCCTTTCATGTCCGGCCTCCAGTGTCATGTGACAACCTTCAGCCAATCACAGACTCATATACCTTTTAAGTTAAGGAAAACATGAATGAAATTGTATATAACTTTTACAGCAGTAAAAAGACAATGTCATAACACTTACTCTGAGTTTCAAACGAGCAGTATATATTTTTCCAGACACATTTTAAAATTACCTACCATTTCCCTGCTCATAGTATCATGTGATAGCCATTAGCGAATCACAGACTCATATGAGCTCTTGCACATGCTCAATAATAGCTGGTGCCTCAGAAAGTGTATATATAAAATTACTGTCAACTGCCTTGAGTCCCTTTAAGTTAAAGGGGCAGTAAAATAAAAAAAAAACTGTAAAGATTCAGACAGAGCATGCAATTTTAAAGAACTTTCCAATTTACTTCTATTCTAAGAGTAAACTTGGCCAACCCAAGTTTACTCTTAGAATAGAAGTAAATTGGAAAGATCTTTAAAATTGCATGCTCTGTCTGAATCTCATGGGAGCTTAGGAGTGTGCACGTGTCTTAAGAATTCTTTGGGCCAGAATACAAAGGGTGCCCTAACTGATTTTTTCATTCTTGCACTAACTGTGTTCAAAGTAATCTTTTGACGCGAACGGGTTAGCATGCATATTACCCCTTCCCCAGTTTTGTATAACCAACACGGATATATTTATGTACTTTTTACCTCTGTGATTACCTTGTATCTAAGCCTCTGCAGTTCTTTTGACAGACATGCATTTTAGCCAATCAGTAATGACTCATAAATAACTCCACAGGAGTGTGCACAATGTTATCTTTATGGCACACATGAACTAGCGCTGTCTAGTTGTAAAAAACTAAATGTTCAAATGCATTGAGATAAGAGGCAGCCTCCAAGGGCTTAGAAATTAGCATATGCGTTTATCTGCATAGTTAAATTTTACGTTAATTGTTTCTTTATATAATTACTATACATTTTGTCCCCTCTAGGGAGCGAAGGACAAAACATGTTAACAGAAAATGAAACACCTTTTACTTTTGTGTAAAGTATTGCTACATTTATTTATATCTGCAAAATTCTACACACTGATTGATTAGCTCAGTTCAGCTTATTTACATCAGACTTTTAAGGGACCTTAAACTGCTAAGTACAACTACAATAGAATGGTTACTAATCACCATGATATTATTTTTCCTCCTGTGCCTGTAGCTGTCTTCACAATTATTATTTTATTTGAACCCCTTACAAGTATTAATGAAGCCCTGTATCTTCACACTGGGCGCCGCCATCTTGGAGCTTATATTTGTTATTTAAAGGGACATAATACTCATATGCGAAATCACTTGAAACTGATGCAGTTTAACTGTAAAAAGCTGACAGGAAAATATCACCTGAGCATCTCTATGTAAAAAAGGAAGATATTTTACCTCACAATCTCCTCTGCTCACCAGAGTAAGTTCTGTGTAAAAAGTTATACTCAGCTGCTGCTCAGCTGCAGGTAAAAAAAAAGTGCTGAGGTCATGAACTCTTTTACTGTGATCTCACTGAGATTTCACTTAAAGGGTCAGTAAACCTTAAAAATAATGTTATATAATTCTGCATTACATTGGCCAAACTTTGTATATCATAATATTCCCTTTTTATTTTGTAAAAATACCGCTGTTTTACAGACCCGCTCTCTGTACTCTGCTGAGCGGGTCTGTTGTTTTTACTGAGCGCATCGGGCCAGCTGTATAGTCACAGCCCGGTCCGACCGTGCCATTAGACACAGTGCAGCTCGCTCCTGCTCTGTCTGACAGCGGGAGCGAGCTGCACTGTGTCTAATGTAAAACAGCGGTATTTTTACAAAATAAAAAGGGAATATTATGATATACAAAGTTTGGCTAATGTAATGTTATACAACATTATTTTTAAGGTTTACTGTCCCTTTAACTCTCATGAGATTTCATAGGCTGCGTTCGGGCAGCGCTCCAAGCGAACTGGAACTCGCTTGGAGCGTTTTTTTTCACACTTGCAAGTGAGATGGCTGGCGTTTTTTGAGCGCTCTGGTGACGTAAGTCCCAGCGCTTCCAGTGTGCTGGAAAAGCTGGGACTTTTCAGAGCAAGCTCAGATGCTTGGAAACATGGCAGTCTCCACACACGTGTTGCTGTGGAGGCTGCCATATTTTTATACATATAATATGATTTTTCGTGTGCTCTAGAGAGTAGCGTATGAAGTAAAAAGAAATGGGCTAAATTATCTAGAGCACACAAAAAATCATATTATATGTATATAAACACAAAGACCTGACGTTCAAGCACTGTGTATTTCCCTCACGGGGTGGGCTGGCGATCGTTGTGTGGGCGGGTTAGAGATGTGTGGGCGGGCTTCTAGGAATTGCCGATTTTGATCCCCAGAGCCAAGAATGATTTCCCCAGTCTCTTGGCAAACATCGCAACTCTGATCCACCTCTATTAAGTGCAGGATAAGCTACAGGGGCTGAGCTGAGAACAGCTGAATGGAGGTGGGTCAGAGTTCCAATTTTTGCGAAGAGACTGGGGAACTCCTCGGCAGGCAGCTACAATACAAGGGAGCTTAGTAAAAACGTTTGCATGCGCAGTCCATTATTGTGCTGCAGATCCCTTTGCGCATGCGAACGTTTTTTTGAAGCTCCCTTGCTTGTGACGTCACCTAGTGCCACGTCATCGCTGGGAGTGAAGCGCCTCCACTAGCTCCTGAGCGCTGCCGAACGCGGCCATAGTAAACTTCCTTAAACTGAATAGGGAAATAAGATGAGTGTGCACGTAAGCTCACTCTCTTAGCAGTCCCGTGACAGACATACTGATTTGCTGCTTAGAAGTCCTTTACAATGGAATGTGGCTACTGAGGAACTTTCGAGGTAAAACATCTTTCTTTTTTACATAGAGATGTTCAGGAGATATTTTCTAGTCATCTTTTTACAGCTATACTGCATCACTTTCAAGTGTTTCAACATTTGGGTATCATCGCCCTTTAACTTTTAAACTGTGCAAAAAACTATATTATGTGAGCTTAACTGAAGTGAAAGGTACTGGTATCAAAAAGCCAGATCTGCACTACTCCTATAACAAGATACAACAATACGTGAGCTACAAGATGGCGGCACCCTGTAAAAAACGCACAGCTTTACTAACTGAATTCTGTAATGAGGCAAAATATAAGAGAACTGCAGATACAGGAGGTAAACAAATACCATAGTGAGTAGTAACCATCCTACTGTAGTTGTACCAAGCTGTTTTTCTTTTTCTTATTTTTCATGATTCAAATAGAACATGCGATTTTAATCAATTTTCCAATTTACTTGTTTTATACAATGTGCTTCATTCTGATGGTATCCTTTTTTGAGGGAGCAGCAATGCACTACTGGGCGCTATCTGAAGACATCTGGTGAACCAATGAAAAGAGGTATTTTTGTGCAGCCACAAATCAGCAGCTATCTCCCAGTATTGCATTGCCGCTCATGAGGCTAGCTAGATATGCTTTTCAACCAAGAATACCAAGAGAATGAAACAGTTTAGAAAACAGAAGCAAATTGGAAAGTTGTTTAAAATCACACGCTCTGTCTGAATCATGAAATTAAAATGTTGGGTTCATGTCCCTTTAAGGTTTCTGGAGACCAGAAACATGGATTCTGCCAAACTTTTCAAAGCGAGAATACCTGAATTCCTCTTGATTTGCAAAACCTTGAAAATTGGGCTAACAAAAGGAAAGTGTTAAATTAATTTGAAAACATTTATTTTGCAATGCCCTGCTTAAAGGGGTAGGAAAGGCAAAATTAAACTTGCATGATTCAGATAGAGCATGTCATTTTAAGACACTTTTAAATTCACTTCTATTTTCAAATGTGCTTTGTTCTCTTGGTATCCCTTGTTAAAAAAGAATACACACATATCCTACACTAGTGGGAGCTAGCTGCTGATTGGTTCCTGCACACATTTGTCTCTTGTGATTGGCTACCAAGATGTGTTAAGCTAGCTGCCAGTAGTTTAATGCTGCTACTTCAGCAAAGGATAACAAGAGAAGGAAGCAAATTTGATAAATTAAAGGGACACTGAACCCAAATTTTTTCTTTCTTGATTCAGATAGAGCATGACATTTTAAGCAACTTTCTAATTTACTCCTATTATCAAATTGTCTTCATTCTCTTGGTATCTTTATTTGAAATGCAAGAATGTAAGTTAAAGGACACTGAACCCAAATTTTTTCCTTTGTAATTCAGAAAGAGCATGCAATTTTAAGCAACTTTCTAATTTACTCCTGTTATCAATTTTTCTTCATTCTCTTGCTATCATTATTTGAAAAAGAAGGCATGTAAGCTTTTTTTTGGTTTCAGTACTCTGGACAGCACTTTTTTATTGGTGGATGAATTTATCCACCAATAAGCAAGGACAACCCAGGTTGTTCACCAAAAATGGGCCGGCATCTAAACTTACATTCTTGCATTTCAAATAAAGATACCAAGAGAATGAAGACAATTTGATAATAGGAGTAAATTAGAAAGTTGCTTAAAATTTCATGCTCAATCTGAATCCCAAGATAATTTTATTGGGTACAGTGTCCCTTTAAGATGCCGGCCCATTTTTGGTGAACAACCTGGGTTGTCCTTGCTGATTGGTGGATACATTCATCCACCAATAAAAAAAGTGCTGTCCAGAGTCTAAACCAAAAAAAACCCCTAGATGCCTTCTTTTTCAAATAAAGGTAGCAAGAGAACAAAGAAAAATTGATAATAGGAGTAAATTAGAAAGTTGCTTAAAATTGTATGCTCTATCTGAATTACAAAATAAAAAATGTGGGTTCAGTGTCCCTTTAAGTAAATTGGAAAGTTGTTTAAAATTGTATGTTCTATCCGAATCATGAAAAAAATGGGGTTTCCTATCCCTTTAATAGCTGATACTATAACTATATAATTTTTTTTTTTTTTAATTATTTATTTATGAACCAACATGGGTACAAAACACAAAATCCGCCACACAGGGCTTAGTGTGATAACCTATTACAAAAGAAATTGATGCATTTATCTTAACTAAATAATAATGATAGTACATATCCTTTGTTAATGAATTAATACATATTATACTCAATGAAGGTATTTTCTATTTATTTTATGCATTTAATTAAGGAAAGAAGAGGAAAAAAGAAAAAAGAAAGACAACTATATTCATTCAATTGGTGAACAGTTTGCTTCAGAGTCAGTTTCATATTCCTCAATTAAATTATCGAGGAAAGGGAGATATGTATAACTATAATATGGGGAGAGGAGGAGGGGAGAGGGAGGGCAGGAGGAGAGAGAAGGGAAAAGAAGAGAGAGAATAAAATAAAATAAAAAATAAAGAAATAAAAAAAACAAAGAAAAAAACCCCAGGGGGGATTTTGAGTGTTACCATCGATCTAGTATCACTACTTCAGAGTGCCTAAAGGGGTAAATTAATTGATCTATTTCTTCTGGTGGGAAAATCTTAATAAATGTCGACCACTTTTTGAAAAAGAGCATTATCTCTCTTTCAGATGTTAGAGTTGTGTCCATTTGCTCGATGATACATTGTTTTTTCATGTAATTTTTAATTTCCAGAATACTAGGTATCTTGGGGGTACGCCAATTCTTAAGAATTAAGTTTCTTGTTGCCAAAATAGTCACATTTCTAGCCTTCATGTGTTCAATAACCATGGGCGATTCTTTAAGAAAAACAACTTCCGCCAGAGAGATAGAGAGAGGATATATCTTTAATGTTTTTTTGAGCCAAAATTCTACTCTTTGCCATAGCTGTCTTATCTTCGGGCATGCCCACAGCATGTGGACAATATCAGCTGCTAGATACGCACACTTTGGGCATTTATTGAATTCATGGTTGTGCCATTTATATCCCTTTAATGGAGTGTAATAAGATCTATACAAAAGCTTAATATGTGATTCTCGCCAACTTGCGGATAAGGTAGTCTGGGCCGTTATAGATATAGATTTTTCTACCTGTTCTGTCTCCAAATTTAATTCTGGATGTATGAGATTCCATCTCTGCATTATCTGACTTAAGTTAGAATTTCCATGTGAGCTAGTTGCTAATTCATACCAGATTGAAACAGAGGTTAAATCATTTTTTGCAAGAATAGGCCAGCTATCTATTTTCCCCCATGTCCATACCCATCCGAATTTCTCAGTGAGAGAAAAGAGGTAGTGTCTCGCCTGTAAGTAAGCAAAAAAGTCCTTATTATTCAATTGGAACTCTTGCTTTAATCTATCAAATGATTTTACTGATAAGGTATCTTGATCTATGAATTGCGTCATAAAGGTTAGACCTTTCTCCTGCCAGGTCTGAAATAATCGAGATTGTGCTCCTTGTTGAAATTCTGGGTTGCCACATAAACATTGAAATTTTGGAATAGACAGATCAATGTTTACTTTTTGTCCAAATTTTTTCCAAGCTTGTATTATTACATATATCGAGTTAAAAGACTTCACCTTTTTTGGGATTAAGTGTACTGGGCAGTGGATTAATGCTATGGGATTATAGGGATATAGGATATTTTTTTCAAGTTTATTGTTAGTAAAATAGTCTTTGTTCTCAATCCAGTCTATCACTATGCGTGCGAGAAAGACTAAACTGTATTTGCTAAGATCAGGCAGGGCGAATCCCCCATATTTTTTAGGAAGATAAAGTTTGTCTAAAGAAATACGGGGTCTCTTGCATTTCCATATAAAGTATCTGAGAGCCCTGTTCAGTTTTTTCCAATCCTTCACTTTTAAAATAACTGGAACATTCTGTAAGGGAAAAATGATTTTTGGGAGTAAAACCATCTTAAATAAAGCAATACGTCCTGATAGGGATAATGGAAGATTTTGCCAACTATTTAAGTATTCTATTATCTTTGATAATATGGGAGGAATATTAAGATCATACCACTCTTTTGGATCAGCTGATATATTAATTCATTAATTCCAAGATATCTAAAATGGGAGATTACCTCCTTAAAGGGTATCAACTGCGGAGAAGCCTCATTTTTCCTAACCCATAACAATTCTGATTTCGAGTTATTGATCTTGTAGCCAGCAAAGGACCCGAAGGAGTTAATGATCGACAGTAATCTTGGGATATTTTTTCCCGTGTCCGACATATAAATCAGCACATCATCCGCGTACAAGGCGATTTTTTGCTCTAACGAACCAATTATTATTCCCTCAATAGATTGCCTGATTTTAAGAGCTAGAGATTCCATCGCCAAGTCGAATAATAAGGGTGATAATGGGCATCCTTGCCTCATACCTCTCTGAAGTTTAATTATCTTAGATTCTAGGTTACCAATGACCAGTTTGGTAGAGGAGTTATTACATAAATTGTCAATAAAAGAAATAAAATTGTCCTTAAAGCCAAAGTTAAACAGTGTAGTTAGAATGTGTTGATGATGTACCGAGTCAAACGCTTTTTCTGCATCAAGCGCGATAATTGCAAAATCAGGATGGTCATATGCCGTAATTTCTTGTGAATGACGAAAATAGTCGAGAACAAGAAACAATTCCCTAACCTTAGCCGCTAAGTTACGTTTAGAGAGGAATCCTGCCTGGTCTTTGTTGATAAGAACTCCAATCTCACCCTGAAGTCTCTTAGCTAGAATGGAAGATAGTATCTTATAATCAGTGTTCAATAACGCAATAGGGCGGTAGGACTCCTTTTTCACGGGGTCCTTTCCTGGCTTCAAGATCAAAACTGTGGTAGATGCAGCAAAATTCCGTGAGACAGGTTTTTTTTCTATGTAGTAGTGATTAAAAAGATTTCTTAAGTGAGGGATTAGAATAGGAGATAATATCTTATAAAACTCACTAGGTAAGGAGTCTGGTCCAGGAGCTTTTTCCAATTTTAAATTTTTGATAGCACATATAATCTCTTGATCAGAGATAGGAGAATTGATTTTGGCTGTTACTTCCTCAGCTAAACATGAATGTTCAAGCCCTCTCTAAAACAATTCTGAAGCTTCTAGATCTGATTCCCTGAAGGAATATATGTCCTCATAATAAACGGAGAAAGCGTCAATAATTTCTTTTGGATCTTTAAGTATGGTATCTTGTTCTAGAAGTGAGTCGATAGTGGGACTTCCTTGCGTGTTCTTAACCAATTTAGCCAATAATTTACCTGCCTTATCGCCATATCTATAGAACTTCGCTCTGTATTTTATTTCGTTTTGTACTGAAGTATGGATCAACAGAGTGTCTCTCACTCTCTTGGCAGAAGTATATTTCCTCCAATTTATAGACGTAGGTTGCGGTAGATATTTATTATAGGCACTAGTGAGTGTTCTTAGCATTTCTTTTTCTCTATGTTCAGCTTTCCGTTTGAAATTAGCCATGTATGAAATGATATCTCCTCTAATTACTGCTTTGCCTGCCTCCCATAATAGACTCGGGTCATTAACTGACCCCAAATTTAAAGAAAAAAAATCCGTCATCTTAGTAGTCAACCAGTTTTTGAATTTAGAATCTTTCATTAGAAACTTAGGAAAAAAAAAACGGCGTGGTTTACATATTTTATTATGCAGTGGAATACTTAGAATAATTGGAGCATGATCGGAGATAGTAACTTGTGTTATTTTAGTTGTGGCTCCTGTTTTTAATATCTCCTCATTGACTAGAAATAGATCAATTCTTGACAGCGAATTCACACTCCTAGCTTTACACGTAAATTCTCTTTGAATAGGATTATGAATCCTCCATATATCCTTGAGAGCCAGATTCCTAAATAAAGCCTTAAACATTTTGTTTTCTAATTTATCTCTTTTAGTGATATAAGTGTTGCGTGTTTGTCTACATCTATCCAGGGGAATCTGTGGAGTCATGTTGAAGTCCCCTGCTACAATTATGTTGCCTTCAGCAAGTTGTAAAATTTTAGTCTGTAATGACTCCCAGAATTTAGTTTCAAATTTGTTAGGGGCGTAAATATTACAAAGGGTAAATATGGAGTTTGAACATTTAATTTTTAAAATCAGGATTCTACTTTCTGGATCATAATCTTCTAACAGTACCTCGTATGGGATATTCTTCCCTAATAAAATAGCTGTTCCCCTTTTTCTACCTATGCTAGGTGTAAAAAATACTTCCTTAACCCAAGAGGATCTTAGTTTTAATGATTCAATTGTATTTAAATGAGTCTCCTGGATAAAGGCAATATCTGTGTTTAGTTTCCTTAAATGTGAAATTATCATTTTACGCTTTATCGGAGTAGAAATACCTCCTACATTCCAGGAGGATATAACTAATTTCCTTACTTTAGTCGACATTTATTAAGAAATTTGGAGTGGGGAAAAAAAAAAAAAAAAAAAAAAAAAAAAAATTATATATATATATGTACATGAATTATAACGGGATAAAAAATTAAGGACCTTCTCCCCTCCTCCCTCCCCCACTCTCCCGTTAAAAGTAAAGTCCAACAAACCCCAATAAAAAAGATAGATAGAAAACATTCGAAACATCAGTGATAGTCACAGGATTACTCTCTTATGTAAACTTTTAAATCAACATTATTTAACACATCTTTCCATATAGAACTTTTCTGCATCGGCTGCATTATCAAAAAAATATATATGGCCCTGGGATTCCACCTTAAGTTTAGCTGGGTAAACAACTGTAGCTGAGAATCCCTCCTTAATCAGTCTGCCACAGATTGGAGAGAGCTCCCTTCTCCTCAGGGAGGTTTCATAGGCAAAATCCTGAAAGAGTAGAATTCTGTTTCCTTCCAAGAGGATAGGTGCATTTTTACGGGATAGCTGTAAGAGCTTAGACTTATCCTGATAATTTAAGTACCTCGCTATTATGGGCCTCGATCTTATTCCATCTTTACTTGACAGGGGGGATCTCCCCAATCTGTGAGCCCTTTCTACAGCTAGGGGTAATAATTCCTGCGGGATACCAAGAAGTTTGGGAAGAGTCTCAGCCATAAGTTTTATCAATTCTGTATGTTGAACCGTCTCAGGAACCCCAATTATTCTAACATTGTTTCTCCTGGAGCGATTCTCTAAATCTTCAATTTTATTTTGTAATTCTGTTAATAAAAGTGAGTTAGCCTTCAAATTCGTGTCATGTGTTACTGTCAGATCTTCTAGATCGGACACTCTCTGTTCGACTTCCTGAATCCGTGCCGAAAATTGTTTAATTTCTGCTGATAATATATGTATATCTTGCTTTATTTCTAATCTAAGAAATTCAAATTTTGGATTCAGGGCTTCCATAATGCTATTTACTAATAACTGTGAGTTAGTAGCCTCAGTATGTTTTATGGAGGAAACTGGTTCAGAGTGTAACTCGACCAAGGTTTCAGTAGCTGTCTTATTCCTCCTATCTCTGGGTCTGGAAGCCATGGTTGGTGAAGTGTTTTTATTTTGAGATGGTGAATTTAGATATTTGTCCATAAGTGTTTTAATTAAAAAAAGAGAGTGCACCTTTTTGTCCTGTTCCCTTTAAAGTGAGCGTGAAAAAAGAGTGTTTAGTGTTGGTGAAGGAAAAAAAGAAGAAAAAAGAAAGAGGGGAGAAAGAAAGAGGAAAAAAAAAAAAAAAAAAAACACAGCAAATCAAGTGAAATCAAGTGAATGTGTGCCAAAGTGTAGTTTGTTAAGGTGAATGTGTAAGACTACCCAAGATCCTAGATCTTTGGGTAGGTTAGTTTAAAAATTACTTGTAAATTAGAAAGGGAGAAAAATAGAAATCAGTGTGAAAGAAAGACGTGAAAAATCAAGTGAGATCAAGTGAATGTGTGACAAGTGAAATTTATTAAAGTGAGTGTGTAAGACCACCAAGGATCCTAGGTCCTAAGGCTAGTGTAGTTGAGAGACTATTTATAAGATAATTACTCTGATAGTCCTTAATTTATTCTTCCAGTACAACCTTTAATCCAGAATTTAATATTCTATTAATTATATCTGAGCAGAAAAAGTAGTTCCAGTTTTCAATTCTCAAGTTATGCCTGGCTCCAAAAGATTATGCGTGCCCTACTGTGCAATAGAGCTAGTTCTTCTGGTAAGTTTATCTTGTCATGGCATAAACACTAAATAAGGCTAGATCTCAAACAATGCATCTCTGTCTCACAGCATTATGTTAATCTTAGACAGGTGCCGTTTATATTAGTTGTATAGTTTTATATGCGCCTGCGTCTCTATGCAGTGTTAGTGCAATATTATTGTTCCATTAATCAGGTAGCCTTTCGTGTATCTGTGCAGTGTTTCTAGGCTAATTGTATATATTTGTATACAAGTGAAGATACTAATACGACAGCACTACTGCAGTAGTTTCAGGATTATATCTATGATCCTGTTTAGGGACAGTGTCACAATGTGCAACATATCAGATAAGATATAATGTTGTCTTCTGTGGATGCATAACCAGTATTAAAGTATTTAGCTCAATTGAGCCCGGACAGAGGGAGGGGAGAAGGGAAAAAATAAGCAATGTAAATCACAGGGCAGGGAGGGAAGAAAAGAAAGGAGAAAAAAACAAAAAAACAGAAACAAACAAAACACAAGAAAAAAAAAGCAAAAAGGAGAGAAATCAAGACTTTTCCCCTAAAAAATAAAGTTTTCAAGACTGCACTCAGAGGAGTGTTTTATCCAAACTGTAATGAATAAAAGTTCTTGGCAGGCAGGGTTAAGTTAAAAGTCTGGCACTTTCACCTCCTGATATTTAATCCTATGCGCCGCTTTTCTCTCCTCCCTGTGTTTCCTCCCTCCTCGCACTTATTCCCTTTTCTCCTTCCTTATGTATGCAGGTGGAGATTTCTTAGTTGATCCCCCTTCTTCTTGTATATCACCCTATCCCTGTAGTAGAGTTGCAAATACCTAGGGACTCAGAATGTGGCTTCCAAACTGTAACCCCTAGTATGGTATATATATATATATATATTTTTTTTATTATATGCAAAGGTATTGCTGGAAAAAGTTCTTTATTTAGGCAAGGAGGAGGCCTCGACCTAGTATCGTTATCTAAGGAGGCAATGAAGCAGTTTCTAGTTCGAGGATATCCCCACTCTTCCAGCTAGCACATAATAATTATCTAAAAAATCCTTGAGGGCTCACCTTAGTTCAGCCGCCTTTCACTCACCGTTGAGAGGTTTGAGGTGAGGCTTCTAGGAGCAGGGATCCGTGTGATGCAGTTATTCTTTGCCTGTCTCCTACTGCCAGAGCGTAGATCTAGAACAGCCAGCAGCACAACAATTTCGGCCCCTCCTCCTCTCTCGCAACACCGGTGGGAGAGGAGCAGAAGACACCAGCAGTGGGGACCAAAGAGGCAGAGCCAAATAGCACGGAGCTCCCCGACAGAGCCCCAGCTCAGCACTCACCCCCTCCCTCGCAGCACCGGTGGAAGAGGGGGGAGTTCACAGCAGCGGAGTGAGACCGGCTTGTCAGGAGCAATGGGGCAAAATGCCGGCAAGTCAAGAGGCGGTAAGTCACTGCGCTATGGTCACAGCTTCAGCGGGGGGGAGAAAAGCAGCAGGTGTAAATGCAGGAAAGCGGAGGTGATCCCCACAGCCGGTAGATTGAGTTCCGTGGGGGAGAAGAGAGAAGGCAGAGGCAAAGGGTCTTTGGTTGGATGGTGGTTGAAGGCGTGGATCCAATACAGCCAGCAGCACAGCAATTTCGGCCCCTCCTCCTCTCTCGCAACACCGGTGGGAGAGGAGCAGAAGACACCAGCAGTGGGGACCAAATAGGCAGAGCCAAGTAGCACGGAGCCCCCCGACAGAGCCCCAGCTCAGCACTCACCCCCTCCCTCGCAACACCGGTGGGAGAGGGGGGAGTTCACAGCAGCGGAGTGAGACCGGCTTGTCAGGAGCAATGGGGCAAAACGCCGGCAAGTCAAGAAGCGGTAGGTCACTGCGCTATGGTCGCGTCTTCAGCGGGGGGGAGAAAACAGCAGGTGTAAATGCAGGAAATCGGAGGTGAGCCCCAGAGCCGGTAGATTGAGTTCCGTGGGGGGGAGGAGGGAAGGCAGAAACGAGGGGTCTTTGGTTGGATGGTGGTTGGAGTTATAGTGACCTGCGGGTTCAGGTTGTAGGAAGGGATTAGGGGAGTCTGTCTTAAGATGTAGAAAGAGCCAGTTCAGAAAGAGTTCAGCATGGCTTTTTTTTTTATAAGCGGAAAGTTTTAGTCAAATGGCAGCAACCGCTTCGGTAGGACTTGTGAGGAAGGCAGTGAAATGGAGAGGCACTGCAAGGTTCCCAGGGCGATATAATTAGCTGTCCCTGTAGCAACTCCTGATCGTGGGGTAAGGCGCGAAAGAGTTACCGCCAGCAGCTGTTGGGACTGGAGCAGTGAGCACAGCATCACATACTTGCTCCTCCTCCACCGGAAACCAATTCACCTCATAACTATATAATTTTAATGTTCCTTATTTATCCTCCTTGCATAGATACTACACACACACAAATACCATTTTACAAAATTTTATAAGAGTAGTGTTAAATGTACATAAAGAATCATAAATCATAATTTTTTTGTATTAACTTAAAATACATTTTTATAAAATAAGGATGAATTAATGTTATTTTAAATATGGCTGGCATATATCAGTAATTTAACATTATATTGCAAAAGATCTGCATACAAAAAAAAAGTTTTTTAAGGTAAAAGGGACATTAAATTATTTAAATATACCGAATGTTTAATATATATCAGCGCTACATAGCAACATATCTCAAAGTCTTAAAAAAAATGCACAGATCTAGTAAGCACTGTGTAGAATCTTGCAGGGTCTATGGGATTGGAAAACGTAATGATTCCATGCACAAATAACACAGCTTGCAAAAATAATTTTCAACGCAGACCTGTCCAATCAGCCAATTGTATTGAGCTTGTATTCTATTGGCTGTTCCAATCAGCCAATAGAATGCGAGCTCAATCCTATTGGCTGATTGCATCAGCCAGTAGGATTGAACTTAAATCCTATTGGCTGATTGCATCAGCCAATAGGATTTTTTCTACCTTAATTCCGATGAAGCCGCTCCGCGCAGGATGGATGAAGATAGAAGATGCCGTCTGGATGAAGACTTCTGCCCGTCTGGAGGACCACTTCGCCCGGCTTGGATGAAGACTTCTGCTGGCTTTGTTGAGGACTTCGGCCCGGTTGGGTGAAGACTTCTCCTGGTAAGGTGATCTTCAAGGGGTTAGTGTTAGGTTTTTTAAGGGGATATTGGGTGGGTTTTAGAGTAGGGTTGGTTGTGTGGGTGGTGGGTTTTAATGTTAGGGGGGGATTTGTACTTTTTTTTACAGGTAAAAGAGCTGATTACTTTGGAGCAATGCCCCGCAAAAGGTCCTTTTAAGGGCTATTGGCAGTTTAGTTTAGGCTAGGGTTTTTTTATTTTGGGGGGACTTTTTTTATTTTGATAGGGCTATTAGATTAGGTGTAATTAGTTTAAATATCTTGTAATTTGTTTTTTATTTTGTGTAATTTAGTGGGGGGGTTTTTGTACTTTAGATCATTTTATTTAATTGTATTTAATTGTATTTAAATTAGGGAATTAATTTAATTATAGTGTAGTGTTAGATGTAATTGTAACTAAGGTTAGGTTTTATTTTACAGGTACTTTTGTATTTATTTTAACTAGGAAGTCAATAACTATTTAATAACTATTCTACCTAATTAAAATAAATACAAATTTACCTGAAAAATAAAATAAACCCTTAGCTAGCTACAATGTAACTATTAGTTATATTGTAGCTAGCTTAGGGTTTATTTTATAGGTAAGTATTTAGCTTTAAATAGGAATAATTTAGTTAATGATAGTTATATTTATTTAGATTTATTTAAATTATATTTAAGCTAGGGGGTGTTAGGGTTAGGGTTATACTTAGGTTTAGGGGTTAATACATTTAATATAGTGGCGGCGGTGTAGGGGGCGGCAGATTAGGGGTTAATAAGTATAATGTAGGTGGCGGTGGCCTCCGGGAGCGGTGGTTTAGGGGTTAAATACTTTATTTAATTGCGGCGGGGTCCGTGAGTGGCGGTTTAGGGGTTAATACATTTGTTAGAGTTGCGGTGGGCTCCGGGAGCAGCGGTATAGGGGGTAAACAGTATAGTATACTGTGGGTGTTTAGTGACAGTATACCAATAAAGCTGGGAAAAAGCTGAATAGCAGCGAGATCAATGACTGTTAGTTAACAACAGTCCGCTGCTCATCGCCCCGTACTTGGTACGGGGCTTTTTGACAGCTTTTTTGGTAACTTTGGAGATTGTATTCAGGTCCTCGGCCGCGATGTTAGGCGAACTTAGGCGAGCGTATTGGTGCTGTTGAATGCAAGTAAGTTGACGGCTTGATAAGTAGATGCCTTGGAGTGCCAATGATATGAAGGGAGCCAAAAAATCACTGTGACGACTACTATTTTTACTCTTGTGATGTTAAAGGCAATAACTTGAAAAATAAGAAAGCCATTGTCTATTAAAATCTACTATCAGCTAAATGACCTGTTCCTCATAGCCCAGAAATTCCAGTTCTACTGCCACCAGAAACATTGGAAGATTTGCCTAGTACTGCAGGTTCAGAATAGATGCTGATGATGAAGGGAAAAGCAACATAAGGAGCTTCACTGGCAAAATAAAAAGGGACTACTAAGCCTTTTGACTAAGGTTAAGATGTAAATAACCAACTTTTATCTTTTTTGGAAAATAAATATACTCAGAACTGGCCACAAAATTGGTTTCATGTGGCAATTTTGCACTTCTAATTTAATCTGAGGTCATTTTTGCATTCAACAACCCAAATTTGTATAAGACCACCATCAATTTTGAAAAAGTTTTTATAATCCTCAATTTTGCATGCCTGTATAATTAATCAAACAGTTAATGTATTAGCAGTGCATATTAAAACTTTGCTTTTAGAGAACATATATACAGTATGTATACATATATAGTAATATACAGACACATGCATATATACAGTATATATATATATATATATATATATATATATATATATATATATATATCTTTGCTTTCACTCTGCTGCCATGCTCTCTGCTGAAGCAGATGTTCTTATTTAGAAAGACGGGGAAGTGAAATTCCAATGAATGACATTCCTGGGCACTAAACTGAAACACAATTATTTTGCTAAAACACTTGCTACATGAAATTGTAATGAAATGGCAGGCATGCCTTCTAAATTGTAGGTTTAATTATTAGTATTGCTACAGGGGGCAAGGGAGTCTGTGGGTAACATATTTGAGAAGTTTCATATACAGCACCTGTGGAATATGCCTGAGTTCTGCTTAATGATAACTAAGCGCTGTTGCATGCTATTAATGCCTTATACAAAACCCGAAGATTAGCAGTGCACTTATAGTTTAATCACTTGTTACTATATTGTAACTGCTTAGTTGTAGTACATTTATAAGCTGGTTACTAATTTGTGTTACTGCAATAAGTTTATAATAAGTACTATTATTATTCTGTATTGTACAATGTTCCCTTTTCCAGTAATATAGTGAGTGTGCGCTTACCCAGCATCAGAATAAAACACAGGGTCAGAGTTCTGAGTTCTGCAGCATACACTCAAGTCCCTCTGGAACTACAATGTTCAGTGCTAAATTTCTGCAAAAGTAGACAAAAGAAATCTTGAATTATATAAATATTTTCTTAATCACACTAATTAAATATGTATGGGGAAATTACATGAGATAATGGTATGATAATCATCTGGCAAAATATTTATAATTTGCAGTGATTAGAACCAAATTGAAGTTTTCTTCATTATAATGTAATAAATATGTTAATCCCCACAATATCTGGCAGAGGAGCCAATTCATAGCCTTGTCTTGTGCTACTGCCGTCATTACAGTGACATATCTGTTTATAATTTAAAAGTGTCTAGGCAAATTACGTTTACATTGCAAATCATTAGACACATATGATAATATACTTTTTTTTTTTTTAATTTTTTTTATTGAAGAGAAATAAAAAATTTACGTCCTAGTAATGGATTCAACATTACTACAATTCAGTAATACAAGTTTTTGATAGTACAATCTTTACAGAGTTGATACATAACTTATCAAATAATCCTTACCAATATGGACACAAAAAAGAAAGGTTGTATCAACCATTTTAGTACAATCATATCTGTTCCATCACATATGAATTCAAACCTGTAAGACAATTTCTACACTTTGGTAGATCCCTATTGTATCACCTATTCTAATGCGCCATCAATGTTTTTAATATAAAAATAACCATGGGGATAAGCCACAACAAGGACACGTGACTGAATGTCTATATACGGGAATATATGAACATAAAGACAATACAATGTTGTAGCCCCTTAAGTATGTGAGTATAGAGATACAGCACAATACGCAAAATTTTCATTGGATGTCACATTCAAAATGTGAAAGGTATAAGATGTAAAATTAAAGCACATCCACAAAGATAACCTGACATCCTCCTATTACAGGTAGCAAATCAAGAGGTCTAGCTGTGTAAATGGTATAACATTTACAGTATATAGATTCCTAGGTATAATAAGAATTGAGTTGAGGCAAACAGATTATATGCCTATTGAAACCCTTCAAAAAGTTAAATAAGTAAATTATTAAGGCAACAAACAACAGAATGATATTATAACAATTATTAAAGTAAGAAAAGGTGAAAGGTCTACTCAAGGTTCCACTTAAATATTTTACCAAGTTAAAATAAAGTAGTATCATCACACAAGTCTCAGGTTAGTTGAACCACCGTTATTCAAGCCTTAGGGCTATTATGTTAAAACAGGACAAAAGTCTTGTGTGAGGAGCAAGAGAAGGGTTCATCAACCCACAGCAAATCTTGGAAACGTCTCTCCAGAAGCCACCATCTGATGCGTACTAAAGACTAGCATAGCCCCAAAGATTTTACAGCAGTGAGCTGTAGAGGAGAGATAGGTTGTCCTTAATTGTTCCTGAGTTTGATCCACTAAACTAAATCCAGCAGTGAAAGCAAAAGATGCAATCTCAGGGTCAGCACATATCTTATAGGTAAGCAGGGAATCGTAATGCTGAGTGCCTCCAGGCAAGTCCATAGGGTTGTTAACAATCAGTTCTGGTCCCATAGTTAGTGCCCTCGCTACTGCGGTAGTAGCCGCTGTAAGATCATCCTTCTGATCATATAAATAGCATAGGTCCTGCTCCTGGGGCTTAGTCGCATTCTCCACAGACCTGGAATTGCAAAGCAGAGGGAGAACTTTCAAGACATGGCAGTTATCTGTGGTTGTTATGTACGCTATTCCCAAAGTTAGGTTTGGTAGTGAGCTATGATTTCTCATGGAACATGTCGGCTCATTAGGCAACTGTAATACAGGGTTCATAGCAGGACTACCCTTAACTTCTTTACCTATAGGTTTGCATGTATCGCAGCTTAGCCTCTCTCTATAGTGATAGGTAGTAGCGTCCACTTGTTGGAGGTAGGTAAAATGGCGGCACAAAGTCCAGGAAGATGGTGTATCGATGTAGTTGCCCTGGTAAATGGTAGTGTCAGTATTTTTTAGATTAAAAGCGATATGCTGATCAGCCGCTCGTGCAGGCTTGTCATCTCCTGCCCGTGTCTACCCCAGGGTTATTAAACAGTATTTGTATAAAAATCTAGATATTAATGTTTTGGTAAGGTCAACCGACAAATGTGGGACCATAAAATGGGGGTTTCATATATTGAGGAAATAAAGTTTCCCAGAGTGTTGTTAACCATGTATACCTTATAAAATAACATAAAAATATAAATAATGTTGGTGTTTTCCCATATTATGGTATACCTACAAGTTAAAGTTACCTCACATAGTTTAGGGTGTAAAAAGACTCACCACTAGGGATTAACAGTTTAGACTTTACTAAACACCTAAATGAAGATTTTACATTATATATTGTATGTACAGTATATCAACAAAGATCTCAACATTTGATAAATTGAATATAATGCAAATTGAAAATATTTGCATATTTCCTGAGGTATTCAAATATTTCATTAACTAAAAGTAATGTTTTTTTCCCTCTCTACTTTATTTTGCATTCTATTATATTTCCTTTCTTACATCTTGCTTTTCTAAGCTTTTTCTTTCATTTTTATTTTGTAGTTCTGCACTGCTGCTAATAATAGATGCCACGTTTAGTCACAGTTTAAGATATGTATTCCATTAAAAATTCAAGAGCTGCAGTTATGTTTCATTTTTTATTAGCGAAGCAAGTTCATGTATTTTTTTTTCTATTTTAATAAGTCCTGAATGTATACACTGATACTATTCATTATTGTAGACTTGTATGTTTCTTCATTTTCGTCTATGACATTTTACTGGCTATCAGCTCCTGAAAATGTTTTTTGATTACCGATCAGATTGGGAACCCGAATTTCTCAAGTGATCACAATGCTATAATACTTTTTCTTAAACATGCACCGTTTTCTACAGAAAAGCTCCTCAAAAAAAACTTTTCTTGTGATAAGTGCCTGTTTTTGAAATAGAAACTGGGAGGTCTCCCGAAACGGAGACATACAATAGCCTATTCATATCTCTTAAGGTTACAGAAATGCTCTATTCATGTTACCCCTTTGATCACTCGACAATTAAAATGCTAATTTGCATCTGTGACATAAACCTATTGTCATCACAAGACTTGCTCAACACTCAGTATCCATATTAATGCCATACATATCTTGGCAGGATAGACACACTTCTATAGGCACTCCAGAGCACCTACATCTACAAATGGTGTGATTTAACATTTCATTTTTCAGATGTCGTATTTCTTACTTGCTCTGTCGTGATTGTCACTAACAATACAGATGCTTTTAAAATTATGTTTTTAAAGGAGACCGCTTGGCTACAGTTTTCAGCCTTAACTATTGTAATCTGTTTCTGTCACGCCGTGCCGCTCTAGATGTTGCGCGGGATGCAGCGCCTGCTGCTCTGCTCGTTGCCTAGGGCTGAGTCGGCTCCTGTTGCGTGCGGTGGTGACGTCATCAACGCATGCTCCTCTAACTCTGAAGCTGGTCAGGATCTCCTGTGCTCACTTTCTGCCTATCACTGCCCAAGTATAGGTATTACTTTGTGTGCTCCTGGGTGTGATCGTTATTATTGTATTCTGGATTGCCATATCGTTATTGAACTCTGCTGTGATTTACCCTTGAACTGCATTACCCACTGATTCCCTACCTGTTGCCGTCAAAGACTACCCTGCCTATTGTGAGTACCGCTTACCTCATTTTGCAAACTTTCTCTGCTCTGGAATATTCCCTATCATTCCAGCTTGATGCTGGCGTAACAAGACTCCTGGCCGAGTTTGGTCTGATAGTGGAATATCCCATGAGCATTACAATATACTTGGACCATGGACCCAAATGAGGTAGCAAGAGCAGTTTATCTTCAAGGACAGATGTTGGGAACCCATACCGTACAGTTGCAGAGTGTGGATTCCAAACTAGAGGCTATAACCTCTCAACTTGTTGCAGCAAAGAATACCGCTCCTGTTGTTGTACCGCCAGTCTCTGCTCCTATTACTGCAACTTCTTCCCCTGCTTCTGGAAGTATACCCCGGATACCATTACCTGATAAATATGAAGGTACTACTGATTGTAGGGGTTTTCTTAACCAGTGCAGGCTGCATTTTCGCAATGATCCTCAAACCTTTCAGTCTCATTAGTCAAGGGTCACCTTTATCATTTCCATACTGAAAGACAAGGTCCTAGCCTGGGTCTCCCCCCTTTTGGAACAGAACGCTCTACTCTTGACCGATGCTGATGCTTTCATTTCTGCATTATCTTCTGTGTTTCGGAATTCTGGCCGTATTTCTGCTGCAGATTATTCTCTCCTGGATCTCCGCCAGGGCCATAGAACTGTGGCACAATTTGCCATCGAGTTTCACACCTTAGCACTTGAGACCACTTGGGATGGCAGTGCTCTCAAGGCAGACCTTAGGAGAGGTCTGCATGAATGCATCAAATATGAACTTACTTATTGTGATGTCCCTTCTTCCTTGGATGACTTTATAACAATTTGTATCAGTCTAGAAAAGCAGAGAAACAAGCAGAGAGAGAAAGAACTCAGAGAATCCTTCCCTCCCACCCTTCTATTTGTCCAGTCTCTGCAGTATCCTATACCCCTTCAAAATCTCCAGCTACCCTAGTAGAGGAACCCATGGATCTTTCCTCCTTCAAACCCACAGAGTCTGAAAGACAGAGAAGAAAGAGATTGAGACTATGCTTTTATTGTGGTTCTAACTCCCACCAACTACAGAATTGTGACCTGGGAAAAGCCAATGCTTAGAGAATAACACAGGGGTACCTTTAAGCATGATCACTACTAAATCCCATTACTCCTCTCAGATCCTGGTACCTGTTACCCTTACCTTCCTTCAGAATTCTGTTCACACTAGAGCCTTTATTAATTCAGGGGCAGCTGGAAACTTTCTGGATCACCATTTTATGATTCAAGCTGAGTTGCCTCTTCTACCTGAAAGACATTGTCTCAAAATAACTACCCTGGATGGCACTCCCCTTGGTTCAGGGTTGATCCATTTCAAATCAGCGCCCCTGACCCTGACTGTGGGGTCCTTCATATCGAACAGCTGCAGTTCAAGGTCATACATTCCCCAGCACAGCCTGTCATCCTTGGTCTTCCTTGGCTTCGCTTACACAATCCACAGTTTGACTGGACTGAAGGTCAGCTGGCCACTTGGGGTACCTCCTGATTCCACTCCTGCCTTGCTAAGGTTACTGCTCTGCTCCGCATCCCCATAGCCAGTCTACAGACCCCTCCAAGTCTTCCCTCAGTATATGCGGACTTCACAGATGTGTTTAAAAAGAAAGCAGCAGCCAATGTGCTACCACCCCACCATCCTTACAACTGCATTATTGACCTCTTTCCCGGGGCCCCACTTCCTAAAAGGAGGTCTTATCCACTCTCCAAATCTGAAACAAAGTCCATAGAGGAGTACATCCAAGTGAACCTAGCTAAAGGTTTCATTCACCCATCCTCCTCTCCTGCTGGGGCAGACTTCTTTTTCATCAGTAAGAAGGATGGTGGGCTCAGACCCTGTATCGAATACAGGGCCTTGAACAACAAAACTATCAAGAATCGCTATCCAATTCCTTTGATCACTGAACTGTATGATTCATTTCAGAATGCTTGCTTCTACACCAAGCTGGACCTATGTGGGGCATACAATCTAATTCGTATCTTCCCAGGCCATGAATGGAATACCGTCTTCAATACAAGATTGGGGCATTACAAATACCTCGTAATGCCCTTTGGGCTGTGTAACACCCCTGCTTTTGTCAATGACTTCTTCCATGACCTCCTCAATCGCACTGTCACCGTCTACCTGGATGACATGCTTATTTTCTCCTACACTCTGGAGGAGCATCATAAACACATGAGACAGGTACTTTTACATCTCAGAGACAATTCTCTGGTAGCCACACTAGAAAAATGTGAGTTTTATCAAGTTCAGATCCAGTTCCTTGGTTATGTCATCTCAAAGGAGGGTTTTGCCATGGGTCCTGCTAAGCTTACTGCAGTTTTGGAATGGCCACAACCCAATTATTACCGCAAGTTTATAAAGAACTTTACCCAAACAGTCACGCCACTCACTGAAGTGACAAAACGGAACAAAGACTGTAAACATTGGCCTCCTGAAGCCATAAATGCCTTCTCTCATCTGAAAAAAGCATTTTGTTCTGCTCCTGTGCTCCGCCATCCTGATCCTGACCTACAGTTCACTTTAGAGGTTGATGCCTCCGAGATAGGGGCTGGAGCAGTTCTAACCCAAAGGGATCCTTTAACATCCAAGTTGCACCCTGTAGCCTTTTTCTGTAAACAATTTACTCCTGCAGAGAAGAATTACGATGTGGGTAATCATTAGCTCTTGGCCATTAAGATGGCCTTGACAGAATGGCGCCATTGGCTAGAGGGCACCGCTAATCCCATTCAGATTCTCACTGACCACAAGAATCTGACCAACCTAGAAACTGCTCATCGACTCAATCCTTGACAGGCCAGGTGGGCCTTGTTCTTCTCTCGTTTAACTTTGTGGTCTCTTATCTTCCTGGGATCAAAAACAGGAAGGATGATGCCCTTTCCCATCAATTTCCTCACTCTAGTGATTCCTCTGAAACTCCTATCGAACACATCATACCTCCCTCCTGTGTGGTTGGGCAACTGAATACCACCCTTCTTCAAAGACTACGCCATGCCCAGTCTAGAAAACCTCTTAATGCCCTGGTGGCTTCCAATATGTTTTATGTACCTCAGAACCAACACAATCCTGTGCTATCCTGGGCTCATGATAGTAAACTCTCAGGACATCCTGGTTTGACAAGGACTTTTAAGCTTCTTTCCCGACTTGTATGGTGATCTACTATGAAGTCTGATGCTCAGGATAATGTGAAAGCCTGCACAACCTGTGCTGCCAACAAAACTCACTGATCCTTGCCTCCTGGCTTGCTCCAACCATTGTCCATTCCCAAACAACCATGGACACACATAACAATGGACTTCATTGTGGACCTCCCTCTGTCTGACCATCATACAGTTATCTGGGTTGTGGTGGATCAATTTTCCAGACTGTCTCACTTTGTACACTTAATGAAACGGCTTTCTGCCCAAGAATTATCCTATTTTTCTCTTGCATGTGGCATGACTTCATGGCATTCCTGTGAATATTGTTTCCGACAGAGGTCCACAATTCATCTCTACCTTTTGGAGAGCCTTTTGTAAGTTGATTGGAACCACTGTTTCCTTGTCTTCTGGCTACCATCCTCAGACTAATTTTTTCTTTGTTAGTTATCTCCATACCAACTGGTCTGATTTGTTACCCCTAGCTGAGCTGGCAAGGAACACTCATTGGCACTCTTCTCTATGATGTTCAAGCTACAACAGGTTATCAGCCTCGTGTCAGAATCTACACAATCCTGTGCTATCCTGGGCTCATGATAGTAAATTCTCAGGACATCCTGGTTTGACAAGGACTTTTAAGCTTCTTTCCCGACTTGTATGGTGATCTACTATGAAGTATGATGCTCAGGATAATGTGAAAGCCTGCACAACCTGTGCTGCCAACAAAACTCCCTGATCCTTGCCTCCTGGCTTGCTCCAACCATTGTCCATTCCCAAACAACCATGGACACACATAACAATGGACTTCATTGTGGACCTCCCTCTGTCTGACCATCATACAGTTATCTGGGTTGTGGTGGATCAATTTTCCAGACTGTCTCACTTTGTACCCTTAATGAAACGGCTTTCTGCCCAAGAATTATCCTCTTTTTCTCTTGCATGTGGTATGACTTCATGGCATTCCTGTGAATATTGTTTCCGACAGAGGTCCACAATTTATCTCTACCTTTTGGAGAGCCTTTTGTAAGTTGATTGGAACCACTGTTTCCTTGTCTTCTGGCTACCATCCTCAGATTAATTTTTTCTTTGTTAGTTCTCTCCATACCAACTGGTCTGATTTGTTGCCCCTAGCTGAGCTGGCAAGGAACACTCATTGGCATTCTTCTCTATGATGTTCAAGCTACAACAGGTTATCAGCCTCGTGTCTTCCCTCTTTCTGCTCAGTCCACAGGGGTTCCTGCTGCAGACTGACACGTTACTGATTTAACCACTCATTGGCAACATATTCACTCTCAGCTACGTTCAGCTGTCTCTAGATAAAAGAAGTTTCTTGATCGTCATAGAGCTCTGTACATACCATCTCGGTAGGTGAACGTGTTTGGTTCTCAACTCGACATATTTGTCTACGACAACCCTGTCACAAATTAGGGCTTAGGTCTATCGGTCCTTACAAAGTCCAGAAAAGACTGTCTGCTGTTGCCTACAAAGTGGCCTTGCCCAAAACTCTACGCATACACCCAGTCTTCAACATCTCACTGATCAAACCCTACATCAAGAAAAGGTATACCTGGCTTAGAGCTCCTCCTCCTCTGCTCCTGGTCCATTATACATTGGAAGGGTTACTCTGTGGCAGATCATTCCTGGGTTCCTGCCCGTGATGTGCATGATCCATCTTTGGTCTCCAGATTCCATGCTGCTCATCCTTTGAAGCTGACTCTGGTTCCCGGAGGAAACCCTTGAGAGGGGAGCTATGTCATGCCGTACCGCTCTAGCTGTTGCTAGGGTCACAGCGCCTGCTACTCTGCACGTCGCCTAGGGCTGAGTCAGCTCCTGTCATGTGCGGCCGTGACGTCATCACCGCACGCTCCTCTAACTCCTCTAACTCTTTTGTGCTATAACTCTGAAGCCAGTCAGGATCTTCTGTGGCGAATCCTGTGCCTATGTAAGTTGCTCACTTTCTGCCTATCACTGCCCAAGTATAGGTATTACTTTGTGTGCTCCTGTGTGTGATCGTTATTATTGTATTCTAGATTGCCATATCGTTATTGAACTCTGCCTCTCTGACTACTCTGCTTGCTTACCCCCTAAAGTGCTGAATTGCCTCATTGTTAACAAACTCTGCCTGTCTGACTACTCTGCTTGCTTAACCCCTAGACGGCTGGATCGCCTCACTGTTAATGAACTCTGCCTGTCTGACTATTCTGCTTGCTTAACCCCTAAATATTGGATTGACATACTGTTGCTGAACATTGCCTGTCTCACCACTCTACCTGTTTACCCCTTGCATCTTTGGACTGCCTTACTTTTGCCGAACTCTGCCTGCCTGACCATTCTAGTGGTTTACCCTTGAACTGCCTTACGGCTGGTTTCTTTACCTGTTGCCATCAAAGACTATCCTGTTTGCCTCCAGTCCTTCAAGTGATTTACCCTTGAACTGCCTAACCGCTGATTCCCTACCTGCCGTCAAAGACTACCCTGCCTATTGTGAGTACTGCTTACCTTATTTTGCAAACTTTTTTTGCTCTGGGATATTCCCTATCATTCCAACTTGTGGCTGGGGTAACAAGACTACTGGCCAAGTTTGGAATATCCCACGAGCATTACAGATTCAGCCTGTACCACTGCTAACCCATCTAAATACATAATTTATGTTGCTAGGTTGGACAAACTGTGAACTGTTTTTCTATCACTATATGGGCATTTTACAATTTTTGCAAGGATAGTTTTAATTAAACAAAATATGTAAAACCAGCACAGTTCTGTGTAGGAGATCTACAGTGAGCAACTGCCAAGCTCAACAAATGTCCAAAATAATACAGAGAAGGGTAGACTCCAATCCAAGTGTTAAAATTGTATTGCTTACATGGAATGAGATCCAAGCAAACACACACAATATGGGCATTTTACAACTTTCACAAGGATAGTTTTAAACAAGATTAATTTCTAGTGCTTGTTAAAGGCCCGTTTCCATTTTAGCATGAACTGTACACAAAATGGTGACTGCGAGATTCCATGTAAAACACTTAAAATATATTTAAAATGCTGTTTTTCACCTAAGGAGACACATGGCCCTTATACAGCTTTAATCCCCAACCATTTTTGCTAAATGGACAAGTCACTAATTTTTCTTTCAAATGAGAGTTAGTTTTATGCCTAGGATAAAGGTGATCTAGGTTAAAAATGGTGATCTCACCTGCTCCACTAGAAACAAGAACATTTCTAGCGGCAAATGTTGTATATGCTACCTTATCACTTTCTGCATATATTGCAAGATGGTGCAAAGTGACAAAAAACAATGGCCTAGATTACGAGTTTTGCGTTAGAGGCTATGCGGTGCTAACGAGCAGCTTTCTCTCACCGCTCACTTACCTGCAGCGCTGGTATTATGAGTTTTCAGAAACCCATCGTTAAAAGGCAAGAAGTGAGCGTTGAGCAAAATTTTACTCATTACCGCACTCCAATACCAGCACTGCTTAAGTTAGCGGTGAGCTGGTCGTACGTGCTCGTGCACGATTTCCCTATAGGAATCAACGGGGAGAGCCGGCTGAAATAAAGTCTAACACCTGAAAAAAAGCAGCGTAAAACTCCTTAACGCAGCCCCATTGATTCCTAGGGGGAAATAAAAGCTATGTCTACACCTAACACCCTAACATGAACCCTGAGTCTAAACACCCCAATCTTACACTTATTAACCCCTAATATGCCACCCCCGACATCACCAACACTTACATTATAATTATTAACCCCTAATCTGCCGCTCCGGACTCCGCCGCCACCTACATTATATGAATTAAACCCTAATCTGCTGCCCCCAATGTTGCCGCAACCTACCTACATTTATTAACCCCTAATCTGCCACCCCCAACGTCGCTGCCACTATATTAAAGTTATTAACCCCTAAACCTAAGTCTAACCCTAACACCGCCTAACTTAAATATAATTACAATAAATCTAAATTAAATTACTATCATTAACTAAATTATTCCTATTTAAAACTAAATACTTACCTATAAAATAAACCCTAAGCTAGCTACAATATAACTAATAGTTACATTGTAGCTATCTTAGGGTTTATTTTTATTTTACAGGCAAGTTTGAATTTATTTTAACTAGGTAGAATAGTTATTAAATAGTTATTAACTATTTAATAACTACCTATCTAAAATAAATACAAAAGTACTTAAAAAATAAAACCTAACCTAAGTTACAGTAGCACCTAACACTACACTATAATTAAATAAATTAACTAAATTAAATACAATTTCCTAAATTAAATTAGCTAAAGTACAAAAAAACCCCACTAAATTACAGAAAATAATAAACAAATAACAGATATTTAAACTAATTACACCTAATCTAATAGCCCTATTAAAATAAAAAAGCCCCCCCAAAATAAATAAACCCCTAGCCTAAACTAAACTACCAATAGCCCTTAAAAGGGCCTTTTGCAGGGCATTGTCCCAAAGAAATCAGCTCTTTTACCTGTAAAAAAAAATACAAACAACCCCCCAACAGTAAAACCCACCACCCATACAACCAACCCCTTAAATAAAATACTATCTAAAAAAACCTAAGCTCCCCATTGCCCTGAAAAGGGCATTTGGATGGGCATTGCCCTTAAAAGGGCAGTTAGCTCTATTGCAGCCCAAAGTCCCTAACCTAAAAATAAAACCCAACCAATACACCCTTAAAAAAACCTAACACTAACCCCCTGAAGATCGACTTACCGGGAGAAGTCTTCATCCAAGCCGGGCCAAAGTCCTCAACGAAGCCGGGAGAAGTCTTCATCCAAGCCGGGCTAAGTGGTCCTCCAGACGCTGAGTGGGTCCATCTTCAAGACATCCGACACGGAGCATCCTCTTCATCCGACGACTAAAGCTGAATGAAGGTACCTTTAAGTGATGTCATCCAAGATGGCGTCCCTTAGATTCCGATTGGCTGATAGAATTCTATCAGCCAATCGGAATTAAAGTAGAAAAAATCCTATTGGCTGATCCAATAGAATGCAAGCTCAATCCAATTGGCTGATTGGATCAGCCAATAGGATTGAACTTCAATCCTATTGGCTGATTGCATCAGCCAATAGGATTTTTTCTACCTTAATTCCGATTGGCTGATAGAATTCTATCAGCCAATCGGAATCTAAGGGACGCCATCTTGGATGAGGTCACTTAAAGGTTCCTTCATTCAGCTTTAGTTGTCGGATGAAGAGGATGCTCCGCGTCAGATGTCTTGAAGAATGACCCACTCCACGTCGGATGGATGAAGATAGAAGATGCCGTCTGGATGAAGACTTCTGCCCGTCTGGAGCACCACTTCGCCCGGCTTGGATGAAGACTTCTCCTGGCTTCGTTGAGGACTTCAGCCCGGCTTGGATGAAGACTTCTCCTAGCTTCATTGAGGACTTCGGCCCGGCTTGGATGAAGACTTCTCCCGGTAAGTCGATCTTCAGGGGGTTAGTGTTAGGTTTTTTTAAGGGTGTATTGGTTGGGTTTTATTTTTAGGGTAGGGACTTTGGGCTGCAATAGAGCTAACTGCCTTTTTAAGGGCAATGTCCATCCAAATGCCCTTTTCAGGGCAATGGGGAGCATAGGTTTTTTTAGATAGTATTTTATTTGGGGGGTTGGTTGTGTGGGTGGTGGGTTTTACTGTTGGGAGGTTGTTTGTATTTTTTTTTTAAGGTAAAAGAGCTGATTACTTTGGGGGAATGCCCCGCAAAAGGCCCTTTTAAGGGATATTGGTAGTTTAGTTTAGGCTAGGTTTTTTTTTTTTTTTTTGAGGGGGCTTTTTTATTTTTTTGTACTTTAGATAATTTAATTTAATAGGTAATTGTATTTAGTTTAGTTAATTTATTTATTTAATAATAGTGTAGTGTTAGCTGTTATTGTAACTTAGGTTTTATTTTACAGATACATTTGTATTTATTTTAGCTAGGTAGTTATTAAATAAAAAATAAATGAAATACAAACTTGCCTGTAAAAAAATAAATAAACCTTAAGCTAGCTACAATGTAACTATTAGTTATATTGTAGCTAGTTTAGGGTTTATTTTATAGGTAAGTATTTAGTTTTAAATAAGAATAATTTAGTTAATGATAGTAATTTAATTTAGATTTATTGTAATTATATTTAAGTTAGGGGGTGTTAGGGTTAGGGTTAGACTTAGTTTTAGGGGTTAATAACTTTAATATAGTGGTGGCGACATTGGGGGCGGCAGATTAGGGGTTAATAAATGTAGGTAGGTTGCAGCGACATTGGGGCAGCAGATTAGGGGTTAATAAATAGTATGTAGGTGTCAGCGATGTTGGGGGCAGCAGATTAGGGGTTAATACATATAATGTAGGTGGCGGCAGATTAGGGGTTACATTTTTTATTATAGTATTTGCGATGCGGGAGGGCCTCGGTTTAGGGGTTAATAGGTAGTTTATGGATGTTAGTGTACTTTTTAGCACTTTAGTTATGAGTTTTATGTTACGGCGTTGTACCATAAAACTCTTAACTACTGACTTTTAAATGCGTTAGTATTCTTGACAGGGCAGGGTGTACCGCTCACTTTTTGGCCTCCCAGGACAGACTCGTAATATCAGCGCTATGGAAGTGCCATAGAAAAAAGACATTACGAAGTTTACTTAAGTCGTTTTGCGGTAAGGCCAAAGAAGTGTGCCATGACCCTAAACCTTCAAGACTCGTAATACCAGCGGGCGTAAAAAAGCAGCGTTAGGACCTCTTAACGCTGCTTTTTTACCCTAATGCACAACTCGTAATCTAGGCAAATACATTTGTCTTCAGATTCTTAAAATTTGTTTTTGTTTACTTTAAATAATTTATAAAGATTTGTTTAGACAAACGTCAAAAATGAGCATACAGGTACATATAATCAGTACATCAAGGTTGCCAGACTTATATACCACCAAGAAGTATAAATCTCTAAAAAATTCAACATTCTGGATGAAAAAGGAAATAAATGACTACTTATGCAGCATATTGATTTATCAAAAAATATAAATGTCACAAAATATAATGTTTCCCATTTTATGGACATATTTCCCAGCACAAATTGAAGCCACTCTTGGGCTTCAAGCAACAATATCACTCCTTGGGAGGTATAAGATTTAAATTGCTCACGCCACTTTTGGACGGTTGTATATATCATAGGGCAACATCTTTCTGAACAAATTGACATAGGTAATAGAGTTTGAACACTAAGAAAATATAGCTGACAAATGTATTAGCTACGATTCAATAAAACAAACATAGCAACTATCATTCTATAAAATGAAAGTGTTATAGATCACATACAGGTAGATTACGAGTTATGCGCGCTATAGGGAATTTAATGAACGTAACAAAAGTTGCGTTATTTCATCCTCTATAGTGCAGCCATTAAAAGTTTTGAAACAGCCAGCTTGTGCGTGCAATATGGTTGCGTTGAGCTCCATACCGCACAAAATACAAGCGCTGTTTTTTTGTGCTTGTGCACGCTTTCCCCATAGACATCAATGGGGAGAGCGGGTTAGAAAAAAAATGAACACATGCGATCGCAGAATGAAAAGCTCCGTAATGCAGCCTCATTGATGCCTATGGGGGGAAAAAGTTAAGTTTAAACCTAACACCCTAACATAAACCCCACGTCTAAACACCCCTAATCTGCTGCCCCCGACATCGCCGACACCTACATTATGATAATTACCCCTAATCTGCCACTCCCGATATAACCGCCACTGAAATAAAACTATTAACCCCTAATCTACTGCTCCCGATATTGCCGCAACTATACTAAAGTTATTATCCCCTATTCTCCTGCACCCCAACATCACCCACACTATAATAAATCTATTAACCCCTATTCCGCCGCTCCCCGACATCGCCGCCACTAAATAAAGTTATTAACCCCTAACAGTAACCCTAACACCCCCTAACTTTAAAATAATTATCATAGAGCTAAATTAAAATTACAATTATTAACTAAATAATACCTATTTAAAAATAAATACAAAGTAACTTACCTGTGAAATAAAACCTAAGCTAGCTACAATATAACTAATAGTTATATTGTAGCTAGCTTAGGTTTTATTTTTATTTTACAGGCAAGTTTGTATTTATTTTAACTAGGTAGACTAGTTAGTAAATATTTATTTACTATTTACTAACTACCTAGTTAAAATAAATACAAACTTACCTGTGAAATAAAACACAAACTGCCTTACACTAAAACCTAACATTACAAAAAAATAAAAAACACTAAAATTACAAAAATAAAAAACAAACCTACCATTACAAAAAATAACAAATTAAATAATCCAAAGCAAAAATTATTCCTATTCTAATACCCTTTAAAAAAAAAACTAAATAAAAAAACCTAATCTATAATAAACTACCAAGGGCCCTTAAAAGGGCCTTTTGTAGGGCATCATCCTAACGATATCAGCTCTTTTTCTACAAAAGAAAAACAAACACCCCCTAACAGTATACAAACCTGCACCCCCCCAAACCCAAAAAATAAAAATAAAGTAAAACCTAATCTACCCTTTGCCCTGAAAAGGGCATTTGTATGGGCATTGCCCTTAAAAGGGCATTCAACTCTTTTGCTGCCCATTAAAAATAAAAAATGGCTATTCTAAAAAGAAAAACCCACCCTAAAACGAAAAAAACATTACACAAAATAACAAACATATTATCCAAAATAATACCAATTATTCTGATTCTAATACCCATTTAAAAAAAAAAAAAACCCAAAATAAAAGAAACCTAATCTATAATAAACTACCAATAGCCCTTAAAATGACCTTTTGTACCTGAAAAAAATACAAAGACCCAATAACATTACAAACCCCCACTCCCCCAAACCCACAAAATAAAAAGAACTATCCAAAAAAACGAATCTATCCATTGCCCTGATAAGGGCATTTGTATGGGCATTTAGCTCTTTTGCATTGCCCTGAAAAGGGCATTACCTCTTTTAAGAAATGCCCAACCCCTTATCTAAAAAAAAAAAAAACACCCAAAAAACTTAAAAAAACTAACACTAACCCCTCTTTAGGTACTCACAGTTGCTGAAGTCCCGCTTGAAGGATCTTCATCCTGGCGGCTCCATCTTCATCCAGGCGTCTCCATCTTCATCCAGGCGGCATCTTTTATCTTCATCCCGGTGGCGTCTTCTATCTTCATCCCGGCGCGGAGTGGGTCCATCTTGAAGACATCTGGCGAGGAGCATCCTCTACATACGGTTGCCGCTGTATACTGAATCTTCAACGCAAGGGAGTCTTTTCAAAATTGCGTCCCTTGCATTCCTATTGGCTGATTTGATTTTGGAAATTGAAAACAGCCAATAGGATGAGAGCTTCTGAAATTCTATTGGCTGTTCAAATCAGCCAATAGAATTTCAGTAGCTCTCATCCTTTTGGCTAATTTGAACAGCCAATAGGATTTCAGTAGCTCTCATCCTATTGGCTGATTTGAATTTCCAAAATCAAATCAGCCAATAGGAATGCAAGGGACGCCTAGAGGAAGATTGAAGATGCCACCTGGATGGATGAAAACCTTGCCGCCTGGATGAAGTCTTCTCGCTGCCTGGATGTCTGGACTTCAGAAACTGTAAGTGGATCTTCGGGGGTTAGTGTTAGGATTTTTAAAACTTTTTTGGGTGTTTTTTTTTGTTTGTTTAGGGTTTGGGCTTTTCTTAAAAGAGCTAAATGCCCTTTTCAGGGCAATGCAAAATAGCTAAATGCCCTTTTCAGGGCAATGTGTAGCTTAGGTTTTTGTTAGAGTTAGGATTTTTATTTTGGGAGTTGGTTGGGTGGTGGGTTTTACTGTTGGGTGTCTTTGTATTTTTGTACAGGTTAAAGAGCTGTTTAACTTAGGGCAATGCCCTACAAAAGACCCTTTTAAGGGCTATTGGTAGTTTATTGTAGGCTAGGGTTTTTATGTTGGGTGGGCTTTTTCATTTTATAGGGCTATTAGATTAGGTGTAATTCTTTTTATTTTTGATAATTTCATTTGTTATTTTTCGTAATTTTTTTATTTTTATTTTTTGTAATTAGATACTTTGTAATTGTTATAGCATTGTTAGGATTTATTTAATATGTATTTTAGTTTTCTTTAATATGTAGTTAGTTTAATTTTAGTTTAAAAGTTATATTAGTTTAATTGTTAGTTTAAACTTAGTTTTTTTAATTTGACAGGTAAGTTTTAATTTAATTTACGATAGGGAAATTATAATTTTTATATAAGGTTAGGGGGCGTTAGGTTTAGGGGTTACTAGTTTAAATTAGTTTATTGCGATGTGGGGGGTTATCGGTTTAGGGGTTAATTGTTTAATTTAGTATATTTAGTTGTGGGGGGCTTTTGGTTTAGGGGTTAATATGATTATTATAATGGCGTTGTGTCGGGGAGCGGCGGAATAGGGGTTAATACATTTTATTAGTGGCAGCGATGTTGGGAGCGGCAGATTAGGGGTTAATATCTTTAATATAGTGTTTGCAATGCAGGAGGGCCTCGGTTTAGGGGTTAATAGGTAGTTTATGGGTGTTTAGTGTACTTTGTAACACTTTAGTTATGAGTTTTATGTAACAGTTTTGTAGCGTAAAACTCATAACTACTGCTCTCAGATTGCGAAACGGATCTTGTCGGTATAGGCTGGAACGCAAGCTTTTTAACCTCACCGCAAAACTTGTAATGGCTGTGCTATGGTAGTCCCATGAAAAAACGTAATTTTTACGAGCGGGACTGACATTGCGTTACAGGGTAAAAGGCTTGTGGTACAGCTATACCGACAAGACTTGTAATGGCTGCAGTGCGGTTTTAATGCTGAAATGACAATTTTTTCAGCGTTAAAACCTGAACTCAAAACTTGTAATCTAGGTGATAGATTATAGCAGTTGGAGTGAACCACATATCTCAATCGGCAGTAAAATATGATATAACAAGATGAGCTTGTACATATATAGCTAGGGCCATATAAGTTATCAACATCTAAATGTACTTATAGTCCTGGGTGTTTCTTGCGTATTCCTAGCCGGCCCTAGCTATATAAGTATGGCCCTAGCAATATAAGTTATCAACATCTAAATGTACTTATACACCACAAAAAATTAGACTATTTGAAATCAAAATAGGTAGTATCCATATACTTAATATTTAGTTAGGTTAACCGGCTAGGAATACGCAAGAAACACCCAGGACTATAAGTACCATTCAAGTCAGAGTAAAGCCACAACTCTCTATGTTTTTTTTAAGATTATGTCAGATAATTTTCATTATACACCCATAGAAATTAATATAGGGTGGCAATAAAAAATATGTAAGCATAAAACTTGGTTATCAATATAATTTTGATTCAGAATAATCAGCCCTCACAGAAACTTGGCTCTCCTCTTCTAACACAACTGCTGTAACCTCTATGTCCTATAGTAGCTAGAAGTTTAGTCACACTCCCAGGCCAGGAGATAGACAAGGAGGGGGAGCAGGCAGTCTTCTGTCTCCATACTGTACCTTCCACTACATTCCTTCAGCCCCTCTTTCTATTTATTTTTTAATCTGAAGTATTCAATCCATCCATTTATGTTTATGGAATATGAGCATTTCCTAAAGAAACAAGTCAATTTAATTTTTCTCATATATGGGGGGTCGATTTATGAAGCAGCGGATGCTGCTTCCGACCCACTCCGCTTCAGTTCCGCCTGAAGCGGAAGATTAAGAAGCAGCGGTCCTAAGACCGTTGCGCTTTAACTCATCCGCCACCTCTGAGGTGGCGGACAGCAATCAGCCCAATCAAAGGTTGATTGACACCCCCTGCTAGCGGCCGATTAGCCGCAAATCTGCAGGGGGGCGGCATTGCACCAGCAGTTCACAAGAACTGCTGTTGCAATGATAAATGCCGACAGTGTATGCTGTCAGCATTTATCGATGTGTGGCGGACATGATTCGCTATACTGATCATGTCTGTCCACACCATGATAAATTTAACCCATAATGTTCTGCATAATGTATTACATGAGGTTATTCTCTACTACAAATCTGCTGTGTTTTAAAATCTCATAAAACTGAAGGATAAACTTCAATAGGAAGGCAAAATTGAAATTGTAGAAAACAGCTGTTGACGATTAATTACAAATCAGTATGTCCATAAAGTCTTGGTGCATTAAGTTTATCATACTGCCCCTTTAACGGCTCATCCACAAGAGATCTCAAGGGAGACAAACACAGCATAATTACGTTTTTTGCTTTCAGTTGAGCTATAATGCTTTGATCTCCCTGATGCTGGAAAAGCAAACACATTAATATGTTGTATTAAAATTTAAATTACAATTTAAGAACTAATTATTTTTCTTTGCTGCATATTGAAAACATATACAGAAACAATAAACAAATGAATACTTTGCAACACATTTAATATTTGTAAAATAAAAACATAACAATCTAGAGATGTATTTGAATAGACCATTGTCTATAAAAACTGCATATTGCCCATGTTACTACAAACTAATTAACACATTCTGTTACACAGAATGGTAAAAAAAAGATACACCCCCTCTTTCTTTCTCATCGTTTGAAGTTCACACTGTCTGCATAGTCTCCCCTGTAGCTCTCCGTGTTGCTGTTATCTATCAGCTTCCTGGCCCAGTATCACAATTTATAGACCACTTTGAAGCCTGGCTCCTACACTTTCTCTCTTGTAACATCCCTTCTCTTATCTTAGGGGACTTCAGCATACCCATTGGCAATTCTAACTTGCCTGCTGCCTCTCTTACAACCCCTTTTGGCCTTTCAAAGTGGACAACATTATTAGTTTATTTGAGGTTAAAGAGAAAGTCTACTCGAGAATTTTTATTGTTTAAAAATATAGATAATCCCTTTAGTACTCATTCCCCAGTTTTGCATAACCAACAGGGTTATATTAATAAACTATTTTTACCTTTGTGATCACCTTGTATCTAAGCCTCTGCCCCATTATTTCAGTTCTTTGGACACACTTGCATTTTAGACAATCAGTGCTGACTCATAAATAACTCCACGTGAGTGAGCACAATGTTATCTATATGGCACACATAATCTAGTGCTGTCTAGCTGTGAAAAACTGTCAAAATGCACTGAGTTAAGAGGCAGCCTTCAAGGCCTTAGCAATTAGCATATGAGCCTACTTAGGTTTAGCTTTCAACAAAGAATACCA
This sequence comes from Bombina bombina, assembly GCF_027579735.1. Classification (NCBI taxonomy): domain Eukaryota; kingdom Metazoa; phylum Chordata; class Amphibia; order Anura; family Bombinatoridae; genus Bombina; species Bombina bombina. Next base: position 1,090,583,543 of record NC_069503.1, read on the forward strand.
ACAGAACAAAGCAAATTTGATAATAGAAGTCAATTGGAAACTTGTTTATAATTGCATGCCCTATCTGAATCATGAAAGTTTAATTATGACTAGACTATCCTTTAAATTTAAAGTGATGATTCTTAACTATAGTTAGTATATATATATATATATATATATATATATACACACACGTATATACAGTATATCAGTATATATACACACACACATAGTACTGTGCAAAAGTCTTATGCCACCATTAGATTTGTTGTTTTAGCAAACTTTAATGACCATCCATATTTATTTTTCAGTCTTTTTATTAAGATGACATGACATAGAGTCCGGAATCCCACAAATAGTAATGATAAAAAATATAAATGTTTATTGAATCCAAAGAATTAAAAGCACTATCAACATAGACATGGTGGTGAAAAAAACGCCTAATGTACAAGCTTACGCGTTTTGGCCATAGCCTTATTCATAGTTTAGTGTGAACTAGCACAGCTGTGAGTTTTAAAAATACCAGGTTAGCTGTGATAGGTTTAAAAATAAAGTGGCGGATTAACCCTTTATTGGACCATTTATCCACAACCAAAAAAGCACATACTATGTAAGTCTACAAGGACTGTTTGTACAAAACATATTGTATTATTGATCTGCAAATGTGGCGCCTCTTTCTATTTCATAGACTGTATGTACTCAGTACTTTGTTTGGGTCCCTTTTGCAGCAATTACTGCCTCAATGCGGCGTGGCATGGAAGCTATCAGCCTGTGGCACTGCTGAGGTGTTATGGAAGACCAGGATGCTTCAATAGCGGCCTTCAGTTCTTCTGCATTGTTCGGTCTCATGTCTCTCATCTTTCTCTTGGCACAGTAATCCCACGGTCATTGAACCAGGTTTTGGTGCTTTTGGCAGTGTGGGCAGGTGCCAAGTCCTGCTGGAAAATGAAGTCAGCATCCCCATAGAGCTTGTCTGCGGAAGGAAGGATGAAGTGCTCCAAAATCTCCTGGTAGACGGCTGCATTGACCCTGGACTTAATGAAGCACAGTGGACCAACACCAGCAGATGACATGGCTCCCTAAATCAACACAGACTGTGGAAACTTCACACTGGACTTCAAGCATCTTGCAGTGTGTGCCTCTCCATTCTTCCTCCATACTCTGGGTCCTTGGTTTCCAAATGAGATGCAAAATTTGTTCTCATCAGAAAAGAGGACTTTGGACCACTGAGCAACAGACCAGGTCTGTTTTTCTTTAGCCCAGGTAAGAAGCTTCTGACATTGTTTGTTGTTCAGGAGTGGCTTGACAAGAGGAATACGACATTTGAAGCCCATGTCCAGGATCCGTCTGTGTGTGGTGGCTCTTGATGCACTGACTCCAGCCTCAGTCCACTCCTTGTGAAAGTCCCCAACACTTTTGAATGGCCTTTTCCTGACAATCCTCTCCAGGCTGTGGTCATCCCTGCTGCTTGTGCACCTTTTTCTTCCACACTTTTCCCTTCCACATAACTTTCTATTAATGTGTTTTGATACAGCACTTTGGGAACATCCAACTTCTTTTGCAATTACCTTTTGAGGCTTTCCCTACTTATGGAGGGTGTCAATGATGGTTTTCTGCACAACTGTCAGGTCAGCAGTCTTTCCCATGATTGTGATTCCTACTGAACCAGACTGAGAGACCATTTAAAGGCTCAGGAACCCTTTGCAGGTATTATGGCTTAATTAGCTGATTAGAGTGGGACACTTTGAGCCTAGAATATTGCACCTTTTCACAATATTCTAATTTTCCGAGATTGTGGATTTGGGGTTTTCATGAGCTGTAAGCCATAATCATCACAATTATGACAAATCACGGCTTGAACTATTTTGCTTTGCATGTAATGAGTCTATCTCATATATTAGTTTCACCTTTTAGGTTGCATTAGTGAAATAAATGAACTTTTGCACGATATTCTAATTTTTCGAGTATCACCTGTAATTGATCCTGTGCAGTTGGAATATACCAACTATTGGGTCAAAGGAAAATTACTTATATGGAAGAGCACTATTGGTAACTGAGCATATAAATATTAATAAATAATAAACAATAACTTAAAAGAAACACAATTCAAAAAGAGAAATATAAATATGAAAAATGAAAACATACAAGAGGAAACATTCTTAGTTGTGAATGCAATAAGTACATGCATTAGCTGTATATATACCTTCACAGAGAGCAATTACCTCTACCCAAAATTCACATGTTGTTTGTATGCATGAAAAACATATGCAGTAATTTAGATGACATCACATTAGTACAGACTAATGAGCCATAAGAAAAGGCAAGGAAATAATAATAATAATAAAAACTTATGTCCCCCAAGTGAATAGATGGATGTAGGATATCTAAATATACAAATAAGCAATAATATACACAAGTGGTAAAAAATGGACACATACCTATCCAGATATGGAACTGTGTAAGCCATATGTATGCATATATATACATACACACACACATACATACATACATACATATATATATATATATATATATATATATAATTGTGACTGATCACGGCCGCCGCCCAGATATGCCCACAATTACTCATTTTTTTTATTGCACAACATTTATATAAAAAGCTAAAATGTCGGTGTTTTGGGAAGGGTCACCAATGCTAAATGTGGAACCATTAAAAGTTTGTTTAATACATTGAGTAAATAAAGCATCCCAGAATGCTATTTACCATGTGTACCATATAGAATGACAAAAAATATAAATATTGCATTCAATATGGTGGTGTTTTTTCCCTAAATTTTAATATACCTGCAAATTAAAAAGTTATTTTCTAAAAACTCTTTATATAATAATAATTAAAAAAAAACAAGCCTACCTGTGTAAAAAAAATAATAGCCAAACAGTTAACAGCAGCTGTAATTTAGGGGTGTCAAAATGATAAGCACTAATGGGTTAACAGCTAACACTCCACAAGTAACCTAAGTGAAGATTATGGGGCCGATTTATTAAAGTGCCGATGGACATGATATGATGTAGTGTATCATGTCCGCCGCACATTGATAAATGCCGACAGCATACGCTGTCGGCATTTATCATTGCACAAGCAATTCTTGTGAACTGCTTGTGCAATGCCGCCCCCTGCAGATTTGCGGCCAATCGGCTGCTAGCAGGGGGTGTCAATCAGCCCGATCGTATAGGATCGGGCGGATTGATGTCCGTAGCCTGAGAGCAGGTGGGCAAGTTATGAAGCAGTGGTCTTTAGACCGCTGCTTCATAACTACTGTTTACGTCGAGCCTGAAGGCTCGTGCGGAAACAGGGGCATCAAGCTCCATTCGGAGCTTGATAATTCGGCCCCTATATCTTATATATTGTATCTATATCAACAAGGATGTTAATAGTCGATAAATTGATAAAAATGCAAATCGAAAAAAGTTGTATGTTTTCTTTAGTTAATAGTGAAAAATTTCATTAACTGAAATTAAAGATTTTTTTCCCTCTCTCTACTTTATTTTGCATTCTATTATATCTCCTTTTTTACCTCTAGCTTTTCTAAGCTTTTTCTTTCTTTTTTATTTTGTAGTTCTGCACTGCTGCTAAAAATAGATGCCACATTTAGTCCCAGTTTAAGATATGTATTCCATTAAAAATTCAAGAGCTGCAGTTATGTTTCATTTTTTATTAGCGAAGCAAGATCATGTTTTTTTTTATTTCAATAAGTCCTGAATGTATACACTGGTACGTTTCATATGTTATACACCTGAATGTTTCTTCATTTTCTTCAGTGCCCTTTCAGGGCTAGATTACAAGTGGCACGCTATTGCGTGTGTCGGACGTATCACGCATATTACGAGTTGAAAGTAATCACGTTTGCTTGAGCACAATTGAATTTAACATGCTTCAGATTAGCGTGACTTCAGGGGTCTGGTGAAATGTTACGCTAGAGAAAAAAAAATGGCACAAAAAAACATAAAAAAATACAATCGCCTAGATTACGAGTCTTTCGTTAGCCTTAAAAAGCAGCGTTGAGATGTCCCAACCCTGCTTTTTAATGCCCGCTGGTATTACGAGTCTGGCAGGTACATGTGTACCGCTCACTTTTTTTCCGCGACTCGAGCATACCGCAAATCCACTTACGTCAATTGCGTATACTATCTTTTCAATGGGATTTGCCTAACACCGGTATTATGAGTCTTGGAAAAAGTGAGCGGTACAGCCTCTCCTGTCAAGACTCATACCGCATTTAAAAGTCAGTAGTTAAGAGTTTTATGGGCTAACGCCGTAACATAAAACTCTTAACTAAAGTGCTAAAAAGTACACTAACACCCATAAACTACCTATTAACCCCTAAACCGAGGCCCCCCGCACATCGCAAACACTTAAATACATTTTTTAACCCCTAATCTGCCGACCAAACATTGCCGCCACTGTAATACATATATTAACCCCTAAACCGCCGCACTCCCGCATCGCAAACACTAGTTAAATTTTATTAACCCCTAATCTTCCGTCCCTAACATCGCTGTCACCGACCTACATTTATTAACCCCTAATCTGCCGCCCCCAACGTCGCCGCCACTATATTAAATGTATTAACCCCTAAACCCCCACCTAACTTAAATATAATTTAAAATAATCGAAATAAATACTACAATTAAATAAATTATTCCTATTTAAAACTAAATACTTACCTATAAAATAAACCCTAAAATAGCTACAATATAACTAATAATTACATTGTAGCTATCTCAGGGTTTATTTTTATTTTACAGGCAACTTTGTATTTATTTTAACTAGGTAGAATAGTTATTAAATAGTTATTAACTATTTAATAACTTCCTAGTTAAAATAAGTACAAATTTACCAAATTTACCCTAACCTAAGTTACAATTACACATAACACTACACTATAATTAAATTAATTACCTAAACTAACTACAATTAATTACAATTAAATTAAATAAACTAAAGTACGAAAAACAAAACACACTAAATTACAGAAAATAATAAAATAATTACAGGAATTTAAACTAATTACACCTAATCTAATACCCTTAATAAAATAAAAAAGCCCCCCAAAATAATAAAAATCCCTACCCTATACTAAATTACAAATAGCCCTTAAAAGGGCCTTTTGCGGGGCATTGCCCCAAAGTAATCAGCTCTATCACCTGAAAAAGAAAATACAATACCTCCCCCCCAACATTAAAACCCACACACCCAACCCTACTCTAAAACCCACCCAATCCCCCATTAATAAAACCTAACACTAACCCCTTGAAGATCACCCTACCTTGAGACGTCTTCACCCAACCGGGCAGAAGTGGTCCTCCAGACGGCCAGAAGTCTTCATCCGATCTGGGCAGAAGAGGACCTCCAGCTGGGCAGAAGTCTTCATCCAGATGGCATCTTCTATCTTCATCCATCTGGAGCGGAGCGGGTCCATCTTCAAGCCATCCGACGCAGAGCATCCTCTTCCATCCAATGACTAACACTAAATGACGGTACCTTTAAGTGACGTAATTCAAGATGGCGTCCCTTCAATTCCGATTGGCTGATAGAATTCTATCAGCCAATCGGAATTAAGGTAGAAAAAATCCTATTGGCTGATGCAATCAGCCAATAGGATTGAAGTTCAATCCTATTGGGTGATCCTATCAGCCAATAGGATTGAGCTTGCATTCTATTGGCTGATTGGAACAGCCAATAGAATGCAAGCTCAATCCTATTGGCTGATTGCATCAGCCAATAGGATTTTTTCTAGCCAATAGAGCTGATTACTTTGGGCCAATGCCCTGCAAAAGGCCCTTTTAAGGGCTATTTGTAATTTAGTATAGGGTAGGGCTTTTTATTATTTTGGGGGGCTTTTTTATTTTATTAGGGGGATTAGATTAGGTGTAATTAGTTTAAAATTCTTGTAATTATTTTATTATTTTCTGTAATTTATTGTTGTTTTTTTCGTACTTTAGTTTATTTAATTTAGTTAGTTTAGGTAATTAATTCAATTATAGTGTAGTGTTAGGTGTAATTGTAACTTAGGTTTTATTTTACAGGTACATTTTTACTTATTTTAACTAGGTAGTTATTAAATAGTTAATAACTATTTAATAACTATTGTACCTAGTTAAAATAAATACAAATTTGCCTGTTAAATAAAAATAAATCCTAAACTAGCTACAATGTAACTATTAGTTATATTGTAGCTAGCTTAGGGTTTATGTTATAGGTAAGTATTTAGTTTTAAATAGGAATAATTTAGTTAATTATAGTAATTTTATTTCGATGTATTTAACCCCTTAATGACCACAATGTACCCTGTATGTCACTGGTCGTTAAGGGTTTTTTCCGGACATAATAGCACAAGTATAGCAAGAACACGCTATTAATGCACTCCCTCCAGCAGGCTTTGTGTAATAGAGCAGTCTCAACGCTGGTGGCAAGACCGCGCTATAAAACAATCAAGTCCCAAAAAAAGGCCAGTGACATACAGGGTACGTCGCTGGTCCTTAAGGGGTTAAATTATATTTAAGTTAGGGGGGGTGTTAGGGTTAGGGTTAGACTTAGATTTAGGGGTTAATAACTTTATTATAGTGGCGGTGACGTTGGCGGCAGGAGATTAGGGGTTAATAAGTGTAGTTAGGTGGCGGCGACATTGGGGGCGGCAGAGTAGGGGTTAATAAATAAAAAGTAGGTGTCGCCGATGTTGGAGGCAGCAGATTAGGGGTTTATAGGGATAATGTAAGTGGCGGCGGTGTCTGGAGCAGCAGATTAGGGGTTAATAATAAAATGCAGGTGTCGGTGATGTCGGGGCATCAGATTAGGGATTAATAAGTGTAAGATTAGGGGTGTTTAGACTCAGGGTTCATGTTAGGGTGTTAGGTGTAGACATAAAAAGTATTTCCCCATAGGAATCAATGGGGCTGCGTTAGAAGCTGAACGCTGCTTTTTTTTTTTTTTTTTCAGCCGATTCTCCCCCTTTGATTCCTATGGGGAATTCGTGCACAAGCACGTTTTTACCAGCTCACCACTACCATAAGCAACGCTGGTATTGAGGTGAGATGTGGAGCTAAATTTTGCTCTCCGCTCACTTTTTTGCGGCTAACGCCAGGTTTAAAAAAACCTGTAATACCAACGTTGTCTTAACTGAGCAGTGAGAAAAAAATGCTCGTTAACACCGCACACCATTACCGACAATCTAGCCGAATTACATTCACAATAACACTGATAAAAATGATTTTAAAAAATTTGCATTGAAAAGTTATAAGATATGAGGTCTTCAGTTTGCCAGACACTACTGGAACTTCAAAAGGGATTGGGTTCTGTGGTCAGATGAAACCAAAACATAACTTTTTAGCACTAAACACCAGAGGTGGGTTTGGTGCACACAGCGAGGTAGTTATATGGAAAAGTACCTTATGCCCACAGTTAAATATGGTGGTTGCTCTATAATGTTTTGTTAGAATACATGACACCATGGACTCAGATATTAAATGAACACCAAACTGCCTCTGCTAGCAAGGCCGGCCCTAGCCATTGCGGGGCCCAAGGCAGGATGACAAAATGGTGCTCCCTTTCTCTCCGCCCCGACCCCACCCAATCTCCGCCCCAACCCCACCAATCTCCGCCCCAACCCCATCCAATCTCCACCCCCAACCTGCCCAATCTCTGCCCCCAACCCCCCCCAATCTCTGCCCCCACAGCTTTTAAAATAAAAAAATTAAAAATAGGAAAACAATAATTTAAGGTAATGCACAACATTTTATATAAACAAAAACATATAAATCCACTTATGTAGAGCACTATAACATTGTAAATATTGCAATATACCATTTCTACTATTGGAACAATTGTTTATGTATATAATAAGGAATTATGCAGACAGCCCCCCTACACACACACACACACACAGCCCACACACACATCCCACACACACACACACACACACACATCCCACACACACACACACTTCCAGCCCACACAGCCCACACAGCCCACACACACACAGCCCACACACACAGCCCACACAGCCCACACACACACTACAGCCCACACAAGCAAACACCACAGCCCCCCCACACACACACCACAGCCCACACAGCATACACTCAGCCCCCCCATACACACACCACAGCCCCCCCACACACACACCACAGTCCACACACACTACAGCCCTCACACACACGCAAACACACCACAGCCACCCCCCCCACACACACACCACAGCCCACACACACACCACATCCCACACACACACACAGCACACACACATATACAGCCCCCCGCACACACACAGCCCACACACACAGCCCCCCCCACACACACAGCCCACACACACACAGCCCACACACACACACACAGCCCACACACACATCCCTTGAAACCCTCTGTAAATGTGGTAAATAATCTGTCACACATTTAGTTAATAGCCCCCCCCCCACACACACACACATACACACACAAAATAGACACCACACACACTACACAAGGGTAATGGAAATACTTGTAAACATAAGGTTTGATTCATAGCCCCAGCCATTATAGAAAACAGTTATGTAGTGTACTTTGGCATGCCTTATCATAAGTGTGCATTGTATATGCTACTGAAAACAAATCTGGCATTACATTTAAACAAAAAGTACCTTAGTTACACCAAGTTACAATGAATGTAAAGTTTAACTTTGCAGTTACATTCTTTGCTGTAGACATTACACATTGATGTCCAATATTCACATACTCTTACAGATTTTAATACCATGAAATCCCAAAGCAAAAATGTCTAGAAATGGGAAGCAACTGAAATAGTGTAAATTGCTTAAGCTTAGTTGCAGGTACTTATTGTAACTAAGGCAAGCTGGTTAGCTACAAATTACAGTTCTGTGGTTTACTTTATACAATTTTAATTCCATAACTTGAGGTATTGTGACACATGATGGTTTGCCAAGCTGTGTTATTGAGCTTTTATTAGTGACACCTCACGCAACATGCACCACACCAACAGGAGTCAGCGGCCAAGGAAGACAGTCAAATCATATTTTATGATAAACAACTAAGAAGCATTTAATGGCTGATATAACCACACTGAAAACAGGCTACCCAAAGTTGTTTTTTTATTTCAAAAGCTAGGATAACTTCAATATCCATGTTATGGTGAATCAGAACACATGTAAAATACCTTACAATACTGTAATAGCACCACCCCCTGCATTAAATGATGCCTTAGGTCCCCTGTAATAAATTATGCTCCCAGTAATAAATAATTCACCCAGCAATAAAATGATGCCCCAGCAATAAAATGATGTCCCCAGCCCCCCTGCAATAAAATGATGCCCTGAGCCCCCTGCAATAAATGATGCCCCCAGCAATAAAATGAAGCCCGCAGGTCACCCCCCTGCAATAAAATGATGTCCCCATCAATAAAATGAAGCCCCCAGGCAAACCCCCTGCAATAAAATGATGTCCACAGGCCATTGCACTAAAATTATGCCCCCCAGGCTCCAGCCCCCTGCAATAAAATAATGCCCCCAACCCTGCTGCAATAAAATGATGCCCCTAGCACCCTTGAAAAAATGATGCCCCCATCACCCTTGCAATAAAATGATGTTCCCAGCAATAAAATGATGCCCCTAGCCCCCTGCAATAAAATAATGCCCCCAACACCCTTGCAATAAAATGATGCCCCCAGCACACTTGCAATAAAATGATGCTCCCAGCAATAAAATGATGCCCCAGCCCCCTGCAATAAAATGAAGCCCTCGGGCCAGCCCACTGCAATAAAATGATGTCCCCAGGCCCCTGCACAAAAAGGATGCCCCCAGGCCCCAGCCCCTCTGCAATAAAATGATCCCCCAGCCCGCTGCAATAAAATTATGCTCCAAGCAATAAAATGAAGCCCCCAGGTCAGCCCCCTGCAATAAAATGATGCCCCCAGCACCCTTGCAATAAAATGATGCTCCCTGCAATAAAATGATGCCCCCAGCCCCCTGCAATAAAATGATGCCCCAACACCCTTGCAATAAAATGATGCCCCCCAGCACCCTTGCAATAAAATGATGCTACCAGCAATAAAATGATGCTACCAGCAATAAAATGATGCCCCCAGCCCCCCTGCAATAAAATGATGCCCCCAACACCCTTGCAATAAAATTATGCCCCCAGCCCCCCTGCAGTAAAATGATGCCCTGTGCCCCCTGCAATAAATGATGCCCCCAGCAATAAAATGAAGCCCCCAGGCCAGCCCCCCTGCAATAAAATGAAGCCCCCAGGCCAGCCCCCTGCAATAAAATGATGTCCCCAGGCCCCTGCACTAAAATGATACCCCCAGGCCCCAGCCCCCTGCAATAAAATGATGCCCCAGTCTGCTGCAATAAAATGATCCACCCAGGAATAAAATGAAGCCCCCAGGCCAGCCCCCTGCAATAAAATGATGTCCCCAAGCCCCTGCAGTAAAATGATGCTCCCAGGCCCCAGCCCCCTGCAATAAAATGAAGCCCCCAGGCCAGCACCCCTGCAATAAAATGATGCTCCCAGCCCCGCTGCAATAAAATGATGCCCACAGCACCCTTGCAATAAAATTATACTGCCAGGGGGGGGCGGAGCTAACCACAGAGCCGACCGGACGCACATTATCAGTGCTCCAGGCTTTACTCAGCTAAAACTAAAATAAAACAAGTGTTTAGTCGCCTAATCTATACTTAAAAGGTGACATAGTTCTTCCTACCACTTTAGGCACCCACTGCCTCCTTTAAAAGAGAAGTCTCGACGACGTCAGAAGGAAGGCTTTGAGCCACACTCCTACCGTTAACAAGCCGCTTGCAGACAGGAGATAGAAAAGCTGCACCCCATCAGGCTCCGGAGGGTCGGGGATCCGCTCCGGATCTGAAGAACTGTGCCACAGATACAGCCTGGCCGGGGTGACACTGACCGCACGAACCGGAACATTAGCCACCAAGCCTCGTCAGGCTGAGTCCCCTTAGAGAGAGAGCGGAGGTGAGGAGGCAGTTGGCGGAGCCTGCTGAGGGGAAAGAGGACACTTGGAGCTCAGGACACCCACCTGAGATCCTCTTTGGCGTGAACCACGGCCATCTTGCCCGCGGACATTAGGAAGAAGCTGCCGCATGTGAGGGGCGAAAACTGTGCCGATAAGATCCTGCAGCTGCCCTTCTGGTAACAGTCCACGAAGGACCCGGTGTTGGCTGAGAGTTTGCCTGGGCACTGTAGGGGGCTCCTGGAAAGCTCCGGTGGGAGACCCATTTCTCTACAGCTATAGGAGAGGCCTGCCTGAGCCTACTAGCACTACGAGGACAGGCCTGAGATTGACACCGCAAGTGGGAGCACGGGTAAGCCTGACTTAAGGGACCACCGGGGAGGCTTGTTCTTATATAGCCTGCACTCTGGGATGGAGCTGCATTAAGGAACCGGTGAGGCCTATTCCCAGTGCGAGTTGCACACTGATACTACGCTGCCCTATACCACAACCGACGCCAGCCTCAACTAGAATTCAGCACTGGAGGGTCGGGGCTCCGCTCCGGGGCTGAAGAAACAGCAAGCAGCAAAAACCCATTACACACTTTACATCCCCACTGACGGTAGCCCATAGGACTTTTAATACTGGGGGCACAACTAACTACCCGCATAACAGATGAAACATGGAAACTGCAGCACCTAAATAACACAAAACCTTATCTTTGTTTTTGGCTACTAAGCTCTAGAGCTGTGCTGTGAAAATTTAGGGGACTCAATATAAAAAAAAAAAAAAAAAAAAAAAGTTTTTATTTACTTCAAAGACTTCCATCTTTGCTTGCTGGGACTGCCCTGCTTTTAGGGGGGGTGTGTGTTCTTCCCCCTCCTCTCTATACTGCACAGATCATCAAGTGCAACTACACCCAATTTATCTGCTAAACAAACTAATAAATACCCCTACACCAACTATTGCTACCCCTGCACCAACTATTGTTCCCTCCTATAAAGACGCCATTGTTTGTGATGTGAACTAGGGCACTGTAATTAAAGCCTTTACAAGAACTGCAGGATATGGGAATGAGCCCATAAAGTTTGTGAGACACCCACCAAACAAGTGAACTTTCAGAGTCCCTCCTTATTAGCCATTTAAGCATTTAGAGTGGATTTCTCTGGAACATTTTCACCTTTCCTGCCTTAAAATTGTTAGTGGTTCTGAGTGCAGCACATAAAAGTGCGGGTGATAAGAAGCTCACCAGTTAACTACCTAGGAGAGGGATTCTCTATATCTGTATGCTCCCCCACTGGTAACTCTTAGGGGCATCATCTGTCGCTTCTGCCTGAGCTGCCCTCTTTTAGGCGATCCATACATGCTGAGCAACTTCAGTTGAACTGTGAAAATACATTGTCAGAACAACCGGCCTTGTTACTGTGTGGTGTTGCTGCCGCTGCGTCGGCCTGTGTATATCTGAGCCCTTAGGCCAGAGTGGAGTGCTATTTACTTACTATCTCTGTCTAACAATTGTTTTTACCTACAGGTCCCACCTATTATAGCATTCTCACTATCTGCAATTTACAGGTTGGACAGTTAAAAGGCCACACTTATCAAGACTTGTGTACTGGATTCAGAGCAAGGTATCTTGGTGTAAAGGTATGTTTATATATAGCTTAAGAGTGTAATTGAACTACCCAATTTCTAAAATATCATAGAGGCGCAATCCCCTGGATGTGCTGCTACTCAGCAGGTACTGTAGATTAGAGCCTAACTCCTCTGACACTCTCTGACACTCTCTCCATCCATTTCCTGCTGTACGAAGAGACAGCAGGTCATATCCTCATTTCCTTTTCCCGTCCTGGCCAGGTGAGGGCAATCTCCCTGGAGGGGGTGTCTATGGAGCTTTTCATTTTACCCACCCTCGAGGAGGACTGACCTAGATTTGATAATACCGAGGGTTAAGCAGCAGAACTTCATTGTGGCTTGCGGAACTCTGCTAAATATGGCTACCTAAACTAAGATTGACGTCAGGGGGACTTAAGTATCATTCTCCTCACCATTGTCCTATTCAATATATTCTACACTGAAAAACTAGTGTCTCAACATCTGGCTTTGGCAGAAGAAACAATCTTGAAACCATGTCCCAAACTTCCAAAAGGAAAACTAAACCGTCTCACACATCTGGAAAAACAGTCGCAGATCATTTTAAAAACCATCATGCTGGGAAAACTCAAATGTACAGGGACTCCACTCTGAATCTGAAGGCAGTATAGATTCCCAATCTCCTATGTCAGATACTTTATCTGCAAACATTGTGGATGTTCTAACCAGACGAATGAACCTCCTTCAAGAGACACTGACAATGGAAATTAAGGGTTCCACAGCTGAGCTCCGTAGAGAAATTGGTGCATTGGGAGAACGCACTGAAACTTTGGAGCGTAAACAAGAAGATCTAGTTGTGGACCATGCCCACTTACAAGCCTATTCCCAAAACCTAGCAATCCAAATATCTGACCTAGAATTGAAACTAGCTGACATGGAAGACCGCTCCCGACGGAATAATCTGAGATTCCGCGGAATACCTGAAGAGGTTGGCCCCCAAGAACTGGAGTCATATGTTCTGGAGTTCTATAATATCTTACTATCCTCTTCGGAGACGCCTGGTCTCCTACTCGACAGAGTCCACAGAGTAGTGCGACCTAGAACTGTCTCTCAAGAAAAACCTAGGGATGTTCTAGCTAGGGTCCATTTCTTTACCCACAAAGAGAAGATATTGAGAGAGCTGGCTAACAAACCCCAACTTCCTGATAAGTTTCAACAAATAGCGGTGTTCCCAGACATTTCCAGCTACACTTTACAAAAGAGACGATCCTTCAGGACCATCACCCAAATTCTGAGAACAGAAAATATTAGATACAGATGGGGATACCCGACAAGGCTTATAGTTTCTAAAGATGGTGAGACTCACACAATTTTCACTCGTAAAGAAGGCTTTGACCTGTTACAAGATTGGGGCTTAGCATCCACCAAATCCCGAAAGGACACTGATTCTTTGCTCCCTAGAGATCGGCCAGCTATTAAGGACATGGTCCAACCTTTACCAAGATCTAATGTAAAGGACATTCCTATCGCCACTGAAATCCGGGCGGGCGCCCCAGATTTTACCCCTAGACTACAAAAGCCCACCAAAGGATAAAATAAAGAGCTCTGGTCTGAAGCTAGTACACATGTACATATTGTTAGCTGTATTTATCATGGGTTAGTTATAGCTTAAAAGAAAAGGACTGGTATATGGTTCACCAAATGTTAAATAAATAGTCCTGGTCTTCAGCTGGTAAACATGTATATATTGTTAAATGTAATTTCCAGGTATTAACTGTCTAATACACGAGAGACATGTGGGGACCCGTGACCTCCCATAGGAGAAAGGACGCTTGTCCAGCAATACCTGCTCTACTCTCCTAGTAGCCATTTGGTTCTGTTGGGACTCAAGGGGTCTCCCCATCTCGTTTCTTTTCAGTTCCACAGGTGGTTTAATCTCTCTCAGACACCTATATGCTACTGACCTAAACTATATAGCGAGTTAATAGTGTCTACAACATATTTTATATCACTAACTTTACATGTTGCTATACTTGCTGGTCTGAAGCTGGTACACACGTACATATTGTTAGATGTATATCTCATGCGTTAGTTATAACTTAAAAGAAAGGCACTGGTATATGGTTCACCAAATGATAAATAAATAGTTCTGGTCTATAGCTGGTAAACATGTATATATTGTTAAATGTACTTTCCAGGTATCAGCTGTCTAATATGCAAGGGACATGGGGGGCCCTGTGACTTCCCATAGGAGAACGGGCGCTTGCCCAGCAATACCTGCTCTACTCTTTTAGTAGCCATTTGGTTCTGTTGGGACTCACAAGCTCTCCCCATGTCGCTTCTTTTCAGCTCCACAGGATATCTAGTCTCTCTCAGGCACCTATATGCTACTGACCTAAACTGTATAGCGAGATAATAGTGTTTACAATATATCTTATATCACTAACTTTACATGTTACTATGCTTGCAGTAATGTGATGTATTATTTAGTTTAACGAACAAACTTTGGTATATTCCTTTTATTCACACTCCCCCAATGACAGTCAATCTCTACATACAAGTTAAATACTTGTACTACCTCCCCCCCCCCCATATACGCAAATTCTATTTGTGGTATCCCCTTTTACGGGGACTGGAGAAGTCAGTTTAGTATTCAGACACACTTCTCCCTTTGGTGATCCAGAGGTTCACCATACCTGATAATATATTCAAAACCTCAAATTACCAACATCGATACACTTGGTCCAAATTTCTAAGACATTTATTATACTATTTGAATTGACTAGTTGTTTCTCTTATTCATCTGTTCAATATATCTCTTTTTCATCACTCTCTAGGTGAAATTAAGCTCCCTAAGGGAAATAATCCCTAGTGGCTCTTCTTGATTAAGGATACGATACACAAGTTTTGTGCCCGGCGAGGGCCACACTCAGGTGCGCAGATCCAGGCGGGGTGAGTCTACCACCTAAACCCTTCCCTCTACCTTCCCTCTCCCTACCCATCACCCCCCCCCCAGCTCAAGATGGCGTCAACCCCTAATAACATATCCTTTGCAACATTAAATGTCAAAGGACTTAACTCACAAGACAAGAGAAGCATGCTTACCAATACCATGAAGTCTCTGAAAGTACAAGTCATGTTTTTACAAGAGACACACTGGTTGGCGTCAACCCAGACTCCATATAGGACCCCAGAATATCCTGTAGTGGTCCTAGCTTCTCATACTGAGAAATCTAGAGGAGTAGCGATTGCCATACACAAATCTATACATTTTGACAATATTCACGCAGAGAGAGACAGCCAGGGGCGGTTTCTACTGCTCAATTGTAAACTAAACGGTATGCTGTTCACTCTGGTTAACATCTACGCCCCAAATCAAATGCAAACTAAGTTCCTGAAAGACGCACTGTCTAAAATTGAGAAACACAAAGCTGGGACGACTATACTAGGGGGGGACTTTAATATGATATGGGACCCCCTACTAGATAAGAAGGTTCAGAGTGGGAAAACAATAGACACATACTCTGTGACTACTGCCAACAAATTCCGACAACACATTATTCAACATAATCTGTATGACGTCTGGAGGGCACTACACCACAATGACAGAGACTACACATATTTTTCTAGACCCCATAATTCATACGTGAGGCGCAAACCATTTCTTCACTAACTCATGGACACTTAATAGAGTCCTAACGTCACACATTAGGGTCTGCTCATGGTCAGATCATGATATTCTGATGTTTACTCTCTCTACTGACTTAGCCACAGAGACTAGACCTAGCTGGAAATTCCCAAAACAAATGCTCCAAGATAAAGCATTTAGAATCTCCTTCCAAGCCTCTATTGTAGAGTTTTTAAGAATAAATGAAACCCCGGATATGTCCTCCCAAACAATATGGGCCGCTCTGAAAGCATACATAAGAGGGATATGCATTCGAAGGCAGGCAATGTTACGACGTCAAGCAGGTCTACCCCTAGGCCTTCTCATGGCTAAGCTTCGCGCTGTAGAGCAGGAGAATAAAAATTCCCCAACTACAAGCCTAGCCAATAAAATTAAGGAACTGCAAACGCAATTGGCAGATAGAGACCTGCAAAGAGTTAAAGACTCTTATGCTAGATTCAAGAAGCTGATGTATTGCCAAGGTAATAAGGCCTCAACCCTCCTTGCCCATAAATTAAGGAGCAGGACAGCGGTGGCTAGGATCTTATCTCTCCAGAGAGGTAACATTTCGGTCTACTCCCCTAGGGAAATTGGAGAGACGTTCGCAGAATATTACTCTGATCTGTACCATCTTAAGCCCTCGATGGCTACTAAAGAGTCATCCTCGTGTGAAAAAGTACATTTCTTACAGACGCTGGGCTTGCCATCCCTCCCAGACGGGGATGGAGAAGCACTTAAAGCTCCATTTTCCCTAAATGAGCTTAGTTTAGCCATTAAACACTCCCAAAATAACAAGGCTCCAGGTCCAGATGGATACCCAACATCCTTCTATAAATTGTTTAAATCGGAACTCCATGGGATCCTCCTCAAGGTCTTTTCGGAAGCCCGAGAGGCAGGCTCATTCCATAAAGAATTTTTACAAGCAGTAATTCTGCCCATTCCGAAACCAAACAAAGATCCCTCACAATGTACGAGTTACAGACCAATCTCCTTGATAAATGGTGATGTAAAGCTATATGCAAACCTATGGGCTAACCGCCTTAATAGCCTGCTCCCGAAGGTGATACATACAGACCAAGTTGATTTCACGTTTGGTAGAGAAGGCCCAGACAATTCTCGAAAAATGCTAAACATACTTACAGAAGCCTCCCGACTGAGGTCGCCCATGCTGGCCCTGTCGCTAGACGCAGAAAAAGCGTTTGACAGGGTCAGATGGGAATACCTATGGCATACGCTTGCTCAATTTTGCATACCAGAGACCGTGATTAAGGCAATTCGTGCCCTGTATTCTTGCCCCTCAGCAGTAGTTAAGGTTATGGGGTTTGCCTCTCCGGAAATACGTATCACCAACGGCACCAGACAAGGATGTCCCCTGTCACCTTTAATTTTTTCCATGGCTATTGAACCTTTAGCTCAGGCTATTAGGCAATCACCTACAGTAAGAGAGGTCCAGCTTGGAGGCGCGACTGCGAAGATCGCACTGTACGCGGACGATGTTACACTCTTTTTAACAAACCCAATAGGCTCCCTGCCAGTACTCTTTGATACTACCACTGAGTTCAGAGCTCATAGCTACTACAAGGTAAATGTCACCAAAACAGAGGCTTTACCAGTATGCATTCCAGCATTTGAATTGGATATACTACAAACATCGTACTCCTTCCAATGGTCTCGAACCACCATTCGGCATTTGGGGGTACAACTTGGTCCAGACCCGAAATTAGTTATTTCCGTTAACTATACAAACCTTATTAAAGAGGTTACTGAGCTAACATCCTCGTGGAGTCTACGTGGATATTATGAGCCAGCCAGGCTTTCTCATATCACAGCGTGGGCAGACAAGGGGGAACAACGGGGCTGGAAAAGCATAGAAACATTGGCAGTCCCCTGGGCCTAAAGTTGGCAGACTTACCCTGGATCCCTAGTCATTGCGTTGACAGCTTGGGATTACAAAATGTCATTATCAGAGATAATCTGAAAGTTTGGTATAGCCTTAGAAACCTACGCGACATCGCTCCACACCCGTCTCCCATTCATTCTATACCAGCCTTACTGGCGGCTCTCCCTGACACACACATACAGCAGTGGAGTGATTGGGACCTGAAAGTGTTCTCCCGTGTATACCTCTCGGGCACCTTAATCTCACCCCATAATATCAATACAATTATCCCAGAGCCCCCCCGTGGGCCTCTTTTGAATACTCGAGGCGCTACGCTTTTATGACATCTTGGGGATTCCCCAAAGCCCTAAACAGGCCCCTGACTAACTGGGAAAAGCTATGGCAACTCCCTATTAGGACTCCTAGGCTCATATCATTCCACTATGATCTTCTACAGTCGTCCACTAACAAAGACAGACCATGGCAGCTAAGGGCTTGGGAGGGAGATTTATCCAGACCTATTTCAGATAAAGACCTATCCACAACCATGACGTTAACTAAAAAGACGGTACACTGTGCAAATACATTGGAGGCCTACATGAAATTATTCCTAAAATGGTACTATACTCCCACGAGGCTGTCACAGATGTTCCCCACAACGTCCCCTTTGTGTTGGAGGGAGTGCATGCAAAGAGGCTCAGATATGCATATTTGGTGGGACTGCCCAAAATTGGCACCTCTCTGGACACAGGTAAAAACCCTCTGTGCTAACCTTGGGCTCTCTATTCCACTCACTCCTGCAACCGCTCTTCTACACATTTTCCCGAGGAGCGTTCCAACCCACGTCTCTAAATTGGTCATCTTTGTCCTAGCGGCCACAAAACTGGCGATAGCAAGGGCCTGGAAACAAACCCATCCCCCAGATGTAACAGTTGTTACATCTATAATGCAGGTGTACGCCAAAATGTAACAAAGTTTCTATTCCTATATGGACAAGGAAGAGCTATACTGGCAGATCTGGGAGTCCTGGTTTAACCACCAGGGAGCTCAAAGCTAAATTCCTAGTCGAATTAAAGGTTCCAGTCACCCCTACCACCATAATCTTGTCCTTCCCCCTTTCCCCCTTCTCCCCCTCCCCCCTCATATAACATGAAAGCTCATACTCCTCCTCCCCCCGCCTCTTTCCATACCAGGCCTCCCCCGCCTGGAGATGCGCACTATAATTACTAGTTGAAGTACACGGAGAGGTACTCCTAAGCTGACTTCACGAAATTCCTAGAAAGTTGAGTTACTGTGAAGGACTAAGGTACTACCCGGTCCTTGTATTCTAAGTTTGTTCATACTGTTCGTAAACGAGGTTTTCATAATTGATATATTTCTTTGTTCACATTAACCGAAAATGAGGTTTATATGGTAGATATCTTATTTCATACTTGACATGCTCGACCTATATGCTCAGTATTTTCATTAATAGCTATGTCTACTGTGTCATTACAACGGCATAATGTTTATGTGTATGTTAACCTGTTGGTCACCTGCGCTGTGACATCTGTTGTAATGCTTAATCCTCAATAAAAAAACCTTTTGGGAAAAAAAAAAAAAAAAAGCCAGCAAGCTGACCGTGACTATAGCCTCAATTAAAAACTGAAATGCAAAAAATAAATGTTTTAAAATAAAATGATACTGCCAGCAATAAAATGATGCCCCCAGCCCCCATGCAATAAAATTATGCACTGTGCCCCCCTGTAATAAATGATGCCCCAGCAATAAAATTAAGCACCCAGGCCAGCCCACCTGCAATAAAATGATGCTCCCAGCAATAAAATAATGCCCCCAGCCCCCCTGCAATAAAATGATGCCCTAAGCCCCCGTGCAATAAATGATGCCCCCAGCAATAAAATGAAGCCCACAGGCCAGCAATAAAATGAAGCACCAGACAAGCCCCCTGCAATAAAATAATGCCCCCAGTCCTGCTGCAATAAAATGATGCCCCCAGCCCTCCTGTAATAAAATGATGCCCCCAGCCCTCCTGCAATAAAATTATGCCCCCATAACTCTTGCAATAAAATGATGCCCCCATCACCCTTGCAATAAAATGATGATCCCAGCAATAAAATGATGCCCCCAGCCCCCCTGCAATCAAATGATGCCCCCAACACCCTTGCAATAAAATGATGCCCCCAGCACCCTTGCAATAAAATAATGCCCCCAGCAATAAAATGATGTTCCCAGCAATAAAATGATGCCCTCAGCAATAAAATGATGCTCCCAGCAATAAAATAATGCCCTAAACCCCCCTGCAATAAATGATGCCACCAGCAATAAAATGATGCCCCCAGCCCCAGCAATAAAATGATGTCCCCTGCAATTTAAAATGATTCCCTCAGACTCCCTGCAAAAAAATGATGCCCCAGCAATAAAATGCCCCCCTCCAGTGCCCCCCACCCCATGAGCCCCCACCTATGACCCCCCACCCCCGGCAGCCCTCCCACAACCCTCCTGCAAAAAAATAATTACATTAAAAAACAAACAAAAAAAAAAAAACAACAACCTGGCCTGTCTAAAGTTGGATCCACAAAAAAGTCCCAGCACTGATTGGATACCCTCGAATCAGGTCATAAGTAAACCAGTTTCCCTCAGCGTTTGCATACAATGATATAATGTAGCGGTAAACAGCAAATGATCATACCAGGAATACACTCACTTGTCTTCAAGCATTGTATCTCCTTCTCAGTCGGTCAGCCCAAAAACCTAACGAGGATCACACCAACCTTTTCGGGCTACAATGCTTGAAGGAAATACAATGCTTGAAGACAAGTGAGTGTATTCCTGGTATGATCATTTGTTGTTTACCGCTACATTATATCATTGTATGCAAACGCTGAGGGAAACTGGTTTACTTATGACCTGATTCAAGGGTATCCAATTAGTGCTGGGACTTTTTTGTGGATTCAGTGTATTCAAGTCCGTGTTCAGGATTTTTTGCTAAGCACATTTGTTACCCTAACAGTCATATTTTGCTAATACGTCCCTACTTTATTTATGGACTTACTGTCTATGGATTATAAACCAACAAATAAGGTTTTTATTATACCACGAGAGGCATTAATTTCCCTAGAGAGGAAGTAATAAATATATATTAATACAACATTGTAAATGGAACCCCCTGATGTTGATATTCTAAAAAATGCCAATATATTGTGAGTATCACAATCATCTCATTGTCTTATTTATTGACAGAAAGTATTTGGAGACTTAAACACTACATTTTGATATTTTCTTTTTCTTTCTCCTGCAATAAAACAATCTTCTGCAATAAAATAAAAACTTTTTGTCAATATGGAAACAAGCAATATGACCACAGCATACTACTCTTTAGATAGAGCCTTTGATAAGGAGTTAGAGAGTACTGAATTTGAGAACATATTCTAAAAAAGTAGGACACAATCAGCCCTAGGTGATCTGTTTTTTTAAATGGAAAATCTAAAATTGAAAGAAGCAAGATTTAAAATAGATAAATGGACTTTAGAAAGATATCACCATTTAAACATGATACCAAGAGGGCTTCGTCTCAATAAATATCCAAAATTTGAGGTTACAGAAGAAGAATTCATTAAGGAATGGAATAGTGTCCTAGCCGAATGCTCTATTAAACTATTGCTGTTGGTTATTAAATTTAAGGCTGCAGAATTAACAAAAACTAGAGATAAAATCATAAATCTTCAAGTGTCTTTGGATGCATTTACCCATGATAAAGATTATAAAGAGATGGATGAAATTTTACAAAATATGGTAGAAGACACTAGAAAAGAAATTATAGAAGTTAAACACTCTAAATACCTTAGAGATTATGATGACTACTCTAACAATTAAGTGTTTATATGGAAAAAGAAAGACAGATTCCAACAAAATAGACAAGGAAACAGGAGAACCAGAAGATGGCACTCTAGACCACGCTCTAAGCAATGGGATAATACAGATACAGAAGAAAAGAGCAAATAAGACCATCCACATCACAAGAAAGTGAACTTTTCAGATACAGAAGCTGAATCTGGAGAAGACGAATCACAAGTGTATGGAGATCAAGGGTATCAAGTTTCCAATGAAGAAGAGAACTTGAATCTAATTAGACCAAATAATGACTATAATGTGGCTAGTAATAGGCCCTCTATCTTGAAATCTAACAAAAGTAATGCTAATAAAACTAGATACTATGATAATAAACAGCACTCCCAAATTAACAGAGGCAGGGGATATGTCACAAGCTCACCTGCTAGGGGAAAAGGTAGAGGTGGATACAACAATAAAACAATCAAAATAGATCCAGCAACAGGTGGTGGTCCTGAGGATAGAGAAAGCAATGAAAGTATGGCACAGGTTTTTTACCTCCCCCAAGAAAGACCCGAAGGGGGGGGGATTAGGAAGAGGCTCAACAGGCTAAAAATCAATATCAATTGAGAACCAACAGGAATTAAATAAAGAGAGATATGTAAACTCACAAGATAGGGTTATTGAGATAGTAGGAAATCTGAACAATTTTTCAGGTATAGAACTTACAGAAAATCAATATGTAGTATTAAACCTAGGTTTAGGATTTGCACCATCTTTAATTTTAATTTGTTTAATACCTTAATAGATCTTAATGGTTTTGTTAGAAATCTAACATTAAAGAGGCATTTTTCAGATACTTCTGACAATATTGTATCTACCACTGACCACAATAATGTACTCACATACTCTGAATTACATTTTGATGATATATGTAGTGTCAGAGACCTTGAGGAGCTAATGGCTCTTGATAGCAGTGATCCCTCTGTGGAATATAGTCCAGTGAATCAGCCTCTGACGCAAACGATGATAGCCAAATCTCAATTTTATCCAATACAGAGCAGAGGGGATGTGCAGGAAATGTTCCACAGAAGTGTAGAGAAAGAACTAACATTACTATACTCACGACAGGGAATATACAAACAAAATCTTATTAAAATGCAAAGAAAAGCTTTGGAAGAACTTAAATATAATGAACAAATTGTAATCAGAAAATATGATAAGGGGAGCACTACCGTCATCCTTAAAAAAGAGGATTATATTTCAGAAGCCTTACGTCAGTTAAATGATAGGAACACCTATATAAAAATACAAGGTATCCCCAAAAATCAGATTCAGGAACAGATATGGT
This sequence comes from Bombina bombina, assembly GCF_027579735.1. Lineage (NCBI taxonomy): Eukaryota > Metazoa > Chordata > Amphibia > Anura > Bombinatoridae > Bombina > Bombina bombina. The sequence continues at coordinate 1,090,606,795 of NC_069503.1, forward strand.
CCTTTGCAGATGAGGGAATTGAAAAGGGTTATATAGATAGAAAGACAGCAGCTTTTCCATGTGTTCCTCATCCAAAAACACCAGATTTTCATATGTTCCCTAAGGTCCATAAATCCCTTGATGACATTAAGGGTAGACCTATCGTTTCTGGAATAGGGTCAGTTCTTGAGCCCCTTTCAGAATGGGTGGACAGTGTCCTTCAACCAATGGTGGTCCAGCTGTGAAGTTACCTCAGAGATACTAAACACCTTTTGAATCTGCTCTCTGATTTCAAGTGGGAGGATACCCATAGCTGGATCACCATTGATGTAGTCTCACTCTACTCTTCCATTCCCCATGTGTGGGGAATGGAAGCTATTAAATATTTTCTTACAACAGCAACTACCTTTGACTCAAACCAAGTTGATTTCTTTGTTGAGATTGTACGCTATTTATTGAAACATAATTATTTTGAGTTTGAGGCTTCATTATATCTCCAGAGATGTGGGACAGCCATGGATGCAAAATTTGCGCCATCCTATGCCAATTTATTTCTTGGCTGGTGGTAGGCGTCCCACATCTTTGGAGATAGAAATTGGTTTCGTTCATCAATATCTCTCTATAAGAGATTTATTGATGATCTCATCATGGTGTGGAGTGGTACCCAAGAAGAAGCCTTTTTATTTTTGGATTATTTGAATTCTAATGAAATAGGTATCAAGTTCACTATGGAGTTTCACAATACAATAATTAATTACTTAGATGTAACTTTGTTTACTGACATTGCGACTAATAAGATTGAAACCCGTACATACCGCAAACCAATAGCCAAGAATAATCTCCTTCATTGTTCAAGTAATCACCCAAAGAATATTGCCAGAGCAATTGCCAAAGGGCAATTTATTCGGATGAAGCGCAATTGCTCCAAAGAGAATGAATACCTTGAAGAATGTGAGAGATTAAGTTGTAATTTTTTACAGAGGGGATATAAGATAAGAACTATTTCAAAAGCCTGTAAAAAAGTAGAGGGCATTTCTAGAAAAGAACTTTTAAAAGAAAAAGGAAGTGTATCTAACACTAAAGAAATAGTTATAGTCAGGTCACCTTTGTTACAAGCTACAGTGATCAATACCCCGAAATCTGTAAAATTTTTAGGAAGCATATGCCAATCCTTTTAGCAGATACTAAACTCAAAGAGATAGCAGATCAAGGTTGTAGGTTTTCTTACAGAAGACGCACTACTCTAGGAAACATTCTTTCACCCACAGTGCTCCCTAAACGAAATAGTGGTAACAGTTGGTTGATACACAAAGGTACCTTCCAATGTGGAAATCTTAGATGCAAAGCATGTGATTATATCTCGGTTAGTACCCATTTTGAATCATACAGAACTGGCAAACTATTTGAAACTTCTCAATGTATCAACTGTAGCATGTGCTACATTTCTATCTTATTTCTTGTGTTGAATACAAACTGCAATATGTAGGCCTCACCACCAGGGAGGTGAGGTCTCGCATTCGTGAACACTTAAGTAATATTAATTGCAAGAAAGTATGCTCAGCTTTAGCAACACACTTTATATATAAACATGGGCAATCAGTTGACACATTCAGATGGCAAGCTATTGAATTTGTAAAAAATCCTAAGAGAGGAGGAGACAGAGAAAAAGAGTTATACCATAGAGTCAATTGCCTCATATTGTCTCATGTATGACATCAGTCTTGTCGTCATATTATTATTTTTATGACAATAATAGTTAATAGTTATAGTATTATATCTATACCATTCTGGTATAACACCCTACGTGATAATAATTTTACCTTGAGTTTAATTATGCTTGAAATAGTTAAAGGGTCCAAATACATTAATCTCATGATATAAGATGTAGTTTTTAAAAGATTCTCTTCATTACTGGTACCATACATTTAATATAAGTGAAGTGCAAGACCTCTTGTTACTGTTCTAATATTGTATTTATATTTTTCCCATATAATTTACACCATTTTAGTATAACTCCCTTCATCCGGAGTTTAACCAAGCTTGAAATAGTCTAAGTGATTAAATAAATGCACCATCTGACATAAGATGTAGTCCTTAAAATATTCTTTTTTCATACATTTAATATAAGTAAAGTGCAAGATCCCATTTTTTTACATTTTTGCTGTCCCAACACCGGATGTATATCTCTCACATGTAATTTGTAAGCAATTATTAATACTGCATATACTAGTAAGGGAAACATATAGCACTTGTTTACCTTTATATAGAGGAATAAAATTAAATTAATATTGTTGTTTTCAAGAATTTAGAGTGTACCTAGTGTATATGCATATATAAGTAATAGTAAAAATAATACTAAGGTCATACCTCTTGCTAGACATGTTTTATTCAGTTTGGTTCAGATTTATATATTAGTAAAATATAATACCTCTTGTTCTGTTCTATATATTCTTGCTGTTCTCATTTTACAGGTACACACACTTTGTATATAGCTTGTTAGCAAGTGTCTGCATTGCGTATATTAGTAAGGGAAACATAGAGCCCTTTTATCTTTATATAGAATAACGAGATTGACATTGCTGTTCCCATAGCAGCTTAAGTGTCCAAAGTGTTTCTGAATGTCTATGCCCACATGAGTAATATAATAATAATAATAATAATAATAACAGAAATGTTACATTCCTTGTTAGAAAAGTTTTATTCACATAGCATTTTAATTGTTAGTTGTTTTATTAGAATCAGGTGTGTTCCACATCTACTATAGTATAATTAGGAACAGAGTACCCGCCTCAATTATATGTGAATATGGGGCAACCCGAAATGCGTCCTGTTTGAGGGGATGTGTGTCACTCTGCACTGTTTTTAACTCCTTTTTGTATGCATGTTGTATTTAGCCCTCGTTGGTGAACCTTATCTACTTTTTATTCAATTAAGGATATCTTTTTAAAATAGCCGTTCTAGCACACTGGTTTGATTGTGAGCTGTCTAAAGTTGGGCCCCCCTATGGGACCGTCACATGCATCACCACCGTAGTTCCCCCCTGCTGCTACTGCTTATGGCTGCTGTGCTTTGATGCTTGAAGCTTCTGCTTCTCACACACCGCCCATACCATCATGTGACTCCTCACCCCCAGTCACCATCCTCTAGTCAGAGACCTGAGTTCCCGGATTTTTTAGTTAAATGAAATTGAGCCAAAAAAAAAATGGCAGTAATTTTTTTTTTTTTACAAGTTTAAAATTGGCACAAGCGCATGGCCCTAGGCGGCGCGGGGTCCGAGGCGGCCGCCTCGATCGCCTTGCCCTAAGGTCAGCCCTGTCTGCTAGAAAGCTTAAAAGGGACTGTGGTTGGATCTTCCAGCAGGACAATGATCCAAAACATAGATCAAAATCAACATAAAAATGGTTTACTGACCACAAAATCAAGGTCCTGCCATAACCATCCCAGTCCCCTGACTTGAACCCCATAGAAAACCTGTGGGGAGAACTGAAGAGGAGAGTCCACCACTGTTGACCTCTAAATTTGAAGGTTCTGGAGAGATTCTGTATCGAAGAAAAATAGTCTCAGATCCCTTGCCATGTATTTTCTAACCTCATTGGGCATTAAAGGAGAAGACAGAGCGGTTATCTTGGCAAAGGGAGGTAGCACAAAGTATTGACTAAAATTGTGCCAATAATTGTACCAAATTTATTTAACAAATGTTTTTTTTATAAACCTGTGTTGTGTTTGCAATTATTTGATATCCATGAGAGAATAGTATTATTGAACAAAAAAAATCAAAAGGCTAAACAATAAAGACAATTTTTCACAGCCTTCTTTGCTCATATTTACCAAGGGTGCACATATACACACACCACATCTATTCCTATAGATATATAGCCACATACATGTCTTTTACATGATCAGTATAAGATACAGTATATATAGAAATATTTATTAATAAAAAGTAAAAAAATGTTCTATGTGAAGAACATAGGCGTTTTGCGCATTGTGTTTTTGCAAATTGGATTTTAATGCAGACAGGTTAGCGACACGAAAACTCAGTAATCTTAAAGCACATTATTAGAATATTACATATAAAATATTAAATAAAATTAACATACCTGTTAAAATCTAAATCACGAAACATCATATTTTACATTCTTATTTTCTTCATATAGCAAATAAATGTATTTTTTATTATTAAATATATATTTCTATATATAACTCATACTGTTCATGTAAAAAAAAAAATATATATATATATGTATATACACATATATACTTTATATATATATATATATATATATATATACATACATACACACATACACACATACTGTATGTATATATATATATATATATATATATATATATACAGTATATACATATACACAGTGTGTATTGAAAAGAATCACACCCCTTTAAAATAATCACATTTTGTTGCTTTGCAGCTCTCAGAACCCTCATTCTGTCTGCAACAAACTTACAACCATTTATGACCTGTTTATATCAAATGCTTTCACCCTTTTAGCAATTACCGAAATCTGGCTATCTTCCTCTGACACTATTTCCACTGCTGCTCTCACACATGGTGGTCTTCACTTTAGCCATACCCCTAGCCCAGGTGAGAAAAGTGGCAGCCGTGTTGGGATCCTGCTCTCCCCCTCCTGCACTTATCAGTACCTACCTCCAATCCCATCTCTCTCCTACTTTGAAGTCCAATGTATTGGCCTGTTCTCCTCCCTCTCCCTTAAAGTGGCAGTCATCTATCGTCCTCCTGGACCGACCTACCAATTCCTTGATAATTTTGCTGCCTGGCTTCCTCACTTTCTCTCTACAAATAAACCAACCCTAATTCCTGGGGACTTTAACAATTCCATTGACAACCCATCTGCCCCTGCTGCCTCTAAACTTCTTTCACTCACATCCTCCTTCAGTCTCTCACAATCCACCCTATTCCCTACTCATCGTGATGGACACTCCACCGACCTCGTATTTTCCTACCTCTGTTCTATATCTGAACTCACCTGTTGCCCTTTTACCATTTCAGATTATCACCTGGTCACCTATAATAATAATATTGCAACAGCTAAACCCACTTCTCCATCCCGCCCCCGCACCTGTAGAAATCTACATGCTGTGGATCTGCTCCAATTTTCAAAAATCATTCAAGATCTCCTCCCTTACATTCCACTATAACCTGCCCTGATCTCGCTACAGCCCACTATAACAAAACTCTATCCTCTGCACTAGACACACTTGTCCCTCCCCAGCTGCGCAAAACATCACGCCGTCAGTTGCAGCCCTGGCACACTCAGCAAACACGCTATTTGCAAAAATGCTCCCATATTGCGGAGTATGTCTGGAGGAAAACTCACTCTGAACCTGATTTCATACACTATAAGTTTATTCTTCATTCATACACTTCTGCCCTTCACGTAGCCAAGCAAACCTACTTCTCTTCTCTCATATGTACTCTTTCCTCAAACGACTCTTCTCCACCTTTAACTCTCTCCTCTACCAACCTGTTCTACCCCTCCCGTCTGTCTTTAGTGCTGAAGACCTGGCAGACTACTTTTTTTTAAACAAAACATGTACTATCCGAAGCAACGTCCCAACAGCAAACTGCAATATTCCAACAACAGGTCCCCAATTACTCCCTCTGCCACCCTCTGCATCTTTCATCCAGCCACTGAGAATGAAATTTCTTCCTTACTATCTTCCTCAAACCGCACTACCCACTCACTCGACCCTATTCCTTCCCATCTAATACCCTCCCTGTCTTCCACCCTCACTCCTGCTCTTACTCACATCTTAAGCCTATGGCCTCTATTTAACAAAGTCTGGCGGACCTGATCCGACAGTGCGGATCAGGTCCGCCAGACTTCGCTGAATGCAGAGAGCAATACACTCTCCATATTCAGTATTGCATCAGCAGCTCACAAGAGCTGCTGGTGCAACGCCGCCCCCTGCAGACTCGCGGCCAATGGGAGGTGTCAATCAACCCGAGAGAGGTGTCAATCAACCCGATTGTACTCGGGTTGATTGACACAAATTGGGTTGATTTCCGGCGATGTCTGTCCGCCTGCTCAGCGGTCTTTGTGACCGCTGCTTCATAACTGCTGTTTCTGGCGAGTCTGAAGACTCACCAGAAACACGGGCCACCAAGCTCCTTTCGGAGCTTGATAGATAGGCCCCACTCTCTCTACTGGCTCATTCCCATCTTCTTTCAAACACTCAAAAGTCACTCCCATACTCAAAAAAACCCTCCCTCGACTCTAATTCTCCTGAAAGCTACCGCCCCATATCACTGCTTCCACTAACATCAAAACTCCTTGAAAAGCTAGTTTACAATTGCCTAACCCACTTCCTGTCCACCAACTCCTTGCTTGACCCCCTGCAATCTGGATTCTTCCCCAAAAACTTAACTGAGACTACCCTTATCCAGGTTACTAACAATCTTTTCTCTGCTAAAAATATTGGCCGCTACTCTATACTCATCTTACTTGACCTCTCAGCTGCCTTCGACACAGTTGACCACCCCCTCTTCCTACAGACCCTTAGCTCTTTGGCCTCTGTGACAATGCTCTTTCCTGGATTCACTCCTAGCTTTTTCACAGGTCTTTTTCTGTGTCATTTGCTGGCGACTCCTCCTCTCAAATGCCTCTGTCTGTTGGAGTAGCCTAAGGATCTGTTCTAGGTCCTCTACTCTTCTCCATTTATACTGATTCACTGGGTAAACTTATCAACAGTTATGGCTTCAAATATCAGCTCCATGCTGATGACACCCAGATCAACCTCTCCACCCCTGCTCTTTCTCCCTCTTTCCTTTCTCATGTCAGCGACTGCTTATCTGGTATTTCTTCCTGGATGACCTTTCACCACCTAAAGATTAACATGTCCAAGACTGAGCTTCTTCTTACCCCCCAAGCTCTACGCCGACTTCAGATTTCTCTATTCCTGTTGACAGCATCACCATTTCCCTATCACACCAAGACCACTGCCTTAGAGTAACATTTGACTCAAATATATCCTTCGCCCCCCACATCCAATCGCTTTCTGCATCCTGCCGCAACCATCTACGCAATATTTTAAAGATTCGCCCTGTTTCTGAGTGCTAACACCACAAAGCAAATAATCCACCCTCTTGTTATTCCCGACTTGACTACTGCAATAACCTACTTACTGGCCTTCCTCTTTCCCGCCTCTCCCCCTTTGAATCCATCCTAAATGCCTCTGCCAGGCTAATCCACCTTTCCTGTTGTTCTATATCTGCTGCACCTCTCTGTGAGTCCCTTCATTGGCTCCCCATTCACAGCAGAATTAAATTAAAAATTTGCACCCTTACATACAAAGCTCTCAGCAATGCTGCTCCCCTCTACCTATCCTCTCTAATCAACAAATATACTCCAGCCCACCCACTAAGATCCAACAATGACCTGCTCCTTTCATCCTCGACTATCACCTCTTCCCATGCTAGACTGCAGGACTTCTGTTGCGCAGCACCTACCCGCTGGAACACTCTTACTTGTGCTGTCAGGCTTTACCCTAATCTTTCTTCCTTTAAAGGGACACTCAATCAAAATTAAACTTTCATTATTCAGATAGAGCTTGCCATTTTAAACAACTTTCCAATTCACTACCATTATCTAAATGTGCACAGTCTTTTTATATTTACATTTTTTCAGTCACCAGCTCCTACTGAGCATGTGCAAGAATAAGTGTGTATGCATTTGTGAATGGCTGATGGCTGTCACATGGTACATGTATGCATTTGTGATTGGCTGATGGCTGTCACATGGTACAGGGGTAGTGGAAAAAGACATAACTTTTAAAATAGTCAGAAAAAAATCTACTACTCATTTGAAGTTCAGACTAAGTGCTATTGCATTGTCTTGTTATCTTGCATTTGTTGATTATGCAAATCTACTGTGTTGACTGGTCCTTTAAATGCTCCCTGAAGACTTTTCTGTTCAGAGATGCCTACCACCCAACTCAATAATAATTTAATTTTACTTACCAGAGGCGTAACTAGAAAACACAGGGCCCAGGTGCAAGAATCTAAGAAGGGCCAAAAAAAATGTGAATTTAATACATATAATTTTTTTATTTTTTTTTTACATTTAAAATTAACACCGAAAAAATGTGAATCAGATTACATGTCTGCAAAAGGAGGTACCCTGTGCCTACAGTCTGTGAGATGGTCTGAACCCCTATTACTGTAAATAGTGACACTGTTTAACCCACCAGTACTGTATATAGTGAGTTAGTGACACAGTCTGTAGTCTGCCGGTGAGATGGCTGGCCTGACCCTACCCACCCAGTACTTTATAAAGTGACCACAGTAGTCAGTGACATGGTCCACCCCCCATACTGTATATAGTGGTACTGTATAGTGACACTGTTTACCCCCTGCCCCCCATGCTGTAGTAACAAGGTCTGTAATTTGCTGGTTCCACAAACATACACATACACACATACATACATGCATAAATACACACAGTCACATACATACACACACACACACACCATACACACACACATAAACACCAATGTAAAACAGAAACACTAACCCCTGTAGTCATGTCACACTCCCATGATATCAGTGCAGGCAGTGGAAAGTTAGCGTTTTTTATTAAAAAAAAATTATAAAAAAAAAAATTAATTTTTTTTTTGTAAGCTGGGCCCCCACCCTTAGGGGCCCAGTTGCACCTGCAACCTCTGCACCCCCTGTAGTTTCGCCCCTGTTACTTACCTAACAACATTTCCCTCATCTAACTCTGCATTAACATCTTTCTCAATCTTTCAGTCCTCATCTCCTGTTTCTCAACCTCCTACCCTTCTAGATTGTTCCCACAGGAATAGGGCCCTCAATTCCTCCTGTATGTGTTTGTAAAGTTTTATATCATTGTTTTATTTAAATTAATTGTATCCATGGACATCACTGTGGAATATGTTGGTGCTTCATAAATAAAGTATAATAATAATAATAATAATAATAATAATAATAATAATAAATTCATAGTTTTTGTTTATCTGTTTATCCAGTTGTAAATTCTCAGTGCAACTTATAATATCCAAGTGAAAGATGCCCAACATGTCAGGAAAAAGTAAAGACAATTCAAAAACTGATTCATTGAGTTGGAAAAAGGATCACCCCCTTGTGTCTGTATTTTGTTGAACTACCTTTTGCTTTAATTACAGCCTTTAGTCTTTTGGGATATGTTTCTACTAACTTTGCACATCTAGACTGTGCAATATTTGCCCACTCTTATTTGCAATACCCGCTATATATATATATATATATATATATATAGTGGGTATATAGTAAACACAAAAGTTTAGGCACCCCTGACAATTGCCATGATTTTCATTTATAAATAATTGGGTGTTTGGATCAGCAATTTCATTTTGATCTATCAAATAACTGAAGGACACAGTAATATTTCAGTAGTGAAATTAGGTTTATTGGATTAACAGAAAATGTGCAATATGCATCAAAATAAAATTAGACAGGTGCATAAATTTGGGCACCCCAACAAAAATATTGCATCAATATTTAGTAGAGTCTCCTTTAGCAGAAATAACAGCCTCTAGACAATTCCTATAGCCTGTAATGAGTGTCTGGATTCTGGATTAATGTATTTTGGACCATTGCTCCTTGCAAAACATCTCCAATTCAGTTAGGTTTGATGGTTGCCGAGCATGGATAGCCCACTTCAATTCACCCCACATTTTCCAATGATATTCTGGTCTGGGGACGGGGATGGCCATTCCAGAACATTGTACTTGTTTCTCTGTATAAATGCCAGAGTAGATTTTGAGCAGTGTTTTGGGTCGTTGTCTTGTTGAAATATCCAGCCCTGGGGGGCGTGTCCGGGCAGCGGCCATCTTCGGTCGCAATATTTGAGGCTGCTGAGGAGATCTTATTAATACGCCGATTAATTAGGGGAATTTACAGCATACCCGCAACAAACTTATGTATGAAGTGCGCTTATACCCCACTGAATATATCGATCCTAGGATCACTGTGCTTGTGTCCCTCCAGCCCAGATCTGGACCGTTGTAACTTCAGGCGGCGGCCTACCACGAAGAGTTCAACACCCCCCCCTGTTAACACGGGTTAGGCAGCCACTATTTGGCTGCAATATCTACTCTTGGACTCAGATGATTATTGCTGCTAATACCTTGCATAATTCAATTCTACAAAAAACAACTGCAATTTCCTTTCGCAAGTTCAAACACTCTATAGAAGGGACACTAAGATGACGCTTCCTTTAAGAGAAGAGGAAATCTGCAATCTTCTAGATGACCACTTCCAAAGAATGAAACAACTGCTGATAGCAGCGTTCAAAGACATGTCTCCTAAAAGGCACTTAAACAGCCAGAGTGAAAAGCCACGCTTGCAGCATGACACAGATGTGAGCGGGGATATACTTCCATCAGTGGAGGTTGCCGGAGCCAAACCTAGAGATCCGCTCAACGCAGGTGACAGGCTCTACGGGTTTTGCCCAGGAAAAACAGATAACACCCTGATCAGTACTGCGAGAATGCTGATAACTCAGGTTCACCAACTTACCACACCGCTACCGCACAGACGCCATGGAGGGTTCATAAGTCCAAACGTACACACAGTATCTGAGACATGCATAAGGAGCACCGTGCAGTCCACGATCGAAGGTGACAGATTTGGTTCCAGGGACCCTGTTAAGGTTGGTGCAGTGACCTACGGGGATCTGGCGAAACAGGCAGCGGTCCCCCTACCTAACTTTGAGGTCATAGAAACTTCTCAGAATCCGCAGCTCAATATACTGTTGCCGCATAGTACTCAAAAAGAAGTGAGATTTCTTGCACCAGGGTGGCAGAATCCAAGATACTTGGGGACCCAATGTGGTAGCCTACTTCCTGCCCCTGATATGCAAAGCAGCCTTTTCCCTATCAATGTATGTATACCTTTCTGTGGGACAAGAGCTATCAAAGTTGGAGTCGGCTGATCACAGAAAACATTGCCCACATCGGCTGAACAGAGGGGTTAGACTGGTGAGAGACTGTTTGCTTCCCAGATATGTGTGGATGACCGGATTGCCAGCAAACTCTATCTAAGGAGCTAGGTGGAACGGAGGTGACAAGGGACACCTATGCCTTCACAAACGTTTTTCCTTGCGGGAGTCTGACCTCTTAGAACTTTGGATGGTCTGACACCACAGTAGAGGATATAAGTAGAGGGATGCTTTCATACAGAACATTAACCTGGCTCCTAACTGTTGTGACTTGTTCCTCTGCAGCGGCCATCTTCACTAGCATGCCTATACTAAGACGTGGGCTATAATAAAGGTACTTATTATTATACTATACTATATATATACTATATATACTATATTATTATATTATATTATAGGTATCTCCTATAACCTTCATATTTTTCGACATGGGAGAACACTACTCAGTTGATTTGAACTCCTTAAGTGTTCTCCATTAAAAAGAACTACCGCAACTTGTCATTTGTGGGAATTACGCTCAGTTGGTGATTAGAATAGGGTGAGATAGGTCTGTATTTTCATAGTGCCTCTGCGCTTGTCATTTCCTCACTTACTGGCCTTGACTGTTTCATATTCACCTGTTTAGCTCTATTGCTGTGTTGCATGTCAGTTTAACTTTCTATTACTGTAGAATATTGGTCTAGTTCTGTAGCGGAGCATTATAAGCTACCTCATTTGGTGTATTATGCGCAGCGCCACTAGCTTGAAATACTTTCTTTCCCTGGCAGATATTAGTTTTTGCAAATAAAATGCATGTCTTTGATGTAATCTCACTAATTTGAATGTTAATATTTTACACTATTATATCCACTGCTAGTATTTTAATTTTATAGTGGCAGCAATGGTTATCAGGTTGTTGTTCTATTGTTGAAGCATATCATACAACCTATTTATAACATAAGGTTAATTTTTAGCCCTACAAAATGCTCCCTACCAGGTTGTCTATTGTTAACTTTGGCCACTCAGATGACGACCTCTGAGTCTGGTTGGCAAGACAACAACAGATAGTTCCATTACGATGCCTAATACATAGGGGGAAAATGCTATTGGTATTATATTGCCGCTGGATATTATGCAGTCTCATCTTATGCCTACCAACCCTATACTCAGATAACTTATGCACCGCCCTATTTGTACATATGGGTTTTGTATTTGAAGCATAACAATTAATATCTAAAAGCATGTTCATATAGTTGGCACAGGTCATAATTTAAATGTATGTATAATTGCCTATAGTGTATTCTGTACAAAAAGGGATATTATGTTTTCCTATATTTTAGTCTGCTCGGAGTAAGCTTTACTGGGGATATAAGAACATTTCCTATCCTGACAAACTGTTATTAACCCAATTTACATAAGTGGTAGATAGCCATACTGTTATGCAACTAAGTATGTGAGACCCTGGCTTCAGTTGAGAATTAGGTGCTGTATGGTATTTAGCATTAATACCCATTCATATGATTATTTAGACATATAACTCCCTCTGTTTAAAACTGCCTCTAATATAACCATCTTGCCTGCAGCTAAGATCTGTAACCTGACCTAATGCTACTTATCTTCTAGGTTGTTAAGTTACATCTTCATTGTGGTAATAGATGTGACTCTCAGTTATTTTTAAGGCAAACTGCTTTTATCCCAATTTACACAAGTTGTAAGTAGCCATGGTGTTACATAACCTTTATTGATGTATTTTATATAGTCGTAATTGGAATTCAGGAAACATATAGTATTACATATTAATCTGACAAAATATCATATTCTATCATTTCAACCCTTAGGTCCAAGAGTGGCCTATTTTGTTATTTTATCTCCTCTTTAAAGTCCCTCATTATGTTTATATTACAGGTCAGGAGGTCCAAGAGAGGCCTCTTTAGTTCTCTGGGGGAACTAATTTAATTTAATTTTGTATATTATCATTCTTCAAGAGGACACTTCCTATTAGAAAACTGAGGTTCAATGCTTAATATTTGTTAATACTTTCAAGTTGCATATGTATTAATGGATGGTGCTTTTTAATTTTTTTTGGGTGACTAGGTAACTGTCAATTTTGTTTTTGGCGTGACATTCTGTGTAATAATTTGTTTATTTCATTTTAAAACCTCAATAAAAATCTTTAATTTAAAAAAAAAAAAAAAAAAAAAAAAAGAAATATCCAGCCCTGGCATAACTTCAACTTTGTGAATGATTCCTCAACATTATTCTCAAGTATCTGCTGATATTGAGTGGAATCCATGCGACCCTCAACTTTAACAAGATTCCCAGTACCGGCACTGGCCACATAGCCCCACAGCATGATGGAACATCCACCAAATTTTACTGTGGGTAGCAAGTATTTGTCTTGGAACGCTGTGTTCTTTTGCCGCTGTCACAACTATTTCTGTCTCTTTAAGGAAGTACCTCCTCCTCCTCTGAACATTGCCTTTATCAGCTGTGTTCAGACAAGCAAACTTTGCTTGATTATGCAAGTCAGTTTCATTGATTCTGTAATATAGCAGCAGTGTGTCTAAACTTCCTTTATATCTTCAGGGAATTTAATTGAAGGGATCTTTGTGTTTCCTGTCATAATTTGGTTGCTTATCGGCAGGCTCATCTACTTTGTTTTGTTTTCTCTCCAGATTCTTCTATGTTGTGCCTGTAACTTTCAGTTAAAGCTAACCCACAAATTTTACTTTGAAAACTGCTTTTTTGCTGGCTCAGGTCAACACTCTCAGGCATCACCTTCCTGTGGCCTAGATTTGAAGTTTGGCGTTAGCCGTGAAAACCAGCGTTAGAGGCTCCTAACGCTGGTTTTAGGCTAACTCCGGTATTTGGAGTCACTCAAAATAGGGTCTAACGCTCACTTTTCAGCCGCGACTTTTCCTTACCGCAGATCCCCTTACGTCAATTGCGTATCCTATCTTTTCAATGGGATCTTTCTAACTCCGGTATTTAGAGTCGTGTCTGAAGTGAGCGTTAGACATCTAACGACAAAACTCCAGCCGCAGGAAAAAAGTCAGTAGTTAAGAGCTTTCTGGGCTAACGCCGGTTCATAAAGCTCTTAACTACTGTACTCTAAAGTACACTAACACCCATAAACTACCTATGTACCCCTAAACTGAGGCCCCCCCACATCGCCGCCACTCGATTAATTTTTTTTAACCCCTAATCTGCCGACCGCCACCTACGTTATACTTATGTACCCCTAATCTGCTGCCCCTAACACCGCCGACCCCTGTATTATATTTATTAACCCCTAATCTGCCCCCCACAACGTCGCCGCCAGCTACCTACAATAATTAACCCCTAATCTGCCGACCGCAAAGCGCCGCCACCTACATTATAGCTATGTACCCCTAATCTGCTGCCCCTAACACCGCCGACCCCTATATTATATTTATTAACCCATTATCTGCCCCCCACAACGTCGCCTCCACCTGCCTACACTTATTAACCCCTAATCTGCCGAGCGGACGACACCGCTACTATAATAAATAGTATTAACCCCTAATCTGCCCTCCCTAACATCACCAACACCTAACTTCAATTATTAACCCCTAATCTGCCGACCGGAGCTCACCGCTATTCTAATAAATGTATTAACCCCTAAAGCTAAGTCTAACCCTAACACTAACACCCCCCTAAGTTAAATATAATTTTAATCTAACGAAATTAATTAACTCTTATTAAATAAATTATTCCTATTTAAAGCTAAATACTTACCTGTAAAATAAATCCTAATATAGCTACAATATAAATTATAATTACATTGTAGCTATTTTAGGATTAATATTTATTTTACAGGCAACTTTGTAATTATTTTAACCAGGTACAATAGCTATTAAATAGTTAAGAACTATTTAATAGTTACCTAGTTAAAATAATAACAAAATTACCTGTAAAATAAATCCTAACCTAAGTTACAATTAAACCTACCACTACACTATCAATAAATACATTAAATACAATACCTACAAATAACTACAATGAAATAAACTATCTAAAGTACAAAAAATAAAAAAGAACTAAGTTACAAAAAATAAAAAAATATTTACAAACATAAGAAAAATATAACAACAAGTTTAAACTAATTACACCTACTCTAAGCCCCCTAATAAAATAACAAAGACCCCCAAAATAACAAAATGCCCTACCCTATTCTAAATTACTACATTTCAAAGCTCTTTTACCTTACCAGCCCTGAACAGGGCCCTTTGTGGGGCATGCCCCAAGAAATTCAGCTCTTTTGCCTGTAAAAAAAAACATACAATACCCCCCCAACATTACAACCCACCACCCACATACCCCTAATCTAACCCAAACCCCCCTTAAATAAACCTAACACTAAGCCCCTGAAGATCTTCCTACCTTGTCTACACCCTACCAGGTTCACCGATCCGTCCTGAAGAACTCCTCCGATGTCCTGATCCAAGCCCAAGCGGGGGGCTGAAGAGGTCCATGATCCGGCTGAAGTCTTCATCCAAGCGGGAGCTGAAGAGGTCCATGATCTGGATGAAGTCTTCTATCAACGGCATCTTCAATCTTCTTTCTTCCGGATCCATCTTGCAGACCTCCGACGCGGAACATCCTCTTCTCCCGACGCCTACTAGCCGAATGACGGTTCCTTTAAGGGACGTCATCCAAGATGGGGTCCCTCGAATTCCGATTGGCTGATAGGATTCTATCAGCCAATCGGAATTAAGGTAGGAATATTCTGATTGGCTGATGAAATCAGCCAATCAGAATCAAGATCAATCCGATTGGCTGATCCAATCAGCCAATCAGATTGAGCTCGCATTCTATTGGCTGATCGGAACAGCCAATAGAATGCAAGCTCAATCTGATTGGCTGATCGAATCAGCCAATCGGATTGAACTTGATTCTGATTGGCTGATTCCATCAGCCAATCAGAATATTCCTACCTTAATTGCGATTGGCTGATAGAATCCAATCAGCCAATCGGAATTCGAGGGACGCCATCTTGGATGACGTCCCTTAAAGGAACCGTCATTCGGCTAGTAGGCGTCGGGAGAAGAGGATGTTCCGCGTCGGAGGTCTGCAAGATGGATCCGGAAGAAAGAAGATTGAAGATGCCGTTGATAGAAGACTTCATCCGGATCATGGACCTCTTCATCTCCCGCTTGGATGAAGACTTCAGCCGGATCATGGACCTCTTCAGCCCCCCGCTTGGGCTTGGATCAGGACATCGGAGGAGCTCTTCAGGACGGATCGGTGAACCTGGTAGAGTGAAGACAAGGTAGGAAGATCTTCAGGGGCTTAGTGTTAGGTTTATTTAAGGGGGGTTTGGGTTAGATTAGGGGTATGTGGGTGGTGGGTTGTAATGTTGGGGGGGGGTATTGTATGTTTTTTTTTCAGGCAAAAGAGCTGAATTTCTTGGGGCATGCCCCGCAAAGGGCCCTGTTCAGGGCTGGTAAGGTAAAAGAGCTTTGAAATGTAGTAATTTAGAATAGGGTAGGGCATTTTGTTATTTTGGGGGTTTTTGTTATTTTATTAGGGGGCTTAGAGTAGGTGTAATTAGTTTAAAATTGTTGTAATATTTTTCTTATGTTTGTAAATATTTTTTTATTTTTTGTAACTTAGTTCTTTTTTATTTTTTGTACTTTAGATAGTTTATTTCATTGTAGTTATTTGTAGGTATTGTATTTAATTTATTTATTGATAGTGTAGTGGTAGGTTTAATTGTAGATAATTATAGGCATTTTATTTAATTAATTTATTGATAGGGTAGTGTTAGGTTTAATTATAACTTAGGTTAGGATTTATTTTACAGGTAATTTTGTTATTATTTTAACTAGGTAACTATTAAATAGTTCTTAACTATTTAATAGCTATTGTACCTGGTTAAAATAATTACAAAGTTGCCTGTAAAATAAATATTAATCCTAAAATAGCTACAATGTAATTATAATTTATATTGTAGCTATATTAGGATTTATTTTACAGGTAAGTATTTAGCTTTAAATAGGAATAATTTATTTAATAAGAGTTAATTAATTTCGTTAGATTAAAATTATATTTAATTTAGGGGGGTGTTAGTGTTAGGGTTAGACTTAGCTTTAGGGGTTAATACATTTATTATAGTAGCGGTGAGCTCCGGTCGGCAGATTAGGGGTTAATGTTTGAAGTTAGGTGTCGGCGATGTTAGGGAGGGCAGATTAGGGGTTAATACTATTTATTATAGGGTTAGTGATGCGGATTAGGGGTTAATAACTTTATTATAGTAGCGCTCAGGTCCGCTCGGCAGATTAGGGGTTAATAAGTGTAGGCAGGTGGAGGCGACGTTGAGGGGGGCAGATTAGGGGTTAATAAATATAATATAGGGGTCGGCGGTGTTAGGGGCAGCAGATTAGGGGTACATAAGGATAATGTAAGTAGCGGCGGTTTACAGAGCGGCAGATTAGTGGTTAATAATAATATGCAGGGGTCAGCGATAGCGGGGGCGGCAGATTAGGGGTTAATAAGTGTAAGGCTAGGGGTGTTTAGACTCGGGGTACATGTTAGGGTGTTAGGTGCAGACGTAGGAAGTGTTTCCCCATAGCAAACAATGGGGCTGCGTTAGGAGCTGAACGCGGCTTTTTTGCAGGTGTTAGGTTTTTTTTCAGCTCAAACAGCCCCATTGTTTCCTATGGGGGAATTGTGCACGAGCACGTTTTTGAGGCTGGCCGCTTGCGTAAGCAACTCTGGTATCGAGAGTTGAA
Organism: Bombina bombina; assembly: GCF_027579735.1. Lineage (NCBI taxonomy): Eukaryota > Metazoa > Chordata > Amphibia > Anura > Bombinatoridae > Bombina > Bombina bombina. Next base: position 1,090,624,487 of record NC_069503.1, read on the forward strand.
GCTGCGTTAAAAATGCTCTACGCTCCTTTTTTGGAACCTAACGCAGCCTTTTTGTGGACTCTCAATACCAGAGTTATTTTTATGGTGCGGCCAGAAAAAAGCCGGCGTTAGCTACGCGGGTCGTTACCGACAAAACTCTAAATCTAGGCCCTTGTCTCCCTTCACAAATCCAGTGGAACATTTTGAATCAAATCTCCTAAGGTATTGTTCTATTTCTCAAATCTATACAGTGACTGTATTTCAATATAAAACTGGCTCAGTTTATTTTCCAACTGCTGAGGATTCAGTGTTTGCAATTGCTTAATAACACCTGTAAGCCTAAGGATACAGATCAACTAACCTTGCTTGTGTTTTCACACTGAATTTCCATTTATATTTTATTTTTGTTTAACCTCTTATCTGCTAAGTTTGTATATACATTCTCATTTATTTCTGCTTATTTCTTGCTAGGCAAACATTCCCATTGTGTCTAATAATGTTTAGCTATATTAATTGCTATTAATTTGTTTATGCACAACTTAGGTAAAAACATATGTTGTCACAACACATAGCTAAATATATCATATCCTATTGTTTTATTTATATTTAATCCCACATATAATTTTATTCAGATTCTAACTACTTGTTAACTGGTTATGTGTTGCAGTTTAATCAAGCCCTATATAAAAAAAATAATAAATAATAATAATAATAATAATTTTATATATATATATATATATATATATATATATATATATATATATATATATATATATATATAAATGGATCCAGATGAAATAGCAACTCAGAAAATTTACTACCTTAATTCAAAAGGTGGATTTTTTTGCTCATGGTTTAACTGAACTGCATGCTGAAAACCGCAGTTTAAGAGGCATAATAAAGGACTTCCTATCCAGTAAGACCACTGACTCCCCAGACCGGATTGTTAACCTCCCTATGGTATTCTCAGGGGTACGCTCTGAGTTCAGAGAATTTAGGAATGCTTGCCAATTGTTTTTTTACTGAAGCCAAAAATGTATAATACCGAAAGGATCAAGGTTTGCACCACTATTTCTTTTTTAAAAGGAGAACCACGTATTTGGGCGAATCGCTTCTTTGAAACCACAAATCCTATTCTTAATTCACTAGAAGAATTCTTCTCAGCTATGGCTACTTTATATGAAGATACTAACATACAATTAACAGCAGAGAACAATCTTAGAGCTTTAAAGCAAGGAAGAAGAGCATTTGAAGGCTACGTGTCAGAATTCCAAATATGGTCCACAGATTCTGTCTAGAATCAATTAAGCTTGAAAACTAAAATCCGACTTGGACTTTCAGACTATCTAAAAGATGAACTCTCCCATATTGAGATGCCTGATTCCCTAGAATCACTCATTAAAATTTCCATCACCATGGATCGTAGATACAGAGAGAGGAAAGCCGAAAAGGAACACCCTGATTATCAAATTAGGAAGACTTCATATTACCCTTCAGAAAGAGCTACTCAAGCTGCTTCACCCATGGATATTGGTACTGTTAAAGGGCCTCTTTCACAAGAGGAGAAAGTCAGAAGGAAAATGGCAAACTTGTGTCTATATTGTGCCAGTAACAAACACCTGGTATCCTCCTGCCCACTCCTAGCACATCAGAAGAAGGGTAAGTCAGTTGCCTCTACAGTACTCAGTATTCCTAGTCACGTACCTCATTGTTAACTCTCTCTATTTTTACAGTGGGACCATGAAGTAATTCCTGGTGAAGCTATGATTGACTCGAGTGCTTTCGGCTTGTTTATTGAAACATCCTTTGTAAATAAAAATAGAATACCTACAGTGTTATAGCAAACTCCTATTCCTGTGAGAGTAATTGACGGGTCTTATTTTTTAAAGGATCCCATAACACATCATACCATTCCCCTTCTTGTTTCTACCTCAACAGGTCACAAAGAATACATACCTTTTGATATCATGCCTACAGCAGTACATTCCATTATTCTTGGACATCCCTGGTTACAAAAACACAACCCACACATAGATTGGATACAAAATATAGTCACATTCCAATCACACTGCTGCCAATCAACTTGCACACCACAAATACCAATACTTCACATTGAACCTTCTATTCCAGGTATTTACATTGATTTTATTGATGTTTTCAGCTTAAAGGAGGCTGAGAATTTGCCACCTCACTAAATATATGATTGCCCTATTAATACCATTCCAGGAGCTATCCTCTTTCTCAACATGAATTACAGTTCTTGCGTGAATATCTTGATGAAAACCTCAGAAAAAGGATTCATTTGCCCTTCAACTTCCCCTGCCGCAGCAGGCTTGTTCTTTATAAAAAATAAAGACGGATCACTTAGGCCCTTTATCGATTACTGTGCTCTGAATTCCATAACGGAAAAAAAAGTTACCCATTACCACTAATACCGGAACTACTAGAATGATTAAAGGACGCAGCAATTTTCACAAAACTTGATTTAAAGGGAGCATATAACTTGATCAGGATCAAAAAAGGCGATGAATGGAAAACCGCATTCCGAACCCGTTATGGGTTGTTTTAATACTGTGTCATGCCATTTGGTTTATCTAATGCTCCTGCAACTTTTCAGTTTTTCATAAATGATATTTTCAGATATTTAATGGATAGATGCGTTGTTATATATCTCGATGATATATTGATTTATTCTAATAATATGAAGGAGCATACAAAACATGTTGTTGTGTACTTGGTCGTCTCAGGGACCACCATCTCTACGGAAAACTGGAAAAATGTCAGTTCCACGTCACTTCAATAAAATTCCTTGGTTAAATAATTTCCGAAAATGGCATTCAAATGGATTCAGACAAAGTTTCCGCTATAAAAAACTGGCCTATACCTTTCACGCAATGAGCATTACAATGTTTTCTCGGTTTTGCTAATTTTTACAGAAGATTTATTCATAACTTCTCACAAATTGTAAAACCTCTCACCCAACTAACAGGGAAACACCACAAATTCAAATGGTTTACTCTTCAACAACAGGCTTTCCAACTATTAAAGTAAAAATTCACTTCAGCACCAATCCTTAGTTACCCAGATTCAGATAAGCAATTTATACTTGAAGTAAACGCATCTAATGTTGGATTAGGAGCTATACTCTCTCAAAGGGATAAAACAACCACCACATTACATCCAGTAGCTTTATACTCTAGAACACTTACACCAGCTAAATTCAATTATTCAGTGGGTGATAAGGAACTCTTGGCTATAAAGTCATCCTTAGAGACTAAAAGGTACAAAGATGCCCTTCATCATTTACACTGATCATACAAATCTCGAATATTTAAAAAACAAGACGCTCTCATCCTGCCAAGTTCGTTGGTCATTATTTTTTGACAGGTTTGATTTCCACATTACATACAGACACACAAAGCAGTGTACTATATGGATTGATACTTCCCTTAAGAAATCATAACCGCAGCCATCCCACAGTTTCTCCTGGAATCTGTGCAGATAGATAGGGTGTGCCAGGTGGAGGCGAAAAAGGATTTCACAGATTTTCAGGTATAAATATAGTATATTTATTTTCCCCAAAGCGTTTCAACGGACCCAGCCGTCTTTATCAAGAGCTTTTAAAAGTGCTTTACAAACCAAGCATACCGTTCTGCTACACAAGCAATCTTTAAAGACATGATTTGTGACGCTACCTGTTCCCCCACTGGAGGAACACAGGTTTACACACACTTAAAAAAGTTAACATACATTCTAAAATAAAATGGAATATTTATCCAGAAAACCTAATTTACACAATATATTGGCATCTAGAGCATTTATCCACAACAAGCTCAACAGGATTATATTACCATAACAATCTACTATATGTCCCTCCATCATTACGCAACAGCCTTCTTAAACACTTTCATAACTCTCCTATCTCTGGTCAACCCGGTATCACCAAGACATTGGAGTTATTCAAAGAGAATTCTGGTGGCCGAAAATAGACACCACAGTCTATGATTATTTTACCACTTGTGAAATTTGTGCTCGGAATAAAGTAGACAGCAGAAAACCTTTTGGATTCCTTACTCCACTACCCATTCCAGATGTGCCCTGGAGTTTTATATCACTGGATTTCATTGTAGATTTACCAAAGTCTCAACACCACAATACTATCCTAGTGATAGTTGATCACTTAACTAAATTGTCCCACTTTATACCTTTAAAAGAATTCCCACAGCTCAAAAAACTGCTGAAGTCTTCATCTCTCATATAGTTAAATTACATGGATTACCAACAATCATTCTAAGTGATCGGGGAACGCAATTTACCTCAAACTTCGGGAGACACCTATGTAAATTGCTGCAGATTGATTCAAGGTTATCAAGTGCTTACCACCCACAGACAAATGGACTCACTGAACGTGTTAACCAAACCTTGGAACAATACCTTAGATGTTATACAACCCATTTACAGTCTGATTGGTTGGAGCTCTTGCCAATGGCAGAATTTGTCTATAATAATTCTATTAACTCTTCCAGCAAGACTACTACTTTTTTGTCACATATGGTTACCATCCACAAACACTTCCACCATTGCCAACTACCTCTTCATCTCCAGCAGCCTTGGATTTGTCAAAAAATATAAAAAAATTGCTAATAGTCAAGCAAAAAAGAAATAAAAAACAATACTATGATCAACACTGAACCGCACCATCTCATTATAAACTCAATGATCTAGTTTGGCTTTCTACAAAAAAAACCTCAAACTGAATGACCCTAGTAAGAAACAAAGGCCCCTATTTATCAAAGGTCTTGCTAAATGCGGAGAGCAATAAGCTCTCTGCATTTAACATTGCACCAGCAGCTCACAAGAGCTGCTGGTGCAACGCCGCCCCCTGCTGACACACGGCCAATCGGCCACCAGCAGGGAGCTGTCAATCAATTTCTGCCAATACAATTAGAATCGCCAGCAATTTGGCATGTTAAAGGAAAGTTCAATTTCAGATTAAGAAGTGTATCTTTCTTCCCAACGATGGCAGCCTCCTCCTCACCAACAATGGTCCAGATATGCTATATAAAAGACAAAACAAAGGGGCGCCTCATGTGTAGTATCATCAAATAAGCACAGGTAGGTAAAATCAGGCCTGAGGAGACAGCGTATGAGCCGAGAAACGCATTGCATTTACAAGGGGCTTGACTGTATGCCCCTGTTCACTCCTTTGTACATGTATTTTAATTTGTTTTTAATAAATAGTACTTTTAATTTTTAAAAAATACTCTTGTGAGTGATTTTACCTGCCTACACCTGCTTGGAGTGGAACCTAACACACAGAAGTCTGCCACTTTTGGATGTTGCATCCTAAGGAAAAGTCCATTGGTGGTGAGCTGACACACCTTACCATAATATGCCAGCTTACTCCTACTAGCACATAAGTGTGCTCATCTAGCATTTAATGACTGTTATCCTCTGTGGGTGAGCTGTCACACTTGAACAAATCTGCAGCCTGTCCCTACAAGCACATAGGTGTGCTCCAGAGCCTTGTGAGTACCCATTTGGCTTTTTTCTGGGGCTTTGTGCTTATTTGATGATACTACACATGAGGCGCCCCTTTGTTTTGTCTTTATATAGCAAGACCTCCTATTATGGTCCAGGACCATCTTGAATATGAAGTTGAATCCATCCTAGATTCTAGGATAAGACATAAAAAATTAGAATACCTGATCCATTGGCGCAGATACAGTTCTGAGGAGGATTCTTGGATTCCTTATACCGAGATTCATGCACCTAAGCTTGTCAAGTTGTTCCATAGACTTCACCCATTGAAACCTCACCATTGAATCCTCGTAGTGAATTCCTTCAGGGGGGGATACTGTCACTACTATTCCTGTCTCTTTAAGGAAGTACCTTCTCCTCCTCTGAACACTGCCTTTATCAGCTGTGTTCAGACAAGCAAACTTTGCTTGATTAATGCAAGTCAGTTTCATTGCTTCTGTAATATAGCAGCAGTGTGTCTAAACTTCCTTTATATCTTCAGGGAATTTAATTGAAGGGATTTTTGTGTTTCCTGTCATCATTTGGTTGCTTATCGGCAGACTCATCTACTTTGTTTTGTTTTCTCTCCAGATTCTTCTATGTTGTGCCTGTAACTTTCAGTTAAAGCTAACCCACAAATTTTACTTTGAAAACTGCTTTTTTTGCTAGTTCAGGTCAACACTCTCAGGCATCACCTTCCTGTGTCTCCCTTCACAAATCCAGTGGAACATTTTGAATCAAATCTCGTAAGGTATTGTTCTATTTCTCAAATCTATACAGTGACTGTATTTCAATCTAAAACTGGCTCAGTTTATTTTCCAACTGCTGTGGGTTCTGTGTTTGCAATTACTTAATAACACCTGTAAGCCTAAGGATACAGATCAACTAACCTTGCTTGTGTTTTCACACTGAATTTCCATTTATATTTTATTTTTGTTTAACCTCTTATCTGCTAAGTTTCTTGTTAGGCAAACATTCCCATTGTGTCTAATAATGTTTAGCTATATTAATTGCTTATGTAAAGAACATAAGATGTCAAAACAAATAGCTACATATATCATATCCTATCGTTTTATTTATATTTATTCCCACATAGAATTTTATTCAAATTCTAACTAGTTGTTAACTGGGTATGTGTTGCAGCCGCCTTGCATAATGCCCCTTGTTATGACCAAATAACTAAATTTTTGTTTCATCAGTCCACAGCACTTTCTTCCAAAATGAAGCTGGCTTGTCCAAATGTGCGTTTGCATAACTCAAGCGACTCTGTTTGTGGTGTGTGTGCAGAAAACATCACTCTCCCATACAGCTTCTCCTTGTGCAAAGTGCGCTGAATTGTTGAACGATGCACATTGACACCATCTGCGGCAAGATGATGTTGTAGGTCTTTGGAGGTGGTCTGTGAGCTGTTTTTGACCGTTCTCATCATCTTTTGCCGTTGCCTCTCCAATATTTTACATGGCCTGCCACTTCTGGCCTTAACAAGAACTGTGCCTGTGGTCTTCCATTTTCTAACTATGTTCCTCACAGCGGACACTGACAGCTTAAATCTCTGTGATAGCTTTTTGTAGCCCCCATGTTGCCACTCTTCAGAGGAGAGTCATAGAGAAAAACAACTTGCAAATGGCCACCTTAAATACATTTTCTCATGATTGAATGCACCTGTCTATGAAGTTCAAGGCATAATGGGCTCACCAAACCAATTGTGTGTTCCAATTAATCAGTGCTAGGTAGTTACAGGTATTCAAATCAACAAAATGGCAAGGGTGCCCAAATGTATGCACCTGTCTAATAAAAATCATGGACATTGTCAGGGGTTCCTAAACTTTTCCATACAACTGTCTATATATATATATATAACACACCTCCAAGATGACCACTGCCTTGCTAAAGAAGCTGAGGGTAAAGGTGATGGACTGGAAAAGGTTTAGACATTAAAGGCTGTGTGTTGAGTTATTTTGTTATACAGGCTGTACACTCACTACTTTACATTGTAGCAACGTGTCATTTCTTCTGTGTTGTCACATGAAATGATATAATAAAATATTTACAAAAATGTGAGGGGTGTACTCATTTTTGTCAGATACTGTATATAATATACATATATACATATATATATATATATATATACATATATATGCACACACATACATACAAAACATGGAAGGGGGTGCACTCTCAGACTGGACTGGGTATACATCCCATGACCCTGCAACATGCACAGCCCTGGGTGCTCAATAGCACTCACAGGCAGCTGTACTGTCTCCAGAGTCCCAGGCAGTTAACCCCAGACAAGTGCCCATAGGGAAAACTTCAAAACAAATTAAGACACCACACAGAGGAAGTCTTGCACTCACTTGCAAGCACTCAGCTAAGATTAAAGCAAAAATGTAAGAGTTAGTTGTTAAGGCATCAGTCCAAATGGGCAAGTCCAAGTACCACGTCAAGGACTCTCCCAAAACCTGGGTCCCTAATACAGCCAAAAAATGCAATCTCTCAACCAAACCAAAGTCAAGGGTGCACAAACTTATGTAATCACCCTAAAGATATAATAAACATGGAAGGGAACTACACTTTCAGACTGGACTGGGCGAGTATGGGTGTTACTTTTTTTTTCACTCTCCATTGACTTATATGGAAGAAGTTAACAGTCTTAATTTTTTTTTATGTCTATCTGCGTTAATGTGCAAGCGGGAGTGCTAGTTTGCGCTTCTGCGAATCTAACCCTTAATTGGCTATTGGCTCCCAAAAAATGTTTTTTTGATTACTGGACGAATTGGGTCCGAGTTTCTTGAGTGATCACAATGCAATATCATATTGTTTGTTAAAAACACAACTCCATGAATGAGTTTTCTTGTGACAAGTGCCTGTTTTCAAAATAAAAACTGTGAGTTGTCCCGAAACTGACACATACAATAGCTTCAGGTCACAGGAATGCTCCAATTCATTTTACCCCTTTGCTCACTTGTCAAGAAAAATGCTAAATTGCATCTGTGACACTCACCTATTTTTATCACAAGACATGCTAAACACTCCAATTGAATTGCAGAATTATCTTGGAAGGGTGGACACACTTCTATAGGCACTCCAGGACACCTATATCTACAAATGATTTAATATTTCATTTTTCATATTTGATTGTAATTCTTAATTGCTCTGTTGTGATTGTCACTAACAGTACAGGTGTTATTAAAATTATGCTTTTAAAGGAGATCACGTAGTCATGGCTTTCAGAATTAACTTTTGCAATCTGTTTCCATCTGCATCACTGCTAACCCACCTAAATACATCTTTTAGGTTGCTAGGAAAGACATACTGAACTATTTTTCTATCACTTCATGGTCGTTTTACAACTTTCACAAGGATATTTATTCCAAGTGTTTGTTAAAGACTAGTTTCCATTTAAGCATAAACTGTACACAAAATGTTGACTGCAAGTTTCTATGTGAAAATTAATATATATATTTTTAAAGTAATTTCACTTCATTTACAATGTAATTTGTGACCCACTGCTCTTCTGATTTGTAGCTTTCTAAGAGACCCTTTAACAAGATTGCACATTCCTAAAGTCGCTTTATAGGGAACGAACCTCCATGCAAGTCCAAACTCATTAACAACAGTGCAAACACTTTTGGACTCATGGTCATGAGTCATGACTGCTTGTTCCAGATTACAAGTTCAAAAGCATATGCACTGTTGTTTATGAGTTTGGATTTAGCATGCATGGAGGCTCCTCCCCTATAAAATCCTGTTCACTAATGACTGATCTCGTAGAGGATCAAGAATTGCCTCATTTAGCATATGAAGGCCAAAACAAGAAGTGTGGGTTTAGGGACCTCATTAATTCACTTTCTCAAAACAAGAAGTGTGGGTTTAGGGACCTCATTAATTCACTTTCCCTATAGACTTCTATGGTTGTGCTACAAAAGCCTTTTCCGATTTTCGCTCACACACTAACCCGAAGGTAATACTTCAAATAACTTTGTTCTTCACCTAGAAGAAAATATATACATATCTATATATTTATGTATATACATGTCGTCTGCACACCCTACACTATCGATAGCTCTCCACTCTAGGACAAAATTGGGGACATCTGTACTATTTTTCATGCTGTTCCCTTGTTCTACTAATTCTATTTAACCCCTGTATCTACCTCTTGCTCTATTTTCCAACGCTGCTTGTCTAAACTTCCATTAGATTTATACACACGTACACAAACACATATACACACATACTGAATAAAAAAGTAGCCTTCTTAGCTAGAAAAAAAGAGGGAATAAAAAGCCACAGATGTTAGATTGTGATCAAGACCAACATGTTTTAAATCTGTTTTCTTTAAAACAAATGTCCCAAAATCATTTGGTTTAAGCCATTTCTAAATCTCTATTTTATTACTCGTTCCTCTTCATTTTTTAATTCATGTTTTGCTCTTTAGACTTCAAGCTTGTGACATCCAGACTGATCTCTCTAGCAGCAATACAGTTTTATTCACAGACCTTCAGAGGCAAGAGAAGATTTGCAGTTTTATACTCACTAAACTGAATCCAATTCTGGCAGCACAAGCTGTCACATTATGCATATTTTCCTTGCTCGAGTTTCTGTGTGAATGAACTGCACATTGAGAGCAGAGTTCTTACACTTTTATAAACTGAGATAACGTTCCAACCAATAAACCACTGAAGAGATTTATAGTACGTACCAAAAATTACAGAGGTTTGTAGTTACAAATTTATATAGCTCTAAAGATCTAAAAGCTGTGCCGTTTTTGGAAATACTGCTATGTTATCTGTTTTTACGTAAATCTTTTTTAACCCATTAACAACCACAACGTACCCTGTACATGGCTGGTCGTTAAGGGTTTTTCAGGTTATAGTAGCACGGGTCGCACAGTGAGCGGCAGTACCGCGCTATTATGACCTCCCTTCAGGCTGCAAGCATCCTGGAATAGCGCTGTATTTTAATGTATTTATGTTGTGTTTGGTGCACATTTTTTTTTAACTCTTACTCTTTATGTTAGGTCTCCACTCACGCTAACCTGACACTCACAAATTTAGATTGTGCTTGCGCAAATGTTTACTTTGAACTTGTAATACCCACGTAAGTTAGCGTGGTCTCAATACTGCTTGTTACGACTTGTGTCAGGGCCGTATTGGGGATAAAAAGCAGCCCTGGAAAATATGGAGACCTGGGGGCATATTTATAAAGCTCGGGTGCTCCATAACTTGTCCGCCTGCTCTGAGTCGGCGGACAGAATTGCTGGTGCAATGATAAATGCAGGCAGATGTGCCGCGATGTGCACCGGATATGATACGCTACTTCAAATCATGTCCTCTCGCACATTGGTAAATATACCCCTAGCCCTATTTTCCGTTGACTCAGTATAATGCAAACCCTATTTTTCTCAAAGGGAAAATAGGAATAATCCTTCCCCCAATATTTTGTTTCAAAATGATTTTATATTATTTTCTATTTTTAAAAAAAGCACCAGATTGTTGTTATAAGCACTCTAACGCCCAATTGCATCCCTTAGTCACCCCTTTAAGTTGTATCTTTCAAGCCCCAGCTGCTGCAGCCCACGAGAAATCTCCTGGTATCCTAGTAGGCGAATCTGGCCTTGCTCGTGCTAACAAAAGCGTGCCACTTGTAATCTAGCCCAAAATATTTAAAGGGCCATTATGCACTCAAAAAAATATGGGCTAATTAAATAAAGCATTAAAAGAAAATAAAGTTTTAAATTAACATGTATTATCAATTTTGCTGCTTAAGGTCCGAAAAATTATGTTAAAGTTTAAAGTCCTCTGACTTCATGAGAATACGTTCGTAGTACCCAGTAGCTGCAGAACAAGGCTTTTTTCCACACTCCCTAACTTGTGTTTAGAAAGCCCTCCTGCTGGAGCGGTCTCTATAATGTTCTTTGTAGTGCAGTAATATGTTGAAAGGCAGAAACGATGTAGATATACACAGCTGAAGAAATCCACTTCCCTTTCCCTCTCCGGTTACCACAGATCTCCTCCAGTCTCTGCACACTCTAATTAAATGCCGTGGTAACCGGGAGGGGGGAGGGAAGTGGATTTCCTGCAGCGTTAGAACGGACTGTGTGAAATCAGCAGATGCAGATATACACAGAAGCTATTAAACTCAGCAGCATATTTTCCCTTCTGTCCGTTCTAACGCTGCAGGAATTCCACTTCCCTCCCCCCTCTCGGTTACCACGGCATTTATAAGGGTGTGCAGAGACTAGAGGAGATCTGTGGTAACCGGAGGGGGAAAGGGAAGTGGAATTCTTCAGCTTCTGTGTATATCTACATAGTTTCTGCCTTTCAACATATTACTGCACACAAAGCACATTACAGAGACCGCTCCAGCAGGAGGGCTTTCTAAACACAAGTTAGGGACTGTGGAAAAAAGCCTTGTTCTGCAGCTACTGGGTACTACAAACGTATTCTCATGAAGTCAGAGGACTTTAAACTTTAACATCATTTTTAGAACCTTAAGCAGTAAAATTGATAATACATGTTAATTTAAAACTTTATTTTCTTTTAATGCTTTATTTAATTAGCCAATATTTTTTTGAGTGCATAATGGCCCTTTAAGTTTGGTTAGTAAAAAAGTTACCACATATTTGCAACATTAAGATCACCTGTTATTTTTACTGAAATTTTACTGACCATTGTGGTTTTATCCCTTCTACAAGATATTGCTCTTTGCAGGATCCAGTATACTGACTGTGTCACACCTGTCAATGTATAAATCAATAGACCACACCTGTAGAGCTGATTCTATTTTAATACGAGTGAGTTTTATTGCAGAGCAGTTGATGTTTTTACAAAATATAGTGCACACAAAGTACCTGTGGCTTGAAACACTGAAGAAGAAAGACAAGGCAGTAAAGAGATTGTATCCCTTTAAGGATGAAATTGGTACTGGTATAATCTGTATGGATTTGTTAGCAGAGGTTTGTACAGTGATAAGGAGATATAAGATCCTTCACACACTAACTAATATTGTTTATATTAGAGGAATCAGACAGATTGTAACTACAGATAAAATATACACAGAGTAAACTTTATATCATGAGAGGTAAACAAATTAATTGTACCTTTCTCTTCAAGCTATGGGTTTGATTTATCAATGTCTGTCCGACATCTATCTGTCAATCTATCTATCTATCTATCTATCTATTGGCTTCTTGTAAAGCGCGGCTATTCACCCGTAAGGGTCTCAAGGTGCTGAGGGTTGCAGTTCAGTCGAAGAGCCAGGTCTTGAGGTCCTTTCTGAACTTAGTTAGGGTGGTAGCTTGTCTGAGGTGCAGCGGGAGGGTGTTCGAGGTGCAGCGGGAGGGTGTTCCAAGTCTTGGCTGCCAGATGAGGGAAGGATCTGCCTCCTGCTGTGGTTTTCCTGGTGCGGAGTATGACAGCGAGGGCTTGTTCGGCCGATCAAAGTTGTCCGGTAGGGGTGTAGAAGGTAACGCGGTGGTTCAAGTATTCGGGACCGATGTTGTGGAGGGCCTTGAATGCGTGGGTGAGAAGCTTGAAGGTTATTCTTTTGTTGAAGGGGAGCCAGTGCAGGTCCCGCAGGTGTTTGGTGATGTGGCATTGATGAGGGATGTCAAGGATTAGTCTGGCTGAGGAGTTCTGAATGTGCTGTAGTCTCTTTTGGAGCTTGATGGTGGTGCCAGCGTAGAGTGCGTTACCATAGTCCAGTCGGCTGCTGACGAGAGCGTGAGTGACAGTTTTCCTGGTCTCGGTTGGGATCCATTTGAAGATCTTTCGCAGCAGGTGAAGTGTGTGGAAGCATGCAGAAGAGACAACATTGATATGCCGGTCCATGGAGAGCGACGAGTCCAGTATGACGCCTAGATTTCGTGCATGGTCGGTGGGGGTTCGAGGGTGTCCGAGGGCTGTGGGCCACCATGAGTTATTCCAAGCGGATGTGGTGGGACCAAGGAGGAGGACTTCGGTCTTGTCTGTGTTCAGCTTTAGGCAGTTGTAGTTCATCCAGGTGGCGACTGCTGTCAGCCCTTCGTGGACATTTCTCTTGGCAGTGGTTGGGTCACTGGTGAGTGAGATGATTAGCTGAGTGTCGTCGGCGTAGGAGACGATGTTGAGGTTGTGTCGTCGGGCGATGGTGGCGAGAGGCGCCATGTAGATGTTGAATAGGGTGCGGCTCAGTGAAGAGCTTTGGGGTACACCGCAGCTGGTTTCTGTGGGCTTGGAGGTGAAGGGTGGGAGTCTGACTTTCTGGGTTCTGCCGGTGAGGAAGGAGGTGATCCACGTATGCCGTCATTGTGTAGTCGGTTGCGGAGGGTAAGGTGGGAGACAGTGTCGAATACTGCTGAGAGGTCTAGGAGAATGAGGGCGGCGGTCTCTCCTCGGTCGAGTAGGGCAAGGATGTCATCTGTGGCGGTGAGGAGGGCGGTCTTGGTGCTGTGGTTGCTCCTGAAACTGGATTGGGAGGGGTACAGGGTGTGGTTGGCTTCGATGTAGTCAACGAGTTGCGCGTTGATGGACTTCTCGATGACTTTGGCCACAAAGGGGAGCAAAGAGATTGGGCGGTATTTCTTCGGATCATTGGGGTCAGCCATGGGTTTTTTCAGTAGGGGTTTTAATTCTGCGTGCTTCCAGTCATCCGGGAAGGTGCCGGTTTCGATGGAGCAGTTGATGGTGCTGCAGAGCTCAGGGGCGATGGTGTCACCCGCTTTGTTGAAAATGTGATGCAGGCATGGGTCCGAGGGTGCTCCGGAGCGGATCGATCTCATGATTCTGATGGTGTCCTCTGTGGTGAGGGGGATCCAGATGGTCAGTGGGGGGTAGGCGGTGGTGTATTTGTGTGAGGTGTCGGTGGGAGTTGGTGGGTTGGGAGTTGGTGGGTAGGTGGTGGTGGGTGAGTTCTGGGGCATGAAGGTGTCATAGATGTCAACGATCTTGCGGTGGAAGTACATTGCGAGGTTATCGCAGAGGTCCTGGGAGGGCAGGATGTAGTTGGTGTCGCTGTTGGGATTGGAGAATTCCTTGATGACTGTGAATACTTGCTGTTGTGGACGTTGGCATTGATTCTATCTTGGATGGCTGTCTTCTTGGTGGTTTTGATGAGGTGGTGGTGGGTAGTGATGGCTTCTTTGAAGGCTGTTTTATTTGAGGGGGTCTTGCTGGATCTCCAGGTTCTTTCCAATCGTCTGCAGTGGCGTTTGGAGTCCTGGAGGGCAGGGGTGAACCAACTAGCTTTGTTGGTGGGTTGGCGGTTGGACGGTTTCTTGAGAGGGGCGAGGGTGTTGGCGCAGTCTGTGAGCCAGTGGTGGAGGTTGATGCGGAGGAGTTGGCATCTGTGGAAGTAGCCACTGCTTGTGCAATAATATGCTGTAGTGTATCATGTCCGACAGACATTGCTGAATGCCGACATCATACACTGTTGGCATTTATTATTGCACAAGCAGTTCACTAGAACGGCTTGTGCAATGCCACCCCCTGCAGATTTGCGGCCAATCGGCCTCTAGCAGGGGGTGTCAATCAGCACGATCATATACGATCATATACGATCAACTGAATTGCAGACCGCAGCCTCAGAGGCAGTGGACCAGTTATGAAGCAGCGGTCTTTAGACCGCTGCTTCATAACTGCTGTTTCCGGTGAGCCTAAAGGTTCGCGGGGAAACATTGGCATCAAGCTCCATTTGGAGCTTAATAATTCAGCCCCTATGTGCTGTCTCTCACTCTCTTGTGGACTGAAACAGGTAAAGAGAGAGCATGTAACAATCCTCATCACTGTCGTCACAAAACAAAACTTCCAAAGGAAAAATAAATGAATGAGCTCACTGGAGAATCTAGGAGCAAAAGGTTAGGCAAATCAGAAGCCAAAAAAGCTAGTAACAGATGATTTAACACAGCATATGCTAAGAGCTATGCTGTAATATAGACTTGATAACCAAGGAACTAGTGATGGAAATGCGGGCCTTTTAACATCAGGTGATGAGGCTTCTGTAGCAGGTGTGTGAGCTGTGCAAAGGTAATTCTTAAGGTGAGCGTGTAGAATTGTGTAGGAGGGTGACCTACCTGTTCTAAGGTAACTCTAATATGGAAGTGTAGAATTATGCCACAATGCAACCATTCTATAGCATTTTTTCCAGTACCTGCAGGGGATCATTTATATCTTCCCTAATTCACAGTGGCAAAGTATAATCAAGAGGTTTTTTTTAAGATTTACAGTATGTCCCTAGACTGCAATGCATATTTTGCTAACAAAAGTACAGTTTTACATACTTTTAAAAAATTGTTTACTGTGCAGATTTTTTTTGCAATGCGGTGATCAGTTGCTCATATATTATACATTTGCAATACTTTTCTTTTAAGAACAGTAATAGTTTACATGAGCTATAGGTCCCTGTGTATGACAGTGTATAAATACGTTTCCTGGCAGGGAACCTGTCTGTCCATGTTCAAGACCTCTTATGCAGCATATGCTGCTCAAATATAACATTGAACAAGAGCAGGGCTTGTCAATCATTTAGCTTAAGTCTGCTGCTTATAAATGGAGCCCATTTTAACATAATATAATGAATTCAATGTCTTGTGAGTTGTTAGTCAATTTCTGAATGTCATATTTGGCTCATTAAAATTTGTGAATTTTAAACTTGCTTGCTTTGTTATAATTCTTTACAAAATGTTGCTTAAATGTAGTCATAAAAAATATCACTTTAATTTACAAAAACCATGGGCCCGATACGATATGCAGCGTCGCCCGCAAATGCCGGCGAATTTTGCGCTGGTTTGGTATCCTATATACGGTGTAACCTAAAAGTTACGCTTGTATATTTCTGCCGTCGCCCGTAATTTTTTGGGCTATAGACAGGTATACCAAACCAGCGCAGTTTGGTATCCAATATACAGCATAAGGACTTACGTGGTGAAAATGGAGAAAATGGAGAAAAAGAAGCCGTAGTAAGCCTTACGTTGTCTATTGGAGCCCCATAACTCCCTAAACAAGCTACAAAATAAACCTAACACCTAACGCATGCGCAATGTCTATCTACCTGTCAACCGCTATCCCCCGCCGCAATTCCTAATAAAATATTTAACCCCTGGGGGCGTGGCTAAGCAGGGAACATGGCCGGTCGCAATTCTTGAGTCTGCAAAAGGGAACTGAGATATCTATCAAATATATCTTGGAATAACCAACATCTTGCACTCATATAGTGATATCCGAGGAGCTGTTCATTTCTCAAACAGAACCATATGAAAATTTTACTGGTTCTATGACCTTTTCGACCTCATTGGACTTTTACTAGAGGCCTTCCAAGCGTACTTTTCACCCTTACCCCGGTGACTAAGGATTGGCTGCAAACGCGCTAATTATATCCCTTCAACATACGGAATATAACATACAGGCAAATACAGAGGAGATGGATCATCTAATATATACACTTTTGGGGACTTTGCACAGGACTTCTGCATGAAAATGGACGACCTGAGGTCTGTTCTAAAGTCAGAGATGGGACCGACTGACAAACAACCACTCTTATCGGACTCTCCTAAGGCACCCGCACACATCCAAGACAAGATTAGCCCTGAGACATGAACCACCGCTAATTCTTTAAAGGGGGAACTGAATCCGTTGATATGCTCAGAAAATGAGTCACGTGGTCTCCTGAACATGCCGATATTCCGAATGGCCACCCCGGCTACGCTAGAGCAGAAGGAGAATACCCTACTATTTTCCAAACGGACGGATGCAGAGTCAGGAACACCTGACAAGAAGCAAGCTCTCAGGGGCAGTGAATATATGCGATCCTGGGCGACAAAGTTAGGGGAAGCGGCCTACCCTACGATGCGTCATCTCGGCTTGCCCTGCCTAGTTAAAGCATGCAGAGTCCGGTTCCTGTGCTGGAGACATCATCACTCATGCTGCCCTTCAACAATAGGAGGTGTCCTTCCGATAGCGACGTGCAGCTATCTAACCTGGTCTCCTTCTGCTCACCGTATTAAGAACAGTGTTGGGTAATGAGCTTTTCAGGTCTATATCCCTTTATGGAGACCCACTTCCGAGACATTGAACTTACATTTATCACTCAGATGACGACTATACAGTCCGATGCCCGACCCTATAATGTATAAACTTTTACTTGCTATTGGAGATCCATACCATCTTCAAACCTACATAAGGTTCCATATTTGTTTCACGATCTTTCTACACACTTTTCCTTCCATGTTATTCACTATGTTCTTTGCTAGGAGGATTTTATTTGTTTCCCTACTGCTAGCCCAGCTCATATATATATACTTGCTGCTGAAACACTCCACATGTTACTTGTAATACCCTCAAGCTTACTGGATCATCTCACAAGGCATAACATAAAACGTACATTCATTCTGTTTCCATTTTACTGCAGTTATGGACTATTATTACAGAATGTATACCCAATGCACTATATGCTTTTAGGTGCTTCTACCACTTAATCTCGATAACAGTGACCTGGACTGAAATTTTGAGTCTAATTGTATTGGGGCACTCTGATGAAAATTATCCTGCCTGAGGAATGTGTCCAATTCATGGTTAATAACTCATGTCTGTTGTATACTCTTTTAGTTCAGTAGTTTTCTCACTTACCTCATTAATCTCTTTCTTTTTAGTGTGTAATGATATAGCTTTATAAATGTACTACTGGTACTCATGATATGCCTTAATGCAGTTATATAACACCAATTGCTTGCTCCTTTCCATATATATCCTAGACCCAAAAGGTTGTTATAATTTAAATTGTAATAGGAACATATTATATGCATTACAGCCCAGTTTACCTGCTCTATTATTAACATTATCAGTTGTTATCCTCCCTCCCCTCCTCTCTCACTACTATTTAGCCTTAGATATTAGTGTACATATAGCATTAGTAGTCTGAGAGTGACAATTTACTTGGTTTGAGACTCCTCTCTAGGTACAATGTGCAGCCTTATGTAGGTAGAGGAAGACATCAGCGATATGTATAGTCTGGTGTTCCTTTAAACGCCATGCTGTATAGGAGTAATTACAACCTCTATAATATAATTCTAATTAGAATATGGTTTGTCCATAATATAACTAATTATATAGCAAAACTATAGCTTCTCATATGTTTTATTTCTCAAAGCATTAGTTTATGTTTTTGAATATACATGCATTTCTTATGTAACTTGATAGCCCTAACCCCTTGTGTGTTTTTTTTTTTTAGATACCCTTGGTCTCCTATATATTTACTTTGTTGGGATCAAATATATTACTGTTTAGTGGAATATCTATGCCTATGATGTTTAAGGGACTATGTTCTTGAGGGTCAGAGTTTATGTCATATTGATACAATGTACTATGCACCCTAACCTACACTATGGGATGAGAGGGCTAAGCAGGGATACCAGCGGGCTTAACATTCTATCAGCTCTATAGGCTCATTGATGGAGTCTGCGCATACAGAGTAGCCCAAACTTGCTTAGGCGTTCATACATTTATTTACAGAGCTCCCTGCAAATAGACAACAAGTCACTCTTAGCTTGCCTCATGCTTCTATTTGTAGTTTTAGAGGTACCTAATAGATAATGAGAAAACTACTTATTGACTAAATCAGGGACTATATTACACTTCACTCACTCCCACTTGAAGCGTTCAACATAACACCCCCTAGCAGTTACAACCTAGAGCTGACAGCTTCCTTATATATACCAATAAAACTGTACACCACGAATGCTATCCAGTCTGAGTTAGAGAGGTTCTTATTGGATTGTATGATTAGATGGATACAAAACCATACCCAAGAACATCTACTCACCATCTAAACTGTCTATCAGCTTGCTATTACACTCTGTTTATTTATATTACTAGTAGATATGAACACAGTCTCATCGCTGCCATTGTACCTGACACTTGATATGATCGGAATGTGTGTTTTCACAAGCTACTGCATAAGTGTCCCATTACAATATGAATATTACTATATGCCAGTTTTCTATCCTAAGTTAAACATCTAGTTATTGATGACACCCCTCAGACCATACTATACCTTACATCTAACATAAAAGTGAACACTAACTGTACTTAGTCCCCTGTTTTTGTATTTGCAGCGGTTTCAGGCAATTTATTTACTGGGGAGTGTATGCTCCAACTTTTTTCACATTAATGAGTGCTAAGGTTAATCATCCTTCGGAATCATTTAATGTTACCATTTTGCAGGCAATGACTCATCTTCTTACGTATAGATGATATATAGCTGATATTCAAGATAATAATATATGGTTCTGTACACCCCCTACAATGTAAATTCGCTTGGGAATACCCCTCTGATGCGCGTTAGCCTTTTTTCTTATATGCCTCTCTAGTTTTATGTAGGCCCTAAAAGACATATACTTGTTAATTGGCCCAATTATACTTACCATAACGTTTTTAAAAATCCCTTGGACACGCCCCCCCCCCTCCTCTTAATTTTCGAGCGGCTTTTGCCCGCTGCTTTCCCCCCAATTTTTTCTTTATATTTACTATTTCAATTTACACTTTCAGTCCACCAAAAAAAAAAAGAGATTTCATTAAGAATAATCCATTTACAATCTGATTTATTGACCAATAGCCATGTTTTGAGTACTTTCATAATTGATCATATATCATCATACATGAAGGGATTTTCAGCAAGTGCTTATCTACCTAGTTATTCACTATTTCCATCAACAAATTATTACTGACGTATATTTCTTAAGCTCTCAAACTTGACGTATAGATTATCTTGTAACATACCAACTGTTTGTTCTATACATACATGTGCATTATCTGTTATTGTAAATGGACAAAATATGTTATTGTAACTCTCTGTAATCTCAATAAAAAAAAATATTTTTTAAAAAATAAAAATATTTAACCCCTAAACCGCCGCTCCCGGACCCCGCCGCCACCTACATTAACTACCCCCTAATGTGATCCCCTTACACCGTCGCCAACTATATTAAACTACCCCCTAAAGTGAGCCCCCTACACCGCTGCCATCTACCTTACCTACCCACTAAAGTGAGCCTCTTACACTGCCGCCATCTACCTTACCTACCCCCTAAAGTGAGCCCCTACCCCGCCGCCATCTATTTTAAAATTATTAACCCCTAATTTAATCCCCCTACCCCGCCGCCACCTATATTAAATTATTTAACCCCCAATCTAATCCCCCTACCTCGCCGCCAGCTATATTAAATTAATTAACCCCTAATCTAATCCCCCTACCCCGCCGCCAGCTATATTAAATTACTTAACCCCTAATCTAATCCCCCTACCCTGCCGCCAGCTATATTAAATTATTTAACCCCTAAAATACTAAACTATCCCTACCACTAAACCTAAGTCAACCCTACAAATAGCCCTGAAAAGGGCTTTTTGCGTGGCATTACCCCAAAGTAAATTGCTCTATTGCCAGCCCTTAAAAGGGCTTTTTGCGGGGCATGCCCCAAAGAATTCAGCTCTTTTATCAGCCCTTAAAAGGGCTTTTGGCGGGGGCTTTGTCACAAAGTAAACTGCTCTTTTGCATCTAATCTAAATCCCCCTACACCGCGGCCACCTATCATAAATGTATTAACCCCTAATTTAATCCCCCTACACCGCCGTCGTCTATATTAAACACATTAACCCCTAATCTAATCCCCCTACACAGCCGCCAGCTATATTAACTATATTAACCCTAATTATATTAGGGTTAATATAGTTATTATATTATATATATTAACTATATTAACCCTAATTGTATTAGGGTTAATATAGTTAATATAGTTATTATATTATATATATTAACTATATTAACCCTAATTATATGAGGGTTAATATAGTTAATATCGTTATTATATTATCTATACATTAAGTATAATAATCCTATCTAACTCTAACATCCCTAACTAAACTCTTATTAAAATAAATCTAATATTAATATTATTAATTAAAATATTCCTATTTAAATCTAAATACTTACCTATAAAATAAACCCTAAGATAGCTACAATGTAATTAATAATTACATTGTAGCTATTTTAGGGTTTATATTTATTTTACAGGTAACTTGGTATTTATTTTAACTAGGTACAATAGCTATTAAATAGTTAATAACTATTTAATAGCTACCTAGTTAAAATAATTACCAATTTACCTGTAAAATAAATCCTAACCTAAGTTACAAATTCACCTACACTATCAATAAATTAAATAAACTACAAATATCTAAACTAAAATACAATAAAATAATCTAAACTAAATTACACAAAAAAAAAACACTAAATTACAAAAAATTAAAAAAAATATTGCAAGATTTTTAAGCTAATTACACCTATTCTAAGCCCCCTAATAAAATAATAAAGCCCCCAAAATAAAAAAAATTTCCCTGCTCTATTCTAAAATAAAAAAGTTAGCTCTTTTACCTTACCAGCCCTTAAAAGGGCCTTTTGCGGGGCATGCCCCAAAGAAAACTGCTCTTTTGCCTGAAAAAAAACACACAATACCACCCCCCAACATTACAACCCACCACCCACATACCCCTAATCTAAACCCACCCTAACCCCCCTTAAAAAAACCTAACACTACCCCCTGAAGATCTCCCTACCTTATCTTCACCCAGCCGAGCAGAACTCTTCATCCGATCCGGGCGATGTCTTCAATCAAGCTGCAGAGAGTCTTCTTCCATCCGGCGATGTCTTCAAGCAAGCGGCAGAGAGTCTTCTTCCAATCAGCCAATCGGATTGAACTTGAATCTGATTGGCTGATTCAATCAGCCAATCAGATTTTTCTACCTTAATTCCGATTGGCTGATAGAATCCTATCAGCCAATCGGAATTCGACGGACGCCATCTTGGATAACGTCATTTAAAGGAACTTCATTCGTCGGGAAGTCGTCGTGTCGGATGGATGCTCTGCGGCGGAGGAGCGAAGAAAGAAGATTGAAGATGCCGCTTTGCTGGAAGACATCACCGGATGGAAGAAGACTCTCTGCCGCTTGCTTGAAGACATCGCCGTATGGAAGAAGACTCTCTGCAGCTTGATTGAAGACATCGCCCGGATCAGATGAAGAGTTCTGCTCGGCTGGGTGAATACAAGGTAGGGATATCTTCAGGGGGGTAGTGTTAGGTTTATTTAAGGGGGTTTGGGTTAGATTAGGGTATGTGGGTGGTGGGTTGTAATGTTGGGGGGTGGTATGTTGTTTTTTTTTTCAGGCAAAAGAGCAGTTTTCTTTGGGGCATGCCCCGCAAAAGGCCCTTTTAAGGGCTGGTAAGGTAAAAGAGCTAACTTTTTTAATTTAGAATAGGGCAGGGAATTTTTTTTATTTTGGAGGCTTTATTATTTTATTAGGAGGCTTAGAATAGGTGTAATTAGCTTAAAAATCTTGTAATATTTTTTTTATTTTTTGTAATTTAGTGTTTGTTTTCTTTGAGTAATTTAGTTTAGATTATTTTATTGTATTTTAGTTTAGATATTTGTAGTTTATTTAATTTATTGATAGTGTAGGTGTATTTGTAACTTAGGTTAGGATTTATTTTACAGGTAAATTGGTAATTATTTTAACTAGGTAGCTATTAAATAGTTATTAACTATTTAATAGATATTGTACCTAGTTAAAATAAATACCAAGTTACCTGTAAAATAAATATAAACCCTAAAATAGCTACAATGTAATTATTAATTACATTGTAGCTATCTTAGGGTTTATTTTATAGGTAAGTATTTAGATTTAAATAGGAATATTTTAATTAATAATATTAATATTAGATTTATTTTAATAAGAGTTTAGTTAGGGATGTTAGCGTTAGATAGGGTTATTATAATTAATTTATAGATAATATAATAACGATATTAACTATATTAACCCTAATATAATTAGGGTTACTATAGTTAATATATATAATATAATAACTATATTAACTATATTAACCCTAATATAATTAGGGTTAATATAGTTAATATATATAATATAATAACTATATTAACCCTAATATAATTAGGATTAATATAGTTAATATAGCTGGCGGCGGTGTAGGGGGATTAGATTAGGGGTTAATGTGTTTAATATAGGCGGCGGCGGTGTAGGGGGATTAAATTAGGGGTTAATACATTTATTATAGGTGGCCGCGGTGTAGGTGGATTTAGATTAGATGCAAAAGAGCAGTTTACTTTGTTACAAAGCCCCTCCAAAAGCCCTTTTAAGGGCTGGTAAAAGAGCTGAATTCTTTGGGGCATGCCCCGCAAAAAGCCCTTTTAAGGGCTGGCAATAGAGCAGTTTACTTTGGGGTAATGCCACGCAAAAAGCCCTTTTCAGGGCTATTTGTAGGGTTAGACTTAGGTTTAGTGGTAGGGATAGTTTAGTATTTTAGGGGTTAAATAATTTAATATAGCTGGCGGCGGGTAGGGGGATTAGATTAGGGGTTAATTCATTTAATATAGCTGGCGGCGAGGTAGGGAATTAGATTAGGGGTTAATTAATTTAATATAGCTGGCGGCGAGGTAGGGGGATTAAATTAGGGGTTAATAATTTTAAAATAGATGGTGGCAGGGTAGGGGCTCACTTTAGGGGGTAGGTAAGGTAGATGGCGGCGGGGTAGGGGCTCACATTAGGGGGTTATAGATTTAATATAGTTGGCGGCGGTTTAGGGGTTAATAACTTTATTATGTTGCGGCGGGGTCCGGGAGCGGCGGTTTAGGGGTTAATAACATTTTTTATTGTTAGGATAGTGAGGGGGGATAGCGGATAGAGGGTTAAACGTGTCGGGCTATGTTTGGGAGACGTGTTAGACAGTGCGGGTGATTTCATACTTTAGTCAGGTTTTGTAGGTGCCGGCAGTTTCTAAAGTGCCGTAAGTCACTGGCGACTCCAGAAATTTGTGCTTACGCAGATTTCTGGACATCGCTGGTTTGTCAGACTTACGGCACTTTAGCATCTGACAGCGCTGTATATAGGATAGCTCAAGTTGCGAGCTGAAACTGCGGGCGGCAGGGGTTCCCTCACTTGCACCGCAAACTACGCTGCATATTGGATCGCGCCCCATATGTATAAATTAAGTGACAGATAGGACTAGATTACTGTAAGGCTTGTGGCATACTCCTCTATCAGACCGGACTCAGCCAGTAGTCTTGTTATCCCGCCGTCGAGCCGGAAAGATAGGGAATATCCCAGAGCAGAGAATATCAGGAAAATGAGGAGAGCGGAACTCACCACAGGCTGGACAGCACAATTATGCAGACAGAATATGGCAACAGAGAACCAGTCCAGTAGATTTGGGGTTAACCAGTAAGCTTATTGAGACAGGCAGGGTTCAGGCAACAAGGTATCAGTCCAGCAGATTAGGGGTTAACCAGTTAGTGTAGTGAGACAGGCATGGTTCAGGCAACAAGGTATCAGTCCAGCAGATTAGGGGTTAATCAGTTAGCGTAGTGAGACAGGCAGGGTTCAGGCAACAAGGTATCAGTCCAGCAGAATAGGGGTTAACCAGTAAACGATCAGTAACTCCCAGGAGCACAAGAAAGTAGCACCTATACTTGGGCAGTGACAGATCGTTCAATGCCCGGTTACATACCTGTGAATGGCGCCAAGGGATCGGCCGGCATCAGGAGCATGCGGCGATGACGTCAGCGCTGCATGCCTCCTTAGCCGACACAGTCCTAGGCAACAAGCATGGAGAGGACGCTGCGCCCCTAGCAACGGTGCGGCCTGACATAGCCCCCACCTCAAGGGTTCCCTCCGGGAACCAGAGCCAGCTTCAAAGGGTGAGCAGCATGGTACTTGGAGACTAGAGATGGAGCATGTACATCACGGGCATACTGCAGTTGTCTGCACCTGTATCTAGAGTCCAGAATCTTGGCTACTTCATATTGGGGTTACCACGGATAAAGAGCAGAGGAGGAGTTTGAGGCTGGGAATATCTATTCTTGATGTAAGGTTTGAGTAGTGAGATGTGGAAGACTGGATGTATGCGTAGGGTTCTCGGCAAGGCCACTTTGTAGGCAACAGGAGACAGTCTTTTCAGGACCTTGTAGGGACCAATACAACTAGGCCCCAATTTGTGATAGGGTTGACGTAGGAGGATATGTCGAGTGGAGACCCAAACATGTTCACCCACTGGAATGGCACGTACAGAAGCCCTATGATGGTCAGCAAACTGAATGCAGCTGAGAGCGAATACGTTGCCAATGAGGGGTGAGATCGGTGACGTGACGGTCTGTGGCAGGAACCCCAGTGGACTGAGCTGAAAGAGGGAAGATACAAGGTTGATAACCTGCTGCGGCTTGAAATGGAGAGCATTGCAAAGACGAGTACCAATGAGTGTTTCTTGCCAGTTCAGCTAGGGGTAGCAAAGCAGACCAGTTGGTATGGTGAATGTTGACAAAGGCTCTAAGGAAGACTTCAAGATCCTGGTTAGCTCTCTCGGTTAGTCCATTTGTCTGAGGATGGTAGCCAGATGACAAGGAAACGGTGGTTCCAATCAACTTACAAAAGGCTCTCCAGAAGGCAGAGATGAAATGTGAACCCCTGTCGGAGACAATATTTACAGGAATAAAATGAAGTCGTACCACATGCAAGAGAAAAAGGGACGACAATTCCTGAGCAGAAGGCAGTTTGGTTAGGGGTACAAAGTGAGCCAGTCTGGAAAAGCGATCCACCACAACCCAGATGACCATATGGTGGTCGGAAGAGGGAAGATCAACAATGAAGTCCAATGTTATGTGTGTCCAGGGTCATTTGGGAATGGACAACGGTTGGAGCAAGCCAGAAGGCAAGGATCAGTGAGTTTTGTTGGCAGCAAAAATTGTGCAGGCTTTCACGTAGTCCTGAACGTCAGACTTCATAGAAGGCCACCAAACATGTTGGCGAAGATGCCTGAAGGTCCTAGTCAAACCAGGATGCCCAGAGAGTTTGCTATCATGAGCCCAGGCTAGCACAGGGATATGGAGGTTCTGAGGTACAAAGAGGATATCAGAGGCCATGGGGGCATCAGGAGGTTTACTAGACTGAGCACGTTGCAATATTTGCAGAAGAGTGGTATTGAGTTGAGAGATCACACAGGAGGGGGGTATGATGTGTTCAATAGGAGCTTCGGAGGAATCACTTGAGTGAGGGAACTGACAGGAAAGGGCGTCTGCCTTCTTGTTCTTGGTTCCACTCGGTTAAGGCCATTTTAATGGCTAAGAGTTCATGATTACCCACATCGTAGTTCCTCTCAGCAGGAGTGAAACGTTTAGGAAAAAAGGCTACAGGGTGCGATTTGGAAGTCAGAGGGTCTCTTTGGGTAAGAACTGCTCCAGCCCCCACTTCGGAGGCATCAATCTCTAAAGTGAACTTCAGGTCAGGATCAGGATGGCGGAGCACAGGAGCAGAACAGAAAGCCCTTTTCAGACAAGAGAAGGCATTTATGGCCTCAGGAGGCCAATGTTTGCAGTACTTTTTCCATCTAGTCAATTCAGTGAGAGGAGCGACTGTTTGAGAAAAGTTGTCTATGAACTTGCGGTAATAATTGGAGAATCCCAAGAACCTCTGTAATTCCTTTAAGGAGGTAGGTTGAGGCCATTCTAGTATAGCGATGAGTTTAGCAGGATCCATGGCAAAACCTTCCTTTGAGATGACATATCCAAGGAATTGGATCCGGACTTGATCAAACTCACATTTTTCTAGCTTGGCTACCAAACAGTTATCCCTGAGACGAAGAAGTACCTGTCTCATGTGCCTGTGATACTCCTCTAAAGTGGGAGAGAAAACAAGGATACCATCCAGGTAGACAATGACAGTGCGGTTGAGGAGGTCACGAAAGATGTCGTTGACAAATGCCTGGAAGACTGCAGGGGCGTTACACAGCCCAAAGGGCATTACAAGGTATTCATAATGCCCGATCTTGTGTTGAAGGCTGTCTTCCATTCGTGGCCTGGAGAGATGAAAATTAAATTGTATGCCCCACGTAAGTCCAATTTAGTAAAGAAGCGGGCATCCTGGAGCGAGTCATACAATTCAGTGATCAGTGGTATGGGATAGTGATTCTTGATGGTTATGTTGTTCAAGGCCCTGTAGTCTATGCAGGGTCTGAGTCCACCATCCTTCTTACCACCAAAAAAGAGCCAGCCCCAGCAGGAGAGGAAGAAGGGCAAATGAAACCTTTAGCTAGGTTCTCTTGGATGTATTCCTACATGGATTTGGTTTCAGCCTTGGAGAGTGGATATGTCCTGCCTTTAGGAAGTGGGGCTCTGGGATGGAGGTCGATCTTGCAGTCATAGGGACAGTGGGGTGGCAGCACATCGGCTGCTTTTTTCTCACAGACATCAACAATGTCTGTATATACCGAAGGAAGAATGGAGGGAGTCTGGATGCTGGCTATGGGAATGTGGAGGAGTGACTTTAGCAAGGCAGGAGTGGAAACAGGAGGCACCCCAAGAGGCCAATTGTCCCTCAGCCCAGTCGAACTGGGGACTGTCTAAGCGAAGCCAAGGAAGGCCAAGGATGACAGGCTGAGCAGGGGAATGAATGACCTCGAACTGGAGCTGTTTGGTATGAAGAAAACCGGCGGTCAGGGTCAGGGGCGCTGATTCAAAATGGATCAAGCCTGAGCCAAGGGGGGAGCCATCCAGGGTAGTTATCTTGAGAAAATATCTTTTCTGTAGAAGGGGTAGACCAGCTTGAATCATAGGAAGTTGCCAGCTGCCCCTGAATCAATGAAGGCCTGAGTGTGGACAGTATTCTGAAGGAAGGTAAGGGTAACAGGTACCAGGATCCTAGAGGACAGAGGGGATTTTGTAGAGATCATTGGCTTTTCCTGGCCGAATGTCACAGTCTTTTAGTTGGTGGGAGTTAGAGCCACAATAAAGGCATAGTCTCAGTCACCTTCTTCTCTGTCTCTTGGACTCTAAGGGTTTGAAGGAGGAGAGGTCCATGGGTTCCTCCACTGAGGTAACTGGAGCTGCTGAAGGGGTGGAGGATATCACCTGAACTGGACGAACAGAGGGATTGGAAGGGAGGACCCTCCTTGTTAGGTCTCTCTCCACTTGTCTCTCCTGAAAGCAAGAGTCCAGGCTGATACAAAGCACTATAAAGTCATCCAAA
Source organism: Bombina bombina (assembly GCF_027579735.1). NCBI lineage: Eukaryota > Metazoa > Chordata > Amphibia > Anura > Bombinatoridae > Bombina > Bombina bombina. The sequence goes on from NC_069503.1 coordinate 1,090,653,040, forward strand.
GAAGAAGGAACATCCTGATAGGTGAGTTCATCCTTGATACGTTCCTGCAGACCCCTCCTAAAGGCTGCCTTGAGAGCACTGCCATCCCAAGTGGTTTCAAGTGCCAAGGTGCGAAATTCAATGGAAAACTGAGCCACGGTTCTGTTGCCCTGGCAAAGATCCAGGAGGGAATACTCCGCAGCAGAGGTACGATCTGAAGTCCCAAACACAGCAGAAAAAGCAGAAATGAAATCATCAGCATCATGCAGGAGTGGAGCATATCATCAGCATCATGCAGGAGTGGAGCATCCTGTTTCAGAAGAGGAGAGACCCAGGCTAGGGCCTTGTCTTTCAGCAAAGAAATGATAAAGGTGACCCTTGACTGGGGAGACTGAAAGGTGTGCGGATCATTACGAAAGTGTAGCCTGCATTGGTTAAGGAAACCCCTGCAATCCGTAGTAACTTCTTACTTGTCAAGCAAAGGTATCCGGGGTATGCTTCCAGAAGCAGAGGGAGGAGCCACAGTACTGGAAGCAGTAATGGCGGTGTAGCAACAGGAGCAGAACTCCTCAAACTGACTAGTAAGGAGAGTTGAGCGGTGATAGCCTCTAGCTTGGAATCCATATTCTGCAATTGTGTAGTATGGGTTCCCAACATCTGTCCTTGCAGATAAACAGCTCGTGCCACCTCATCTGGTTCCATGGCCCAAGTATAATGTAAGGCTCGTGGGATACTCCTCTATCAGACCGGACTAGGCCAGTAGTCTTGTTATCCCGGCATCAAGCCGGAAAGATAGGGAATATCCCAGAGCAGAGAATATCAGGAAATTGAGGAGAGCAGCACTCACCACAGACTGGACAGCAAAAGGCAAATTATGCAGACAGAATATGGCAACAGAGAACCAATCCAGCAGATTAGGGGTTAACCAGTAAGCGTAGTGAGACAGGCAGGGTTCGGGCAACAAGGTATCAGTCCAGCAGATTAGGGGTTAACCAGTTAGCATAGTGAGACAGGCAGGGTTCAGGCAACAAGGCATCAGTCCAGCAGAATAGGGGTTAACCAGTAAACGATCATTCACTCCCAGGAGCACAAGAAAGTAGCACCTATACTTGGGCAGTGACAGATCGTTCACTGCCCGCTTACATACCTGTGAATGGCGCCAAAGGAACGGCCGGCATCAGGAGCATGCGGCGATGACGTCAGCGCCACACGCCTCCTGAGCCGACACAGCCCTAGGCAATGAGCATGGAGAGGACACCGCGCCCCTTGCAACGGCGCAGCTTGACAATTACAAGCGGAACGCTAAATTATTGCGCTCCCACAAACAGGCTCGTTTGCGGGAGTGCAATCATTAACCAGTTACAAGTGGCTGGTTATTGGTACCGCAAGCTCTCGGTAGCAATTAATGCTCCGGAAATTAGCCAGAGATTAGATCTCTGGTTACTTTTCTGAAAATGCAAAAAATGCCCTAAAAAACAGAGCAATATAGTTTTTTATTAAAAAAAAAAATCTAGGATTTTTTTAATAAAAAAAACTGCACTAGCCAGTTTTTGGACTTTAAAGTTGGTGAGAGTGGGGTGTTAGAAAAAAAACGGCACTGAAAAGTGCTTTAGATTGCGGTCTATGTGGCTGATTTATCAATGTCTGTCCGACATGATATGCTGTAGCGTATCATGTCCGACAGACATTGCTGAACATTTGCACAAGCAGTTCTGGTTCAGTTTGTGCAATGCCGCCCCCTGCAGAATCGCGGCCAATTGGCCGCTAGCAGGGAGTGTCAATCTACCCGATCATATAGGATTGGGTGGATTTATGACTGCAGCCTCAGAGAAACCAGTTAAGGAGCAGCGGTCTTAAGGCCGCTGCTTCATAAATGCTGTTAGTGCTAAAGACCTGGCAGACTACTTTTTAAACAAAACATGTACTATCTGAAACAACATCCCAACACCAACCTGCAATCTTCCAACAACAGGCCCAGTTACTCCCTCTGTCACCCTCTGCATTTTCCATCCAGCCACTGAGAATGAAGTCTCTTTGTTACTATCTTCCTCACGCCTCACTTCCTGCCCGCTCTACCCTATCCCTTCCCATCCAATACCCTCCCTGTCTTCCAACCTCACTCCTGCACTTACTCACATCTTCAACCTATCTCTCTCTACTGGTTTATTCCCATCTTCTTTCAAACATGCAAAGGTCACTTCCATACTCAAAAAACCCTCCCTTGACCATTATTCACCTGAAATCTACCGCCCCATATCACTGCTTCCACTAAAATCAAAACTCCTTGAAAAACTAGTTTACAATCGCCTAGCCCACTTCCTGTCCACCAACTCTGTGCTTGACCCCCTGCAATCCGGATTCTGCCTCAAACATTCAACTGAGACTGCCCTTACCAAGGTTACTAACGATCTTCTTTGACACAGTTGACCACCCCATCCTCCTACAGACCCTTAGCTCTTTTGGATTTGTGACACTGCTTTTTCTTGGATTCACTCTTATTTTTCTCACAGGTATTTTTCTGTGCAATTTGCTGGGTACTTCTCCTCTCCAATGCCTCTGTCTGTTGCAGTACCTCAAGGATCTGTTTTAGGTCCTCTACTCTTCTCCATTTATACTTCTTCACTAGGTAAACTTATCAACAGTTATGGCTTGAAATATAACCTCTATGCTGATGACGCCCAGATCTACCTCTCCACACCTGCTCTCTCTCCCTCTGTCTTTTATAATGTCAGCGACTGCTTATCTGGTATTTCTTCCTGGATGGCCTCTCACCACCTAAAGATTAACATGTCCAAGACTGATCTCCTTCTAATCCCCTCCTCAAAGCTCTACGCCTACTTCAGACTTTTCTATTTCTGTCGACGACATCCCCATCGCACTACGTTCGCTGCCTTGGAGTTACACTAGACTCAAATCTATCCTTCGTCCCCCACATCCAATCGCTTTCTTCATCCTGCCGCAACCATCGATGCAATATTTCCAAGATTCGCACTTTTTTGAGTGCTAACACCACAAAGCAAATAATCCACACCCTTGTTATTTCCCGTCTTGACTACTGCAATAAGCTACTTACTGGCCTTCCTCTTTCCCGCCTCTCCCCCCTTCAATTCATCCTAAATGCCTCTGCCAGGCTAATCCACCTTTCCCGTTGCTCTGTATCTGCTGCACTTCTCTGCAAGTCCCTTCATTGGCTCCCCATTCACAGCAGAATTAAATTTAAAATTCTCGCCCTTACATACAAAGCTCTCACCAATGCCGCTCCCCACTGCCTATCCTCTCTAATCAACAAGTATACTCGAGCCCACCCACTGAAATACAATAATGACCTGCTCCTTGCATCTTCAAATATCACCTCTTCCCATGCTAGACTGCAGGACTTCTGTCGTGCAGCACCTACCCTCTGGAACACTGTCCTTCATGATGTCAGACTTTGCCCTAATCTTTCTTCCTTTAAATGCTCCCTGAAGACTTTTTGTTCAGAGAAGCCTACCACCCAACTCAATAATAAATTAATTTCACTTCCCTCATCTAACTCTGCATAAACATCTTTCTCAATCTTGCAGTCCCCACCTCCTATTTCTCAACCTCCTACCCTTCTAGATTGTAAGTTCCCACTGGAATAGGGCCCTTAATTCTTCCTGTGTGTGTTTGTAAAATGTTGTCTTGTCCCTTGCAAGTTTTATGTCATTGTTTTATTTACATAAATTGTACCCATGGACAGCGCTGTGGAATATGTTGGCGCATTATAAATAAAGTATAATAATAATAATACAACAACATTTTAAATTAGGGGGAGATAAAAGGCGAGTTTAAAATCCTCCAGTACGCACAAAATATAGAAAAAACTCATTGTGTAGTTCATTAACAAATCTAGACAGGCCCAGAGGCTTGTTTTCCCACAGAAAACCTCTGAATTACATTGTTTCCAATGCAGCAAAGGATTCTGGGTAAGATATGCAAATTAAGTACACAATGACACACCTTTTTACTTCAGTCTGCTTTTCAGCAGGTTCCCTTTACGCCAAAGTATTGCTGTTCACACAGCTTATAAACTTAGCTAGGGTTAGTGCAGTGATTCATAACCATCCCAGGACAGACTGTTTGTGGTTTTTGCCACTCATCAGCTGGGAGAAGGTTAGAATCACTGCTGGGCAAAGTTGATTCCAGGCAGAATACAACAACGTTTTAAATTAGGGGGAGATAAAAGTGGAGTGCGTAGTGGAGGATTTTAAACTCGCCTTTTATCTCCCCCTAATTTAAAACGTTGTTGTTTTCTGCCTGGAATAAACTTCATCCAGCAGTGATTCTAACCTTCTCCCAGCTGATGAGTGGCAAAAACCACGAAACAGTCTGTCCTGGGATTGTTATGAATCACTGCACTAACCCTAGCTAAGTTTATAAGCTGTGTGAACAGCGATACTTTGGCGTAAAGGGAACCTGCTGAAAAGCAGACTGAAGTAAAAAGGTGTGTCATTGTGTACTTAATTTGCATATCTTACCCAGAAACCTTTGCTGCATTGGAAACAATGTAGTTCAGAGGTTTTCTGTGTGAAAACAAGCCTCTGGGCCTGTCTAGATTTGTTAATGAACTACACAATTAGTTATTTTTTCTATAATAATAATACATATATATTTAAAAAATGCTGCCCATCACTGCGCTATTTAGCTCTTTCGCTGCGAGAGGTTCTGATGCCATATGTGGTGGAATCAGAACGAGGCTCCCATAGGAGTCTATGGAAGCGTGATCTCGTTAGCGCAATGCTTCCTAGCAATGTGAACAAGAGAGATTAACTTGTAATAGCAGCGCACAATAATAATCGTGCACTGGTATTACAAAGTGGACCACTAATATCGCTTGCATACAAGTGATATTTAGCACTCCACTTGTAATCTGGCCCATAGTGTGTGTATGAAGTTGGCACATACCTGGTTATTAAAGGGACACTGAACCCATGTTTTTTTCTTTTGTGATTCAGATAGAGCATTCAATTTTAAGCAACTTTATAATTTACTCCAATTATCAATTTTTTTCATTCTCTAGCTATCTTTATTTGAAAAAGAAGGCTTCTAAGCTAAGGAGACATCCATTTTTTGGTTCAGATCCCTGGACAGCACTTGTTTATTGGTAGGTGAATTTATCCACCAATCAGCAAGAACAACCTAGGTTGTTCACCAAAAATGGGCCGGCATCTAAACTTACATTCTTGCTTTTCAAATAAAGATACCAAGAGAATGAAGAAAATTTGATAATAGGAGTAAATTAGAAAGTTGCTTAAAATTGCATGCTCTATATGAATCACGAATGAAAAAATTTGGGTACAGAGTCCCTTTAAGCAGTGTAGAAAACTGCCTATTGTACAGTTGTCTATAAAATGCTAACCTTCTGAATATTATTAAGTAGTGTTACAACAAATGTCATCTAACAGATTTTAGATGCTTCAAACCCCATGAGTAGCCAACAAGCTAGAAACATTATTGATTGGTTACTCATATGCAAACATTAAAACTCTCCTGAGCAATTGCATTGCATTTGTCCGGTCAAAGCCAGAAGGGGAAAACATGGTCAATTTTTAACATAACATACGTTCTACAGAAAATCTACATAAAAAAAAGATTAGACAAAGCTAAGTTAGCTTGGGAAAAGCAAGAATAGATTACATCAATGGGGCAAGAGATAACACAATATACAACCAAAATTATATTTAAAGGGACACAAAACCCTTTTTTTTTCTTTCATGATTCAGATAGAGCAAGCAATTTTAAGCAACTTTCTAATTTACTCCTATTATCAATTTTTCTTTATTTTCTTAGTATATTTATTTGAAAAAGCAGGAATTTAAGTATAAGAGCTTCCCCATTTTTGTTTCAGCACCTGGGTAGCGCTGGCTGATTGGTGGCTAAATGTAGCCACCAATCAGCAAGCGCTACCCAGGTGCTGAACAAAAATGGGCCAGCTCCTATGCTTACATTCCTGCTTTTTCAAAGAAATATAGCAAGAGAACGACGTTTCTTTTTTTTTTTTTTTTTATTATTCCATTTTTTCCCTTATTTTTTTCTTCTTATCCTTTGAGGCCCATTTATCAAGCTTCGTATGGAGCTTGTGGGCCCGTGTTTCTGGCGAGTCTTCAGACTCGCCAGAAACAGCAGTTATGAAGCAGCGGTCTAAAGACTGCTGCTCCATAACCGTGTCTGCTTGCTCTGAGCAGGTGGACAGGAATCGGCACAATTCAAACTGATTGAGTATGATCGCATTGATTGACACCTCCCTGCTGGCGGCCCATTGGCCGCGAGTCTGCAGGGTGCAACGTTGCACCAGCAGCTCAATATGTGAGCTGCTGGTGCAATGCTGAATATGGAGAGTGTATTGCTCTCCGCATTCAGCGAGGTTTTGCAGACCTGATCTGCACTGTCGGATCAGGTCCGACAGACCTTTGATACATAGGCCTCGTTATCTTTGTTGTTAATCAGGTATTCCCATACTTATTTTATTCCTCCTTCAATCTAATTATGTCACATTTCCCTTTTTCTTATTTTTTTTCCCCTTTTTATTTTCTATTCACTTCAGTTTCTTATTTCATTAATTCTTTCATTTTCTACATTTTTCCTGTTTTTTTTTATCCGGTGTTTGCCTTTCTGGGATCACCGCCATTTTTGGGGCATATTTTTATTGCGTCATACTTCCCACCCTCTGCCAAACCTCCTTTACGGTTTCTTCCCACCCACAACTCACCAGGTAGGCTCTGTATCGTTTTAGATAAACAAAGTTTCAATTTAATTAAATAACATTTTTTTTTAAGTTTTACTCATTTTGCTTCCTGTGGCAATATTATTTGTAGAATTAGAAAAAATTGAAAAAGCATAAATGCACAAAAAAAAAAAAAAGATTTATTGAAATATGAAATAAAATGGGAACTAAAACTTATACTTCAAGTGCAGAAAAAAACGTGACATGATTCGGCTTGCGCCATCCTCAGAAGCCTAATTATACAACACGCACACCTGCATCTTTATAAAGGTATCATCAACCCCTGATTGGCTCCCACAATCATTTCTATTTAACTATTTAGTTTCCACAAAAATTTGTCAGTCTGAGGAAGCTCCTATTAGGCAAAAATTGATCTCTCAATTATCTTTCATTATAACACATAACTCGTACAGTGGCAATTAAATAAATAAACTTTTTTTGTAATAAACATTTTTTCTGTTAGAGAAATTCATTTTATAGAGTGTAAATTATCCTCACAGTTTAATTTTTTTTCCTCAATTGTTATAACATTTTTCTTATTATTAATTTGTAAATATTTAATATTATTATTTATGCAAACATACAGTTATTTTAATATTATGTCTCAGAATTCGGAAACTACAACCCCCCTTAGGGCAAGATTCCATATGCGACGTCGGTTTTTAGTCTGGTTTTGCTATAACATATACGGCGCTGCATATAAATGTGGCACGTATATTTCACCCGTCACCCACTATTTTTACTCCCATAAACTAACATAGAACCATGTCACAAATCAGTATCACATATTCAGTGCAAGGAATTACTTGGCAAAAAAGTGAGAAATTTTACCACATTTTCACCTCGCCACACATAGGCACGCCCAACAAGCCTTGCGCTGAAAATGTGAGCACAGTAACTCCCAGAAAATATTACTTTATGAATGCACAATATCTACCTGTCAACTGCAATCTCCCACCAAAATATCTAATAAAGTATATTAACCCCTAATCCGCCATTCACCCACATCGCAATCTATTTAATAAAAAATTAACCCCTAATCTGCCAAACCCCCACGTCGCAAAGTATTTTATAAACATATTAACCCCTAATCTACCAAACCTCACATCACGATCTACCTATTAACCCCTAATCCACCAACCCTCACATCGCAAAGTATCTTATAAACATATTAACCCCTAATCCACCAAATCCCCACATCGCAAAGTAAAGTATTTTATAAACATATTAATCCCTAATCTGCCAACCCCCATCGTAAATGATCTTATAAACATTTTAACCCCTAATTCGCCAAACCCCTACAACGCAAAAAAAGCTAATACATCTATTAACCCCCCACAACGCAATTAACCTAATAAATCTATTCACCCCTAAACCGCCAAAACCCCACAATTCAATTAACCTAATAAATCTATTAACTCCTAAACTGCCAACCCCCTACAACACAAATAACTAATTAAATTACTAAACCCTCTAATCTAACACCCCCTAAATGAACCCCAATTACATTAAATTAAAAAATACTAATTTACAATTAAAATAAAAAAACTAACATTACTTTAACCCCTTAATGACCGGACCATTTTTCAATTTTCTTACCCTTAATGACAATGGCTATTTTTAAATTTCTGCAGTGTTTGTGTTTAGCTGTAATTTTCCTCTTACTCATTTACTGTACCCACACATATTATATACCGTTTTTCTCGCCATTAAATGGACTTTCTAAAGATACCATTATTTTCATCATATCTTATAATGTACTATAAAAAAAATTATAAAATTTGAGGAAAAAAATTGAAAAAAACACACTTTTTTTAACTTTGACCCCAAAAATCTGTTACACATCTACGACCACCAAAAAACACCCATGCTAAATAGTTTCTAAATTTTGTCCTGAGTTTAGAAATACCCAATGTTTACATGATCTTTGCTTTTTTTGCAAGTTATAGGGCAATAAATACAAGTAGCACTTTGCTATTTCCAAACCACTTTTTTTCAAAATTAGCGCTAGTTACATTGGAACACTGATATCTGTCCGGAATCTCTGAATATCCCTTGACATGTATATATTTTTTTTTAGAAGACAACCCAAAGTATTGATTTATGCCCATTTTGGTATATTTCATGCCACCATTTCACTGCCAAATGCGAGCAAATAAAAAAAAATCGTTCACTTTTTCACAAATTTTGTCACAAACTTTAGGTTTCTCACTGAAATTATTTACAAACAGTTTGTGCAATTATGGCACAAATGGTTGTAAATGCTTCTCTGGGATCCTCTTTGTTCAGAAATAGCAGACATATATGGCTTTGGCATTGCTTTTTGGTAATTAGAAGGCCACTAAATGCCGCTGTGCACCACACGTGTATTATGCCCAGCAGTGAAGGGGTTAATTAGGGAGCTTGTAGAGACCTTGAAGGGTTAATTTTAGCTTTAGTGTAGTGTAGTAGACAACCCAAAGTATTGACCTAGGCCCATTTTGGTACATTTCATGCCACCATTTCACCGCCAAATGCGAGCAAATAAAAAAAAAAAGTACAATTTTTCACAATTTTAGGTTTCTCACTGAAATTATTTACAAACAGCTTGTGCAATTATGTCACAAATGGTTGTAAATGCTTCTCTGGGATCTCCTTTGTTCAGAAATAGCAGACATATATGGCTTTGGCGTTGCTTTTTGGCAATTAGGAGGCCACTAAATGCTGCTGCGCACCACACTTGTATTATGCCCAGCAGTTAAGGGGTTAATTAGGTAGCTTGTAGAGAGCTTGCAGGGTTAATTTTAGCTTTAGTGTAGAGATCAGCCTCCCACCTGACACATCCCACCCCCTGATCCCTCCCAAACAGCTCTCTTCCCTCCCCCACCCCACAATTGTTCCCGCCATCTTAAGTACTGGCAGAAAGTCTGCCAGTACTAAAATAAAAGGTGTTTTTTATTTTTATTTTATTTTTTTAAAATTATTTATCTGTGATGGACCCCTGCCTTAGCCCCCAACCTCCCTGATCCCCCCCAAACAGCTCTCTAACCCTCCCAACCTACCTATTTGCCACCATCTTGGGTACTGGCAGCTGTCTGCAGGTTGTTTTTTTTTTGTTTTTTTTTTCTTAAACATCGGTTTTCTGTAGTCTAGCTTCCCCCCACCTAACCCCATCCCCCTACCATAGCAGATCCTATTTTAAAAAAAAAAAAAAAAAAAGTTTTCTGCCCCCCTCTCTCTTTGATGATCATTGGTGGTAGTGGTTGCTGCGCGCGTGCGCACACACACACATGCACGCGCGCGCGCCCGCAGGCCCCCCCTTTGCACGCTCCCAGCATCCGGCGTGCACAAAGCACTTGAAGGAACCGGATGCCGGGGAGCGATGGGCCGATCACCCGCCTCCCTTGTAAGCTCCCACCCACCAACGGCACCATCGCTACCGGTGCAGAGAGGGCCACAGAGTGGCTCTCTCTGCATCGGATGCTTTTTAAAAGGTATTGCAGGATGCCTCAATATCAAGGCATCACTGCAATACCCTGAGAGCTGCTGGAAGCGATTGCGATCGCTTCCAGCACTCTCTTAGACAACTGACGTACCAGGTACGTCCATTGTCACTAACTGAAAGTTTTTGCAGGACGTACCTGCTACGTCAGTTGTCATTAAGGGGTTAAAAATAAAAAGCATAAGTTTAAATGAATCTAAAATTACCACAAATAAAAAAAAGTCTAACTTTACAGAAAATATTAAACCAAATTATCAAAAATAAATAATTAAACCTAATCCCTATGAAAATAAAAAAGCCCTCCTAAAATAAAAACACTTCCTAATCTAAACTAAACTACCAATAGCCCTTAAAAGGGCTTTTTGTAGGCCATTACCCTAAGTTAAACAGCTCTTTTACCTCTAAAAAATACTAAGTCCCCCCCCCTAACAGTAAAACCCCCACCCACCAAACCCAACAAAATAAAAAAAGTAATTTCAAGAACAGTTATCTATCTAAAATATCTAAATGACTATGTCTACAATCATTTAAAGATGGAAGGCATTCACCTTCTTGGGGAATGTCTTCTAGACAACGATTGGTTAGTTCGAGGGGATCTTTCCGATGCTTAGCTCACAGTGCCCATAGCTCAAGAGCATTAAAAATGTTTAACTTTTTCATGGAAAAAGATCAAAATTGGAATTTCATGTCATCCTTTTGGTCTATCTTCCGCCGCTCAGATTTTTGCAGTTTTTTTTAAACCTGTTGTATCTTGGTTATCTAGAAATTTGTCTATTTATTTAGACAATATTCTCTTAATGAACCAGAATTTTCTTACTCTTCAAAGTCAATTAAAAGTTACATTAGATCTATTAGAAAGCTTACACTTCCTCTTCCTTATAGAAAAAGAAAAAAAACAGTTTTAACTCCTTTAAAATCCCTAACCTTTCTTGGATTTCAAATAAATTCCACAAAAGCCGCTTTAAGTCTCCCCATGAGAAAATAAAGAAAATAAAGTAAGAAATCTAGAGAATTCTTTCCAAACAATCTGTACCAATCAGATAGATAGTCAGAATAGTAGAGTTACTTTCATCCTCTATTGAGGCTATCTTCCGAGCCCCACTACATTATCATGAATTACAAAGGATCAAAATATCCTATTTACAGAAAGGTTTTTCATACTCTGACCCCATTCCATTATCGTCGGAAACTAAGGAGGAGCTTTTCTGGTGGCTTTCCAACATGGAAGCTTTGAATTTGAGAGCTATTTTTGAAAAGCCCCAGATTTAATCATAGAGTCTGATGACAGTCATTCAGATTGGGGAGCTTGTTGCAGTCCTTCCATAGCAGGAGGCAAATGGTTCTCAAATGAGAAGGAGCTTCATATACATTTTTTTGACCAAAGTATGCAGAAAATCACAGTATTTTCCAAAAACGACGTTTTTCGCCAGTCCTTTAGCTTTGCCGGCAGACAGCTAATTTACAAGTCTTCGAGTACACCATCCCAGCACAGCCTGAGACCCCTCCCTGCTCTCTCAGAGCTCCTATATAGCTCTGGGCATAATTATCAAGGAACAGGTGTGCTGGCTGACCTAAAAACTGAAACCCTTAACAACTGGGATAAATTACTGCTTGTATGCTCTGAGTGATTAATACATGGTCCCAGACTCTGTCACAATATGTATAAACAAATAAAGAGCCAGATTACAACTGGCGAGCTATTTAGTGCTTTAGCTCTCACGCAAACACCGCTGGAAGTAAACTTTTAATGTGAGCGGGTGTCAGGGTTTCATGTCTGCCATTTCAGACTCACCTGTGTTTTCTCCTTGCCTGAAACAGAGTGTGTAATGCTGCTCACTATACCTAGGCTCCCTCATATGGCCAAACTGGAGAACATCATCAGAGAGAGACAGGTTGCAGTCCCAGAATGATGATGTCATTACTTACTATTTTACTGCCTCAGTCCAGTCTGCCTTTGCCCTTAGGTGGTCTCAGACTTCACTGTGAGTTCCTGTGTTCCTGACTCCGTTTATGACCTGGCTTGTTTGATTTCTCTTCTGGTTCCTGATTTCTGGCTTGTTCCTGACATCACTGATCTCAGTGTTCCTGACCCCAGCTCATCTGACTACCTGCTTTGGCTTCTGACCTGGCTCGTCTGACTACCTGCTCTGGCTTTGACTCCTGGCTTGGCTTTTGGACTTGTTATTTTTTTTGTTTTTAATAAAGGTGTGATTAATGTTGCATTTCAAGTCTCTGTCTGATTCCTGGTACCCTGACAGCAGGTTAACGCACATATAACAAGTTGAAAGTAAAATTTTTGCACGTGAGTAAATTCTGATGTGCGCTAACTTCAGGACTTCAGATATCCCAACCGCACTAACTTCTTCTCCCTACACTTCAATGTAGCAGGCTAACACTAATTGATCATGTGCTGAACTTACACTGCATTATACCTACAGCGTTAAACTCAAAGGTAGTTATGCATATTTTACATTCCAGTGATCTTAAATAGAAGATTTTGTTCTTTTACATATATATATATATATATATATATATATATATATATATATATATATATATATATATATATAATTATATAAAAAAAAAAAATAACAATGAACAATGAATTTGTTACGACATTTCGGGAAATACATCTTTCTCGTCGTAGCTTGAGGAAGGGAAAGTTATGGGAGAGTGCTGAATCCTTATCTTCATACCTATAAGTTGTTTTTCGTGAAATGTCGCAAAAAATTCCCTCGACGTTATGGGAGAGTGCTGAATCCTTATCTTCATACCTATATATTTATATTAATATATACAGGTATTGATATATACACATAAAGGCATTTATATTTAAAAAAAATCTAAGAACATTTTCTAATATGTGAAGAACAGTAGAATATAAGATCTTTACAGTAAATACATAGCAAAACACATTATAACATATTTCAATTAAATTAAAATGATTTTTCATTTTTTAATGTATTTGAGTGGAACGGGCTCCAAAGTGCATATTCATATACTGTAAGTAAAACAATGATACAATACTTGAAAGAGACAAGACATAATTTGACAAACACATATATATAAATAATGTATTTATTTATTTTTCCTCTTACCTTTTAAGCTAATTCTCAGTGAATAGATAGAACAGTGCCTAGATCTGTTTACTTGCTACACTATAAAGGGCCCCCTAATAAGGTCCTATAGAAATTTGTTTGCAGTCGAGCGTTCAACTTGTAATATGCATGCAATTTAGCACGGGCACAATATTGCTTATTGCTAGCACTATCGTGCCACTTGTAATCTAGTCCCGTGTTTCTCAACAACTGGGCCCCAATTGCCCTGCTGGTGGGCCATGACCCGACAAACTACCACTGCTCACTCTAAAATGCCAGGGCTCCACACATCTGAAATACCAGACGGGCATGTCAGAGAGCAATTGCACATGACACTTTGTGCGCATGTAGCGGTGGTTAAGCAGCAGCATGACAAGGTGAAGATGGATTGGACCTAAGGTAAGTAAGCCCTCTGACACCAATGAAGCTATAATGACCCACTGATACTAATGCATGTATATATATATATATATATATATATATATATATGCAATTGTATGAAATGTAATGGAATGATCACAGGTAATCAATTTCATCACCCACACAGAAACAGGACATTTTCTATACAGCATCGGTTGACATGTACATCTGACTACGTGATTTACATCGTCATCTGTCCATGTTCGCTATATTACATGGGTAAAATAATAACCCTGTTCAGAGAAAGATTAGCCAACCATAAGTCCGCCATTAGACAGGCGATTGACAAATGAGGATCTGACCAACAGTTGGTGAAGCATTTCCAATAGGCTGGCCATGCCATTTCCTCGATGAGGAGCATACTGATTGATAATATTCCTAAGACAAGACATGGTGGGAATAAAGCAACAGTTTGCTAAGATGGTTACATACATTGGATACATTAGCTCCCAGAGGACTGAATACAATGATGGATTATAGTGGTTTCTACAAATGAGACTGTGGGCATCCTTTCCGCTAGCTATAAGGTCTTACAAGTCTATTTTTAAAAGTCTATTTTAGGATTAGTTAATATTACTAGTGGCTATATGTACAGTATATATGCTTTCTCACTTAGAATGGGTTTAATGTCTTGGTCATGTGTGTCCGCAAAACTACATGTAATCTTATTACGGTGTTGCTATTGTGACAGTTTGTTATTTTGTTGCCATAACAATGGCACCTGATGATGACGTCCTCGGTTTGAGACATCGGCACACACTGCATCTAGAGGTTTTGAGCGATGCGCATCTCACATTGACACATTGTTTTATATCTCCATAGCAACTGTCACGTAGTGATGATGTCTATGCACCTGGGAGACATACAGGAGCTTTTAATTTTTAATCAGTTTCACGGGCCCATGATTCAATTCAGGTAACACTTAGGGGTATTTATAGGGACTTATTTGGGATATTTTGTATATATTTCTTCTTGCCTCCATGTGAACAAGGCATTTGTTTGGGGCCTAAACATTAGTGCCTACATTTTTTGAGAATCCACAGGGATTTACACCTCATCCGGATTTTCAGATGGTATTATATATATATATATATATATATATATATATATTTTATACCTCTCACACAAATTACATTTGCATTTAAGATATATTGATCCACTGACACCAATGCATATATATACTATATATATATATATATATATATATATATATATATATATATATATATATATATATTAATCCCACAGTCTGACAGCAATGCATTTATATTCCTTTTGAGCACCCAGGGCTGTGCATGTTGCAGGGTCATAGGATTTTTAACAAGGAAAAACCACAACAGTGGCGCTTACCACATTCACAGTACCCTGGCAACGTCTCTTCAGTGTGTGCACAGTCATCCAGCTTGCCAATGTCGAATCCTTGGTCCAGGGGCCCAAGCAGACAGTGTCTTCATAACGACGATACAGAAATTGGAAGTGAAGGGAGAGAAAGTCCGCGGTATCACCTGACAGCTAGGATGTATAAAACAGGAGCCAAATGGTAATAAAAAACTTGCGAAAGAGCTTCCAATAAAAGTAATAATTTATTGAGGCGTGCAGTATAAAAACAAAAGCCCAAAGGCTATCACATCAAGGCAGAAGGGCCAAAGGAGACAGGAAACATACAGACCGCACTTGTTCACTGCTCAGAATTTAGTCAAAATTTTAAATAATTTACCTATAATATATATATATATATATATATATATATTTATATATATATATATGTGTGTGTGGGTTTGTCTTTAAAAAATAAAGGGGCATCAAATAGTGTCTCACATAGTGAAACACCCAAGGAACAGACCCCAAATAGTGTGTCACATACTGAAAAACCAAGACCACAGACCACAAACAGTGTGTCACATACTGAAACATCAATAGGCTCTCACGGAAACAGAGGCATTGGGGCCAATACGGACCTTGTTAAATCGTCCCCAAAGTATTTTTCTGTTGTAAATCAAAGAACCTCACAAATATTTTATATATATACACTTTATTATTATTATTATTATTATTATTATTATAATACCAATATATTCTGCAGCAATTCATATACTGTAAGTAAAACAATGATACAATACTTGAAAGAGACAAGACATAATTTGACAAACACATATAGGAGGAATTGAGGGTCCTATTCCTGTGGGAACATAAATCTATGTATTGCACCATCTATCTTACTTCATTTCCTTCTACTTTCTCTGTCCATTAGCCACTTATTTCCCATGTGCAGTTACCAATCAATTAGTATTGATTGAGAAAGCCACTACAGTTTCACTTATACTGATTCTTGTTTACATTTGCCTCTCCTTAATTTTTTTTCTACTTTATATTCCAGCTTCTAAACAATTCCCTCTGGGTTATCACCATAGATTATTTAATAGGATAAGCATCAGTTGAGTGTTCAGCAGATGTCCATTTCCTATGGCAAAAGTAAAAAATAAATTAAAACGTTTTGGAAAAAATATCAGATTTGTTTCTTCCTCTGGCAGCGATCACTTTTTAAAAATCAGATCTTTTAGGGGGGCGTGTCCAGACCACTGTCATGGCTGCCAGCATTTTTTACACTGACAAAGAATGATCCTGAATATCCACTGAATATCAGCTATGCATCCTATCATCTAAACTTGAAAACAAAATATTATGATGCATACAACTAATAGCAACTAATGATCCTACTTTCATAAGAAACACCAGTGTAGAAGACTAATTAGCTTAGACTAGCGGCGGCCACGTTTATGAAAGCCTCAACACCCCCGCATCTAACGGAGTAAGTTAAAATGCTAACATCGATCTGGACATAAAGACTAACCATGACAATAAGCAGCGACGAAAGCTACTTGGCTATACAGAAAATGTTGGGAAAGCTGGCTCAGCAGTTGACGATGCATTATACTAATCCAGTTAAAGTCCTCACTGTGCGCACGGGGGAGGTGGATACTGACCATCCAGATCGGCAGAAGGATTTATTGGCGCTTATGGAGCTGAGATGTCTTAAGGAGCCTGATACCCCAATGTCACTTCTCCAGGTCACTCGGGTTTCACATGCCACTCCAGCCCGTACATGGGGGGATGCGACTGGCCCTCCGGTGCGTGATGCAGTAGATTGTACAGTTTCCTCCTGCACCTCTCCTAGTTCTGTCACAGGTCCCTCCCGCACCTTCCCCAGGATTGTCACAGGTCCCTCCTGTACCTCCCTCAGGATTGTCAAAGGTTCCTCCCGCACCTTCCCCAGTATTGTCTCAGGTCCCTCCTGCACCTCCCCTAGGATTGTTGCAGGTTCCTCCTGCTCCCCCCCCCAGGATTGTCAAAGGTCCCTCCTGCACCTCCCCCAGTATTGTCACAGTTCCCTCCCGCACCTCCCCTAGGATTTTCACAGATCCCTCCTGCATGTCCCTAAGGATTGTCACAGCTCCCTCCCTCACCTCCCCCAAGATTATAACATTTCCCTCCTGCACCTCCCTCAGGATAATCACAGGTCCCTCCCACTCCTCTGCTGAATTTACCTTCCTGTACCTCCCTCAGGATTATAACATGTACCTTCTGCACCTTTAAAGGATTGTCACTGTTCCTTCTCACACCTTCCCCAGAATTGTCACAGGTCCCTCCTGCACCTCCACAGAATTGGCACTGTTCCCTTCTGTGCCTCCCTAGTATTATCACATGCACCTCTGTTAAATTGTCACAGGCCCCTCCCACACCTCTGCAGGATTGACACAGGTCCCTCCTGCACCTTCACAGAATTGTCACAGGTTCCTTCCTCAACTCCCCCATTATTGTCACTGTTCCCTGCTGTAACAACCTCAGGAATGTCACATGAACCTTCCACGCCTCTGCAGGACTGTCACAGGTCCCTCCCGCACCTCCCCCAGAATTGTCACCGGTCTCTCTCTTCAGCTCCTCTGCAGGATTGTCACAGTGTCCTGCTGTACCTCCCCTAGGATTGTCACAAATACCTCCAGCACCTCTGCAGGATTGTCACAGGTCCCTCCAGCACCTCCCCCAGAATTGTCACTGGTCTCTCTCTTCAGCTCCTCTGCAGGATTGTCACAGTGTCCTGCTGTACCTCCCCTAGGATTGTCACAAATACCTCCCGCACCTCTTCAGGATTGTCACAGGTCCTTCCAGCACCTCCCCCAGCATTGTCACAGGTCCCCAAAAGCACCTCTTCCAAGATTGTCACAGGTCCCCAAAAGCACCTCTCCCAGGGTTGTCACAGTTCCCTCCAGCACCTCCCCTAGGATTGTCACAAGTCCCTAAAGCACCTCTCCCAGGATTGTCACAGACCCCTAAAGCACCTCTCCCAGGATTGTCACAGGTCCCTCTTGTACCACTGTCAGGATTGTCCCAGGTCCCTCCTCCACACCCCTCCAGGATTGTCACAGGTCCCTCACGCACCCCGCCTAGGATTGTTACAGGTCCCTCCGGCTCCTTCCCCAGGATTGTCACAGGTCACTCCCGCACCTCCCCCAGGATTGTTACAGGTCCCTCCTGCTCCTCCCCCAGGATTGTTACAGGTCCCTTCTGCTCCTCCCCCAGGATTGTCACAGGTCCCTACCAGACCTCCCCCAGGATTGTTACAGGTCCCTCCTGCTCCTCCCTCAGGATTGTCACAGGTCCCTCAAGCACCCCGCCTAGGATTGTTACAGGTCCCTCCGGCTCCTCCCCCAGGATTGTCACAGGTCACTCCCGCACCTCCCCCAGGATTGTTACAGGTCCCTCCTGCTCCTCCCCCAGGATTGTTACAGGTCCCTCCTGCTCCTCCCCCAGGATTGTCACAGGTCCCTACCGCACCTCCTCCAGGATTGTTACAGGTCCCTCCTGCTCTTCCCCCAGGATTGTCAAAGGTCCCTACTGCACCTCCCCTAGGATTGTTACAGGTCCCTAATGCACCTCCCCTAGGATTGTTACAGGTCCCTACTGCACCTCCCCTAGGATTGTTACAGGTCCCTCCTGCATCTCTGAAGGATTTTCACAGATCCCTCCTGCATGTCCCTAAGGATTGTCACAGGTCTCTCCCTCACCTCCCCCAAGATTGTCACATGCACCTCATGTATCTCCCCCAGGATTGTCACATATACCTCCTGCACCTCCCCCAGGATAGTCAAAGGATACTCCTGCACCTCCCTCAGGATTGTCACAGGTCCCTCCCACTCCTATGCAGAATTGTCCTTCCTGTACTCCCTCAGGATTATAACATGTACCTTCTGAACCTTTGAAGGATTGTCACTGTTCCTTCTCACACCTCCCCCAGGATTGTCACATGTCCTTCCTGCACCTCCACAGGATTGACACAGGTCCCTCTTGCACCTTCACAGGATTGTCACAGGTTCCTTCCTCACCTCCCCCAGGATTGAATTAAACGGTTTTATACTGGATTTTTATATCAGTATCTGTGGATATTATTCTTTATAGTAGTGTATTACTTGCAGGTAAAATGAAAATTGGTGTATACTGTCCCTTTAATGTATGTGTCTTTCCTTTGCATGTAGAGAGAGAGAGAAAATAACTAATTCCTAGTCTTGAGAAAGGCCCTTTTTTGAGGGCAGAAACGCGTTGACATATTGGTAAACATTACTTTAATCTTTACTTCATTCTCATATTGGATACACTATGTTGTGAATTTCTTTTTTTACAGGGAAACTTTTTAGGATACCATAGGAGAAGCTGACAGGTGCTAGGATCCAATCAGCTACTTCAGCAACCACACTCAGGAATTTGGATCTGTTAAAGTAACTAACATTGGAAGGAATCAATTTCCTCACTTTCACCTTGCTTTTCATCACCCATTTTTTCCATTTTTTTTGTTTTGATTGACTTATTTTTGTTCTTCACTAACATTTGTTGATCAACTTTTTGAATACTTTTTTGGATTATATTTTATATTTTATTTTTTATGTTATTGCATATTGTGTATTTTATTTTTTATGTTATTGCATATTGTGTATTTTATTTAATTATATCTTAACCTCACTGGATTAAGTAGCTAGCATTTTTTATATCCATTTGCACTCACTCACTATTTGATTGTATCTATACAATTATTTTGCTACCCCCCTTTTTTTGCACTGCAGTGCATTTTTCTATTTTTTGGAACACTATTTTTGTAACACTAATTTTGAACACTATTGTTTGTATTATTGTTTATTAGTTTTTTGCTTGATGCACTTGCTACAGTTGTACTTAGGCTAATTCTGTTTTATTAGTATACACTCTTATTCTGGTGTACCACTCACACTGATCACCTGTTATTACCTCTGTTTTTATTGTAATTATCAGCTTTGGCCCTTTGAGCCACTTCTGTAAGATATTCCTGTATTTGTAATTTTATTTATATGTGCTTTTTACATTTTTTATATATAGTCTTTTATTACTGATGCTTTTTAACATGGTTCATTAAATAATCTTCTTTTATCCCTTGGCCTCTTGTTGGCGCTGTATTCACTTCTTACTACTTGTGCATATTTTTTGGAGGTTGGTTAGGATCTCTGTTTGGATACAGCTTGGGGATTACCTTAGCGCTTGTACACACACCCTTTTTCAAAATAACTAATTGTGTAAAGCATTTACAAATCTAGACAAGTCAGAAGACTTGCTTTTACCCCAGAAACTCTATGATTACACTGTTTCCAATGCAGCAAAGGACTCTGGGTGAGATATGCAAATGAGGTTCGCAATGACTCACTTTTTTACTTCTAGTCTGATTTTTAAGGCAGACTTCCCTTCCCTTTACGCCATAGCATCGCCGCATTACACAGCTTCTAAGCTTAGCTAGGGGTACTACAGTGATGCAGACCAATCCCAGGACAGCTGTTTTGTGGTTATTGCCACTCATCAGCTGGGAGTAGGTTGAATCACTGCTTGATAAAGTTGTTTTCTGGGATAAATACAACAGCAGTTTAAAATATGGGGAGGCGAAAAGTGAGTTTAAAATCCTCCACTAATTCCAAAATGTAGAGAAAATAACTCATTGTGTAAACCATTTACAAATCTAGACAAGTCAGAAGACTTGCTTTAACCCCAGAAACTCTCTGATTACATTGTTTCCAATGCAGCAAAGGACTCTGGGTGAACATTGAGATTATAATTTGCCCAAATAAAAGCTGTCAGATGCGAAAGGCTCCTATAATTTGCCGAAACAAAAGCTTTCAGAATCAAAAAATTCCCTTAACAAAACGAAACCGGAAGCGACACGGAACACTATCAGCGATACCGGAAGTGACGTAAATAGTCAAGCCGTCACTTCAGGTTTGCCGGTTTATCTCTTTCTTCTTCCCATCTCTGACGTGGAGGTAAAAGATCCTCAATAGTATCCTATAACAAAAAGAAACCGGAAGTAACACATAACTCCATCAACGATACCGGAAGTGACGTAACTGGTTATGCCTTCACTTCTGGTTCACAGATTTTCCTTTTTTCCTTTACCCTTCGTGTATAGAAGTAAAGACTTTTGAAGGAGTGACATATAGAATCTGCCATAACTGTAAGTAGGGAATAAGGGATACAACTGTAAAGAAGGTAAATATTAAATAGAAACAGACACGATACAGGAAGGAAGTACCAAGAAGGTACTACTTCTGGGTTAAAAGCAAATCATTTTTTGGCGCAAATTAACGGTGCTACTGATTGGTTACTCAAAACTATAAAGCAAGCTACCATAACTTACCATAAGTATAGTCTTGATAAAGGCCTAAGGAAGGGCCTAAACGCGTTGACACTTTATGGTAAGCCACATTCTGATTTTTTTTATATCATTTTAGCAGTATTGCACTATGTTGTATCTTTTTAATTCACAGGATTTGTACTAAAAGAACTTTAGCTTTTGGATACAGAAAAACTGGACAATTTCCACAAATAGCCCTTTTCAGACAACTTAATATCCCTTGGAGACCTATCAACAAGGAGAAATACAGCACTTAACAGTAACTTTTTTTCATATTTCTAAAATATTTTTATATTGATATATATTTTTATATATTTTTCACGAGTTTGCAAACACATTTGTTCACAAAGCACATATTTTTGTATTTTTTTTTTGGAATTTTTACTTTTTTAATCACTCATCAGGTCATTTGATCACTCAGTATTTGATTTATTTATTTTTTGCACTAATTTGAGGAAGGATTATTTTAAAGACCTACCATCTGCAAGTGCTATTCACCTTTACACACTGAACTAAGGGACAATCTGATATCACTAAGAATATCACTTTACCAAACAGGACTAATGCAATATAAACTATACATTTTATCACATTCATAATTATATGTTTTATATGTGTCATAATGTTAATAACATGGATCCATGATTTTATTTTTTGTGAATTATTCATAATGATATACGTCTGTCAGTTTTATTATTGGAAATAAATGTTTATATTGTGAATATATATCCTTAGCCTATTCATAGGCACTCCTTAGATTCCTCTATTTTAATTTACTTCTATTATCAAATTTACTTTGTTTTCTTGTTATTCTTTGTGGAAATGCAGGAAGGTAAGCTCAGGAGAGTGCACGTGTCTACAATACTATATGGCAGCAGTTTTGCAATATGTTATACATTAACAAGTGCACTAGATGGCAGCATTATTTCCTGGTGTGCTTATAGTGGAGTTTTTCACAAACTTTTAAACAATGCTTTTATATTGAAATATGGTGTATTGGTGGCTGCACATGAAGCCCCTTTGTGGGGGTTAAACACAAAATGACTTGCTCTAGTGAAATAGAGCATATCATTTCTGCACTGTAAGGTCCCTTTAAAGGGATAGTAAACACCAAAAATGTTATTGTTTAAAAAAAATAGACAATTTCTTTATTATTCATTCCCCAGTTTTTCATAACCAACACTGTTATAGAAAAACACTTTTACCTCTGTAATTACCTTGTATCTAAGCTTCTGCTGACTGCCTCCTTATCTCAGATCTTTTGACAATCTTGAATTTTAGGCAATTAGTGCTGACTCTTAAATAACTCCATGTGTGTGAGCAGAATGTTATTTATATCAAAACACATGAAATAACGCCCTCTAGCTGTGAAAACTGTCAAATGCATTCAGATAAGAGGTGGCCTTCAAGGGCTAAGAAATTAGCATATGAGCCTACCTAGATTTAGTTTTCAACTAAGAATAACAAGAGAACAAAGCACATTTGATGATACAAGTAAATTAGAAAGTTGTTTAAAATGACATGCCCTATCTGAATCATGAAAGTTTAATTTGGACTTTACTATCCCTTTAATACATGTGGAATTTGGCAGTGACTCCAGGAATTTCAAGTCTGCAACAGATGTTTTAATTATTAACAAAAAGACACACAATTGCAAATGCTAATTATCATATCAGTGTCCTCTGCATCCTGCCGTTCGTCCTTCATTCTGATATTCTAGTCATTAAATACCCATTCTCATTTTCTGAAATTAATTTAAAAACTATTGCAACATTCTCACATATATTATTTACTGTCCTTGAATATTGATACTCTTCTCAAATGTTATCTTTTCCAATATTTGCAAAACATCTCAATATCTGTTTAACACCAAGAATACAACTATTTTCTTCTAGACGATATGACGAGTCCACGGATTTCATCCTTACTTGTGGGATTTATCCTCCTGCTAACAGGAAGTGGCAAAGAGCACCACAGCAGAGCTGTATATATAGCTCCTCCCTTCCCTCCACCCCCAGTCATTCTCTTTGCCTGTGTTAGTAATAGGAAGAGGTAAAGTGAGGTGTTAGTTTTAGATTCTTCAATCAAGAATTTTTTTTATTTTAAAATGGTGCCAGTGAGTACTATTTTCCTCAGGGAGAAATCGTCAGTCTGGATTCCCAAGAAGAATGGAGACATTCATTTTCTGCCCTGATGTTGATGATCTTAGCAAATGTTATCTAAGATCCATTCTGGTTCCCACAGAGCTTCTGAAGGTAGTGCAAGAAAAATCTTCAGTGTGGAGAACAGTGTCATGCTACAAGCAGCATTGAGGTATTTTCAGTCCTTTACTTCTGAGGAGACTTGTTATATCAGAACTGGCTGAGATTATTCCCTACCGGGGAAGGGGTAAGCAGTAGACCTATATGGTTTATGGTGGTACTGAAATTATAGTTTTGTATATTGATTGCTATATGTTATGTGAGTCAATATGGGCTAGACACTGGGAGAGGCAGCTGAGAGACTGTTCTATTTTTTATTACTTGGCCTAGAAAGATGGCTGTTTGGGTAGCCACTTTGGCTAGACATTAGGGGACCACATGGCTTCACTAAATTTTCTTCCCATGCGGTTGTGGGGATGGTTAATGCGACGCCCATGGTGGACGGGGCCTATTTCACATGCTCAGACACGCAATTTTCTCTTCACTATTAGGCAGCAAGGCACTAGCTCCGGTGGGGCCCAAGTTAGTTTTTCAATCACCGGATCGTTATTGGCACAGACTTGAGGTGCAGGGGCTGATATAGTTTTTTAAAACTTGATATACAAATAAAGACGTTTTAAAATGTGGTTTAGCATTTTCTTCCAAATTGTGCAATATTATTTAGCTAAATTGAGCTGTTTATTATAGTTTTTATTGCTGAAAAATCGTTTTTTGTGAGATACAGAAAAATTGTTGCACTTTTATTATTTAAAGGCGCAGTACATTTTTTTTTTTTTTTTTTAATTCTTTGAATCAATAAATAAGGTTAAAAACGACTATTGTGGCTATTGCTAGTTTAACATGTCTGAACTTGAGGAAACTACTTGTTCTATGTGTTTAGATGCCATTGTGGAACCCCCTTTTACTTTGTGTACCTCTTGTACTGAAAGGGCCTTACAATGTAAAAAGCATATTTTATGTAAAGTAAGTGTGCCTAAGGATGATTCTCAGTCTGAAGAGAATCAGGATATGCCGCCAAATTCTCCCCAATTGTCACAACCTTTAATGCCCACCCAAGCGACACCGAGTTCCTCAACCACGTCTAATTAATTTACTCTGCAGGATATGGCTGCAGTTATGTCAACTACCCTTACAGAGGTATTATCTAAGTTACCAGTGTTACAGGGCAAACGCAGTAGGACAGGAATCAATGTGAATACTGAGTCCTCTGATGCTTTGCTGGCTATTTCCGATGTACCCTCACAGGGATCTGAGTTGGGGGTCAGGGAACTTTTGTCTGAGGGAGAACTTTCAGAATCTGGAAGTGTGTTACCGCAGACAGATTCGGATGTCATGTCCTGTAAATTTAAGCTGGAACACCTCCGCCTGTTACTTCGGGAGGTCTTAGCGACTCTGGATGACTGTGACCCTATTATGGTACCACCAGAGAAATTGTGTAAAATTGACAAATATTTAGAGGTACCTGCTTACACTGATGTTTTTCCGGTTCCTAAGAGAATTTCGGAGATTATCAAGAGGGAGTGGGACAGACCTCCTCCTAATTTTAAGAAAATGTATCCCATATCGGACACCGTTCGGGACTCTTGGCAGACAGTCCCTAAGGTGGAGGGAGCTATATCTACCATTGCTACGCGTACAACTATTCCTATTGAGGACAGCTGTGCTTTCAAAGACCCTATGGATAAGAAATTGAAGGGTCTTCTAAAAAAGTTATTTATTCATCAGGGTTTCCTTTCATAACCGACAGCCTGCATTGTACCAGTTACTACTGTGGCGGCTTTCTGTTTTGATGCCTTATCATCTAAGTCAAAGCTCTTGGCTATTCCTTTCAAGGGTAAGACCCTATTCGGGCCTGAGTTGAAAGAAATCATTTCTGACATTACTGGAGGTAAGGGTCATCTTCTACCTCAGGATAAGACTGCTAAGATGAGAGGTAAACAAAATAATTTTCGTTCCTTTTGGAACTTTAAAGGAGTACCCTCTTCTTTCTCTTCTTCCACGAAACAAGAAGGGAATTTTGCTCAGACCAAGTCCATCTGGAGACCCAACCACGCTTGGAACAAGGGTAAACAACCCAAGAAGCCCGCTGCTGCTACCAAGGCAGCATGAAGGGCGGGCCCCGATCCGGGACTGGATCTAGTAGGGGGCAGGCTTTCTCTCTTTGCCTAGGCTTGTGCATGAAATGTTCAGGACCCCTGGGCTCTGGATATCGTGACCCACGGGTATCAACTGGAATTCAAAAATTTTCTCCCAAGGGGAAGATTTCTTCTTTCACGATTATCTGTAGACCAGATAAAAAGAAAGGCATTCTTATGTTGTGTAAAAGACCTCTCTACTATGGGAGTAATTTGTCCCGTTCCAAGACTGGAACAGGGACCAGGGTTTTACTCAAATCTTTTTGTGGTTCCCAAAAAAGAGGGAATGTTCAGACCCATTTTAGATCTCAAGAGTCTAAACAAGTTTCTCAGAGTCCCATCCTTCAAGATGGAGACTATTCAAACAATTTTACCAATGATCCAGAAGGGTCAATACATGACTACCATGGACTTGAAGGATGTATACCTTCATATTCCTATCCACAATTATCATCATCAATACCTAAGGTTTGACTTCCTGGATAAACATTTTCAGTTCATGGCTCTTCCCTTCGGGTTGGCCACAGCACCCAGGATCTTCACGAAGGTCCTAGGGTCCCTTCTGGCGCTTTCAGCATTACAATGTGATTTGCCTTATCTTATCTTCCATTCTGATAAGGTAATTTTACCTACCAAACCTGGTTTCCTTCCTAAGGTTGTTTCTAATAAGAATATTAATCAGGAAATTGTTGTTCCTTCATTATGTCCTAACCCTTCTTCTAAGAAGGAGCGTATGTTGCATAACTTGGACATGGTCCGTGTCCTGAAGTTTTACTTGCAGGCGGCTAAAGATTTCAGTCAATCATCTTCATTATTCATTATTTTTTCTGGAAAGAAAAGCTACGGCTACATCTCTTTCTTTTTGGCTGAAGAGTATCATCCGTCTGGCGTATGAGACTGCTGGACAGCAGCCTCCTGAAAGAATTACGGCTCATTCTACTAGGGCTGTGGCTTCCTCATGGGCATTTAAAAATGATGCTTCTGTTGAACAGATTTGCAAGGCTGTGACTTGGTCGTCTCTTCACACTTTTTCCAAATTTTCCAAATTTGATACTTTTGCTTCTTCTGAGGCTAGTTTTGGGAGAAAGGTTCTTCAAGCAGTGGTGCCTTCCATTTAGGTCCCTGTCTTGTCCCTCCTTTTTCATCCGTGTCCTGTAGCTTTGGTATTGTATCCCACAAGTAAGGATGAAATCCGTGGACTCGTCATATCTTGTAGAAGAAAAGTAAATTTATGCTTACCTGATAAATTTATTTCTTCTACGATATGACGAGTCCACAGCCCACCCTGTCAGTTTTACGACAGGTATATATTATATTTTTGTTAAACTTCAGTTACCTCTGCACCTTTGGCTTTTCCTTTCTCTTCCTAACTTCGGTCGAATGACTGGAGGTGGAGGGAAGGGAGGAGCTATATATACAGCTCTGCTGTGGTGCTCTTTGCCACTTCCTGTTAGCAGGAGGATAAATCCCACAAGTAAGGATGAAATCCGTGGACTCGTCATATCGTAGAAGAAATACATTTATCAGGTAAGCATAAATTTCCTTTTTATGATTATAGCTTCCTTTATGTCATGCAATTGCATTATCCTCTACAGATATAGAACAAAATATGATGAAGGTCATCAGTAAAAAATAAATTATACGTCTGGAAATGAATGCAATGAACAAGAGTGAATAAAAAAAAATAATCACATCCACTGTACTTTTTAAAAAATGCAAGAGAAAAGTGTACAAATTCAGCCAAATCTATATTAGTCAAATTTTTGACGTGATTCCAGATATTATTATATTCTAATGATTATTAAACTTGTTATTTTGATATGATTTTTTCTGTTGTCTAGGTAACACAGTATCTATTTCAGGAAAAATGCTCTCTACATGCCAAAGTCAGGAAGCGGTTCATCCAATTATATATTTATTTCAAAAGGATATTTTTTTTTCTCTCAAATATTTTACATTTTTTACTAGTCCTAAAGCCCCTTCACACGGGCCATTTTTTGCAGTACAGCGGTCCCACCCCTTGCGCTCTCTCCATCCCCCTCTCTTTTGCTCTCTGTCTCCCCCCTCTCTTTTGCTCTCTCTCTCCCCCTCTCTTTTGAGCTTTATCTCTCCCCACACTCTTTTGAACTCTCTCTCTCCCCCCTCTCTCTCCCCTTCTCTTTTTCGCTCTCTCTCTCCCCCCTCTCTTTTGCGCTCTCTCTCACCCCCCTATCTTTTGCACTCTCTCTCCCCCCCTCTCTTTTGCTCTCTCTTCCCCTCTCTTTTGAACTCTCTTTCTCCCCTCTCTCCTTTGTGCTCTCTCTCTCTCCCCTCTCTTTTGCTCTCTCTCCCCCTCTCTTTTGAACTCTCTTTCTCCCCCCTCTCTTTTGTGCTCTCTCTCTCCCCTATCTCTTTTGCGCTCTCTCTCTCCCCCCTCTATCTCCCCCTCTCTTTTTCGCTCTCTCTCTCCCCCCTCTCTTTTGCGCTCTCTCTCTCCCCCCTATCTTTTGCGCTCTCTCTCCCCCCTCTCTTTTGCTCTCTCTCCCCCTCTCTTTTGAACTCTCTTTCTCCCCCCTCTCTTTTGTGCTCTCTCTCCCCCTCTCTTTTGAACTCTCTTTCTCCCCCCTCTCTTTTGTGCTCTCTCTCTCCCCCATCTCTTTTGCGCTCTCTCTCTCCCCCTCTCTTTTGCGCTCTCTCCCCTCTCTTTTGCACTCTCTCTCTCCCCCATCTATTTTGCACTCTCTCTCCCCCATCTCTTTTGTGCTCTTTCCCCCCTCTCTCCCCCCCTCTCTTTTGCGCTATCTCTCTCCCCCATCTCTTTTGCACTCTCTCTCTCCCCCATCTTTTTTGCGCTCTTTCCCCCCTCTCTCTCCCCTCTCTCCCCCCCCCTCTCTTTTGCGCTCTCCCCCTCTCTTTTGTGCTCTCTCCCCTCTCTTTTGCGCTCTCTCTCTCTCCTCTCTTTTGCGCTCTCTCTCCCCCCTCTCTTTTAAGCTCTCTCTCTCCACCCTCTCTTTTGTGCTCTCTCCCCCTCTCTTTTGCGCTTTCTCTCCTCCCTCTCTTTTGAGCTCTCTTTCCCCCTTCTCTTTTGCGCTCTCTTTCCCCCCTCTCTTTTGCGCTCTCTCTAACCCCTCTCTTTTGCGCTCTCTCTCCCCCTCTCTTTTGCACTCTCTCTCCACCCCTCTCTTTTGCGCTCTCTCCCCCTCTCTTTTGCGCTCTTCCCCCTCTCTTTTGTGCTCTCTCTCTCCCTCCTCTCTTTTGCGCTCTCTCTCTCCCCTATCTCTTTTGCGCTCTCTCTCTCCCCCCTCTATCTCCCCCTCTCTTTTTCGCTCTCTCTCTCCCCCCTCTCTTTTGCGCTCTCTCTCTCCCCCCTATCTTTTGCGCTCTCTCTCCCCCCTCTCTTTTGCTCTCTCTCCCCCTCTCTTTTGAACTCTCTTTCTCCCCCCTCTCTTTTGTGCTCTCTCTCCCCCTCTCTTTTGAACTCTCTTTCTCCCCCCTCTCTTTTGTGCTCTCTCTCTCCCCCATCTCTTTTGCGCTCTCTCTCTCCCCCTCTCTTTTGCGCTCTCTCCCCTCTCTTTTGCACTCTCTCTCTCCCCCATCTATTTTGCACTCTCTCTCCCCCATCTCTTTTGTGCTCTTTCCCCCCTCTCTCCCCCCCTCTCTTTTGCGCTATCTCTCTCCCCCATCTCTTTTGCACTCTCTCTCTCCCCCATCTTTTTTGCGCTCTTTCCCCCCTCTCTCTCCCCTCTCTCCCCCCCCTCTCTTTTGCGCTCTCCCCCTCTCTTTTGTGCTCTCTCCCCTCTCTTTTGCGCTCTCTCTCTCTCCTCTCTTTTGCGCTCTCTCTCCCCCCTCTCTTTTAAGCTCTCTCTCTCCACCCTCTCTTTTGTGCTCTCTCCCCCTCTCTTTTGCGCTCTCTCTCCTCCCTCTCTTTTGAGCTCTCTTTCCCCCTTCTCTTTTGCGCTCTCTTTCCCCCCTCTCTTTTGCGCTCTCTCTAACCCCTCTCTTTTGCGCTCTCTCTCCCCCTCTCTTTTGCACTCTCTCTCCACCCCTCTCTTTTGCGCTCTCTCCCCCTCCCTTTTGCGCTCTTCCCCCTCTCTTTTGTGCTCTCTCTCTCCCTCCTCTCTTTTGCGCTCTCTCTCTCCACCCTCTCTTTTGCGCTCTCTCTCCCCCTCTCTTTTGAGCTCTCTCTCCCCCCTCTCTTTTGCTCTCTCTCTCCCCCCTCTCTCTCCCCCCCTCTCTCTCTCTCCCCTATCTCTCTCTCTCTCCCCCTCTCTCTCCCTCCTTTCTCTCTCTCCCCCTTTCTCTCTCTCCCCCCTTTCTCTCTCTCCCCCCTCTCTCTCCCTCCCTCTCTCTCCCCCCTTTCTCTCTATCCCCCTTCTCTCCCCTCTCTCTCTCCTCTCTCTCTCTCTATCTCTCTCTCTCTCTCTCCCCCCTCTATCGCGCGACCGTGCATGGCCACGCCCCTTCATGACTATTCACGTCTGGTCATGCCCCCTTCACACAGACCACGCCCCCGTTCACGCCTGGTCATGCCCACTTCTGCCGCAGATCAGCTAGGGACTCAAAGGCCAGGTATGTTTGTCCTCGTGCTGTCTCTACTGTGCATTACAGCTTTGCATGACAGCTTCGGACAAACACACTTGGCCTTTTATAATATAGAATGGTTTCGACATGATTTCTGCTTAAAGTCACAGGGACATCTTTAACCTAAAAATACAAATATTTTTTACAATGGCATTTTATGAAACTGAAAAAACATTTTCAGTTTAATTTAGCTTGATTTAACAATGTTTTTGTTGCTGTGCAACCTATTACCCTCTCTTAAGGTTTTGGGTTTAATACCATACAGAGCAGTGTAAAAAAATATAATTCTTTGGGGGGGCAGAGCCAACAGCACACAGGAGAGGACGCAAGTCTTCAGAGCTCCAGTACATTTATCTCTAAAAATGACTTAAGTGCACTAATAGCTTTTATCAGTATCTAATTGCTCATCTAAAGCCTTGGCTGGTGTTTGGAGGATCCCAATTCTATCTACTTATGCACTAACCTGGTGCTAGGAACTGACAAGCCTACTCTGAAACTTCATAGGAGGTGGCCATTTTACCTCCCACGTGAGAGCTTAGATATTATGGCCGACATTAACCTGATTCTGGTTGAGATCGGAAGACTCCTGACCCAACATCAAACAAAGCTCTTTGCCACTTTGAATGGCGCCGCAGATGTGGAGGAGGAGTGCGGATCTGCGAATGTGAGATCTCCGGTCCTGGCTGGGGAAATCTTTTCTGAGGGGGTTGCTCTGGGGCCCCAGTATCCCCCGCGCACTTCCAGTCTGGTTTCAGCTGTGACGGAGGCACCTTGTGAGGCTGAAGGGAGCATTGGTGAGGCTGCAACACCCAGCGTGGTCTACACAAATCAAATTGGAGAGGATCCCACTCAAATAGATCAGATGAAAAACAAGGCAAGGTATGGATCTCGTGGGTCCTCAAAGTGTGTTTCTGTTATTAGCACGGATTGCTATGTGGATGTCCCCGGTACTTCCTACATGGCATTACAAATACAGATGGCATTGCAACAATTCTCTTTTACGCGAAGACACCGCTACTTACTTTATTTCCCTTGGCATGGCATCTCTGAGGTGCAGGCTGAAATAGCAGGTATTCGGTTCGAGGCACCGGCTGATAAAATGGGCATAGGATAGTGAGGACATGATATCTTCTAAGCCACCTGGTTTGGAAGCAATGCGTTAGACCATAGATGTACCCCCATATTGGACTGCCTTTCCTATTATTTTTTTTCCTTTACATGGGTTAGCAATTAAGTACTGCTACTGTGGCCAGCTCTGAAACTTCGTCAGTAAATCACAAATAAAATATTTCTAGGACTGAGACAATTTACAGATCTCTACCCCAAGTATACTTCTCGTACATCAGCAAGCATTACTTTTGGTACTTCTAAGCCACTGAATGTATATGTATGGCATAAAAAAAGAGGATTTGGCTAAATTGGTTTAAAGACATTGCTCCCTTGAAGATCACTGTTTGCTTGGGACGTTTATGCTGACTGCTTTTTTCCATACTAGGGCAACCAATTTATGATAACCTAAGATTGGATATGTTTATTTGGCTACTACATTAGTTAATGTTTCAATAACTATAACTATCAAGTCAGAGGTAGATGTCTTTAAGGCCTGAGTTTATTATTTTTTCTCTCCTCAGTTATGTCAAGAGCTGTCATATTCAAACTTTTCGTAATTTTCTAACAGTGGGATATACTAGATTTAGATATATTTACCATAGATATTCTTGTTTTTTTTTTCATATTTACAGCTCAGGCGTTGCCAGCCGAGGCTGCGCCCTTACATTTATCAAGTCCCACCATATAGTTGCTATATATTGTTTAACTGCTTCATCCCTCTTTACATAATGCTACAGCTCCATTGTTGCAATATAATCTACATAGAGTGTGCTGTCTGTTCCCTTGCCAACCCTTACTTAAGGTCCCATTTTATTCTGGGGGCAGTCATTTATAGTCAAGTATGTTTTACGCTAACTTCTACAGTCTGTCTTTGCATATATACGGCAAGTTAGCGCATCTTAGCCTAATCAGACCACAT
Source organism: Bombina bombina (assembly GCF_027579735.1). Lineage (NCBI taxonomy): Eukaryota > Metazoa > Chordata > Amphibia > Anura > Bombinatoridae > Bombina > Bombina bombina. The sequence continues at coordinate 1,090,685,390 of NC_069503.1, forward strand.
GAGTCGCTTGTGTAGCGCATCTAATGTTAAATCATAGAGTATACTATATTCACTAAGTTCTGATTTTGCCCTAATAGAGATTTATTGACCCTTGAATAACCTTGTTATCTTGTAAACACCCCGTGAAGCTCACATGTCAATTAAAGCTATAACTGCATCAAGACTGCTCTATCTAGATATCTTGACCTTGTTGCAGTTTGGCTGGTGTGGTGATCATATACATTTCTATATCACAGCATGTGGAGTTCAGCTTACATGGCACTAAGTAATTGCTATGATTTAGCCATATAATTATATGTTTGTGCGAAACTTTAGGCAGTCAGCGTTAAAGATAGATAACACTTATTTTTGAACCATTATGTAGCACTATCTGCTTATACCCTTATTACTTTGCATGGTTAATATAGGCCTATATATGTATAGGAGTATATGCTATACTCATGAGTGTTAGAATTATAACATTCTCCAATACCTCTTTAACAACTGTAATATCTGTTTATAACTTTGTTGTTTCACATAGTCACTATGGACCTATATAGACACAAGAATGTGGGATAGGTACAGGAGTATATTGAGTGAAAATCATAACATCTCCCATCCCATATCCAACAAACACACCATTTGTCTATATCCTTACTACCTTCCATGGTTATTATAAGCCTCTATACAGTATCTCTGAACAAGAATGTATGCTATGGCCATAAGTATTTTAAGCATAGGTCATGGCACCCTTCAGCCTCTACTTAACAACTGCTTCTCTTAACAGAAAATCTTGTAACAGAAAATCTTGTAGCCTAATATGAATATCTCAAAGTATCCGTACAGTTTCTTAGCGCAGGCTGGTCCTGCGCCATTCATATCAGGCACTGCTCTCTCACTACGCCCTAAGATGAGTTCTGATAACCACACCAAATTTTTGAGTTTAAACAATTGGGCTCTGGCTTGCTAGACATAACATAAGCATAATATGCAACCAATCTTTTCTTTTTATGTATTGGCTAGCAATTCAGTAACTTAGTTGCCTAGGAGCCTTTCCCCATGGTAATGCAGTTTAGCAATAATAAAACACATTTATCCTGAGCTCCCAGGCAACAGTTTTCCTTGCACCTCAATGAAGGCTCAGTATTTTCCCTTCTTTCTGAGTAGGGGCTGCTTTGTATCATATATAAGCACCCCCCCCCCCCCACCCACATATAATATATCTCCTTGGTTAGGAGAGTTAAAAATGTGGTTTGTCTTGCTTATACCTCACCTTAATTTTGTATTTTTTCTCAGTTACATCTTTAAGTTATCAGTTGTCAGTGCTGAGAACTATACTGCAACCCTAACTACCCTTTTTATAGAAACTTTTACATTATAGCATTGAGTTGACATTATCTACCTTATCTAGACTACTAATTTTTTAAGCTATTCCTTTAAGTTACCATATGTTAGTACTGAGAACTATACTGCAACCCTAACTACCCTTTTTTATAGAAACTTTCTCATCATAGCATGAGCTGACACTATTTACCCTATTTAGTTTAGTAATTCGCATAATTCAACTAACTACAGTACTAAAAAGTAAAAATAGAGGTTCTTCATTTGGGGTCCTTGAGTGGCCGCATAAATTTTATGGTGGGTGTGCTGTTTGAATAGCGCTTAATGTTTGTATTTAATGTGTAATTTGTCACTTGATTGTATTGTGTACTTATGCGATTTCTATTGGCACCTACACTGTAACAATTTATTTTCCTCTTTAACATGTATTGACAATTATTAATTGTTTGTTTGTTTGAAAAAGGACCTCAATAAAAAATTATGTGGAAAAAAAAATATATAATTCTGTTTTTCCAAACATTTTATTTAAAAGGATAGTAAATGCCCTTATATTGTAAGATAAAATATTTAGTTACATGCAGTAAAGCAATGCTGCAATATACTTACATTATTTATTTTGCCCCCTTTCATGTGATTTAGCTCTGAAAACTGGCTTACCCTGCTACATATCTATCTTTAATTTGCTTTAGCAGATAACAATTGCAAAAAAATGTACTATATAACAACATAATGGCCATAACTAGCCTTGATGTCTGTAGACTCTACCCTGGATTGGCTCTTCCAAAAAAGGGAAATGGTGAGTGTTTGAAAAACAATTGAAGAAAACAAGTTACTTTGTTTAGACTTTGTTTATAAGTTATTGTATAGTAAGACAACAGGAGGTGCTTAGTGTTACTTTAAGAAATATTTACAGAAAATACAGTAAATGCACAACAGATAGTAATGCTTCTATTACAACATTATGCCGCCCCTGTGGGATTATTTCCTTTTTTTTAACCCCTTAAGAACAAGGACATTTTTGCAGTTTCTTACCCTTAAGGACCAGGGCTATTTTTACATTTCTGCTGTGTTTAGCTGTAGTTTTCCTCTTTCTCATTTACTGTACCCACACACATTATGTACCGTTTTTCTTGCCATTAAATGGACTTTCTAAAGATTCCATTATTTCATCATATCTTATAATTTACTGTAAAAAAATATATAAAATATGATGAAAAATTTGAAAAAAACACACTTTTTCTAACTTTGACCCCCAAAATCCACATCTACAACCACCAAAAAACACCAATGCTAAATAGTTTCTAAATGTTGTCCTGAGTTTAGAAATACCCAATGTTCACATGCTCTTTGCTTTTTTTTGCAAGTTATAGGGCAATAAGTACAAGTAGCACTTTGCTATTTCCAAACCATTTTTTTTTTAAATTTGCAAAGTTACATTTTAACACTCATATCTGTCAGGAATCCCTGAATAACCCATCACATGTATGTATATATATATATTCAATGTCCGGTGTGTGCACTCTCACCATCTATCAACAACCACCAGGGTGCTATAAGAATGCTGAATAATTTCAAAAAATCAATACTTTGGGGTGCCTACTAAATATATATATATATATAATTTCAAAAAGGATTAAGCACTCACTGGACTTCAGCCGTCTGTGATATAACAAGCACTTTATTGATAATGTGATGTTTCGGGACACAAAAACAGTCCCTCCCTCTGACAAACAACAGTGTAAAGTGACAAACTTATAAAGGTGAATAAAACCCTCCCCTACATTCTCAGCCAATCCTGTCTGTCTGCGTGTTTAGACAGGAGAAACAAAACAGCTGAAAAGGTTAATCAACAAGAAACAAAACTCCTGATAGGTTAAAAGCATGTGTGACTAGACATACCCCAGTGTAAATGTGAACACTCGAATTATGTGTATATAAGCATCCTACGTCTGCAAATAGTCATTGAGTCAACGACCCCATGTGTATACATAAATAGATGTACGATTACTGCAACAACACAAAGCTTATAACAGTTAAAATCCGAAAAGAAAATTGGGCTAATCACGTACATTAGTGAGGGCCACACACCATGGTCATCCAATCAGCACAACTGTATACCGAGTCCTGACTTGACAAACAACGCCCAACGTTTATGATTGGATACTAGATTTCATGTGTGTGTAACATAAATATATCGCTATACTAGTCAATGTCAAACTCGTACACATCTGAGTGTATGCCACCACCAAATCTGCACATCCCTACCAGATTGTGTCCTCCTTGACTCACTGCCTCTCTACCACCCTCCGTTGTATTACAAAAAACGTAAATGAAATGGAATAAAATAAACGCTCCTATAATGATTGGTGCAACTCCTCAACTTGTTGTTCCTCTACTGATCCAAAGCGGATGTTTTCCCCATCCTCATCGGTAAAAGTGAAAATGTCTTCATTTTTGTCCTCCAGTATGATGGTAGGCACATCACTGGTTCCAGATTCCATAGAAGTCATGTTAACGTATATAATAGTAGCAGAAGGGGAAGGAGTTCAAAGACAACCCCTCTGTGGGTGCACTGCACAAAGTGTAATTCCAATATTCAATGTCCGGTGTGTGCACTCTCACCATCTATCAACAACCGCCAGGGTGCTATAAGAATGCTGAATAATTTCAAAAAGGATTAAGCACTCACTGGACTTCAGCCGTCTGTGATATAACAAGCTCTTTATTGATAATGTGACGTTTCAGGACACAAAAACAGTCCCTTCCTCTTACAAACAACAGTGTAAAGTGACAAACTTATTAAGGTGAATAAAACCCTCCCCTACATTCTCAGCCAATCCTGGCTGTCTGCATGTTTAGACAGGAGAAACAAAATAACGTACATTAGTGAGGGCCACACACCCTGGTCATCCAATGGAAACTGGAACGCGTCACGTACTGGATATAGAAGGGATCATAGCCTTAGAGATTATTTATTGATGAAAACAGACCTAATAGACACTACACAAGAAACCAGGCTTAAGAAGAAGAAAGGCTGTTACAAGTGCTTAAATTGTGTTACTTGTAATGCGATGATTGCAGGTACACACTTCCACCTTTGAGAATGTAGAAAGAAATATGGAATAAAGTTTTTTGTGACCTGCACTACAACACATATCATATACCTATTGAACTGCCCTTGCGGGAAATACTAAACCGGGAAGACCACCGATGACGCAAGAACTAGGATGGCGAACCATTGTTCAAGCATTAGAACAGCCATCAATAATGGTAAATCAGACCAACCGGTGGCTCGTCACTTCCTGGAGGCAGGGCACACCGTGAAAGACTTAAGATTCAGGATTATATTAACCACGTTCCCAGATTGAACAGAGGAGGGGATAGAGCTACAATCCTCTTGCGAAAGGAAGCTAGATGGATTTTTGAACATGGAACATTACATCCAAGGGGACTCAATGCTCATACAGGATGGCAATGCTATCTTTAACATAATGAGGGTCCACGTTCCAACTAAGGTGGTTTGATATTATGTTTTTTTTTTTTTATTATTTTTTTTTTATTAAATGATTTTTATTGAGAAAGAAAAAAAACTTCAACATACATAGGAATGAGCATATAGTAGTACAGAACATATCAAAATAATCATACATGGAATACAGATAGCAATAAGATTATCAAAGATTGTAAAGCATAAGTAGCTGATGGTCATCAGCATCTAGATGCTGACTCCCGGGCATATACTAGACAGATGTGTCTCATTACATCTAATTGTTTCTCATTTTCTGTTTTAAACCTCATCGTTCAAGGGCTCTCGTAGAATATTAGGGAGAAACAAAATCAGTAAAGGATCTAGTCTATGAGAGCTAGCAAGATTAGGATAAAAGTTTTATTAGGCTATGTATGTGAGGAGCTGGGTTGGGGATATCAGCGGGAAATAGCCGCTCGTAAAATGTAGGATGGGGAAGTGGGGGGGTGTAATAGGAGTTGCCAATATAAGATATTTGTAGTGTTCAGGGTGGTGCTCCACGTAATATAAATATATATATATATAGCAGACCAAGTGCTGTAGGGTCTGTACTAAACTAGTGGGAGGGGTTCCAGAATGAGAAAATCAGGTTGTCTTGGAGTAATATAGGTGAAGGGGAGAGAGGGGAGTGCCGGACAAGAAATTCCCATTCGGGACTAAGTTTATCCATAATAAGGCGTAAGGTAACAATGAACAATGAACGATAAACATTATTTCTCACGTTAGAAAAACTAACAACAAGAATAACCTCAGTTAGGCTTCTGTAGATGCTGGATAATCTTCCGATGTTACAAAATGTGTAGATAACTAAATATATAAATATTAAAACAAAACACTAAATACTCAGAGCCTAATTCAGGCCGTGTATAATTTATGTCTGCGGGGCGGCACAGTATGAAATTAGGATTAGTTTGTACTGTGAAAAAATATGTTGGTGGAGTTCGTATATGCACTATATTAATGTAGGTCTTTGAGGAATCTTTTTGAAAGACCCAACCAACTATGTGACTAAGGGGAGCGTGGTTAGGACTGGAAGTGTCATGGCTGTTATCCCAAGATGCTGCGCAAAATAAGAGTTCTTCTAAAGTTGAAAAGTGGTCCCTGGCTGTGGGTGTAACTCAATTTGATGACATATATGTGTGACTGGGTGATCTCGCAGTGTAAATGTGTAACATTTTATATATAAGATTAATCATTTATTCAAATGCTAAAAAACAATTTATATGCTTTTTTTTTTAGCATATAAATTGTTTTTTAGCATTTGAATAAATGGTTTATTATTCTATATATTTACAGATTGTCTCAAGTGTATTTTTATAGTGTATCGTAGTATAGTATTGAGTCTTTTTTCCCATAGCTTATAGCGCCATCTACAAATCATAGTGTAACCATTTGTTTGTTTTTACTGTCTGGGAAGGAGACAGTTACTCGTAGATTGGCCAGGTGGGCTAAGTCTTAGCGCTTCACACACTTATTTACCTTTGATATATAAGATTAAAACAAAACATATATGAACGAACAGCAAAGATATACAAATGACATAACAATAATAATTGTGGTGATACTTTAAGCTCTCAACTATACATAACAAAGTACATTACCCAACGGCTGGAGGTGCAGTGAGGTCCTCTCACCTTCCAGGGTTGACTGAATATGTCCATTAATTTAGAGATGTTGTGGATAATAAAGAAGAGAATAGGGGAAGAGAAGTAATAAGGAACAAAAATACAGTTTCTGACGGTGCAGGTCACCTGAAATGTTTTACATCTCTGACGGTTACACATCTTTAGTGAACAAAGGTGTCTCCTTCCTTACAGTGTGAAAACTGAAAGTTTGTGGCAAAGGGCACCACACTGGGGCTGCAGCGTTAAGTTTCTCCGGTCTGTCAGAAGAAAGATTAGGCTGATTAGCAGGAGGGAACAGTTTTAGTGATTGCAGTAGTTTAAGTCCCTGGTCCGGGGTATTGATGGAGTAAGAGGAATCTTCAATTTGAAAAAAGACTGGAAAACCCCATCTATATTTAATGTTATTGTTGCGGAGACACTGAGTAACTTGTTAAACGAGCATCTCCTAGATAAGGTGTTTGAAGATAAATCTGGAAATATCTGTAATGACTGGAATGGATCTTTCAAGTTCTTGTTTTGAAATGAAGCTCTAAGGATTCTCTCTTTGAATGTGTAATAGTGCAGGCGAACAATCACATCTCTGGGTGATCCTGTAGGTGAATTCCTTGGTCTTAGAGCTCGATGAGCTCTGTCTATAAGGGCCTCCTGGGTTTCAATTGAGCCCAAAAGCTTGCTAAATAAATCTAGGAGAAATTTAGGAAGGTCAGAAGTGCCGATTTCTTCAGAAATACCCCTTATTCTTATATTATTACAGCGTGACCTGTCCTCTTGGTCCGCTATCTTAGCTCCTAAATCTGTTATCATCTCGGCAAGAGACTGAGTGTAGGCAAGAAGGTTGGAGTGATCTAGATGTAAATCTTCCTGTTTCTTTTCCAGAATTTCTGTCCTCCCTCCTAGTGAGGAGATATCTCACTTCAGTTCAGTGACTGACATTTTGAGTTCTTGTTTAAGAGAAGAGTGGTGAGAGTCCATCTTGTCCGATAGTTCTTTAATGGATTCTAGGATAGACGTGGATGTAGGAGAGGGTCTCTCACTAGAACGAGTTGAGATTCTGGGTTGACCTTTGGAGGATATCATAGAGTCTCTTGAGTCGTCATCTGATAGATCCTGTTCATAGTGAGTTTTATTAGGAAAGTGATGTGAAAGAGTCCGTTTTGGGAGGTCGTTATGTTTCTGCTTCTTTTTTTGTGAATGCGCCATGTTGGATGTGGCTAATAATAAACTTTAGCACCTTCTTACTGTAATTGGGTGACTTAGACTCCGTAGTGGTTAGTAAGTAGAAGGATCAAATCCGGCACTCCCCTGCCGGGGGGTTCTAGCACAGCATAGTGTCAGAGGAGAGTGGTTCTTAAAAAGAAATCTTCCTAGATAACTTATTTACTGTGTTAGGAGTCTATTGAAAAATCCTGCGAGCTATAAGTATGCTGTCTCTCTCCAGGAGAGGTGGCTCTTTGCCGAGCGAGTAAGGTAAAAGTAGTTTAGGGTATGACCCGTAGGCAATAAGGGCCGACGGGAAAGGGGAGAGAGAGGACAAGCAGCTGTAAAATGTGGTTGCTCTAAATGAGCTGATGACCAGACCAGAACACAAAGCTGAACTGCAGGATTGAGCTTATGAGCAGTAAAAACAAAGTGTGGTGAATAAAGCAAGCTCTAAAAGGCTTATAGAAGATCAGTGCCTTAAGTGCTAAGTGACACCAAGAATGTGGTTTGATGGCTTCCAATTATGAGGCTAATTGAGAGCCGTTATTTCAACCTCTTTTTCTCTCCCCAAACCTCCTCTGTGCTAAAATGTAAGAATCCGGCTAGGAGAGTGTGGGGAAGGAGTGACTAAGCCTCTATGAGCTGCTTGGCTTGTAAATTTACAGACACTGTGAATGCCCACGTGGAGCTGAGGAGGATATCTTAATTTTGTGATGGTCTGAGCTTAGCAGTGCTTACTTCAACGAGACTTGTGGGAATATATGTGATACTTATCAATAGCTTATGCACACTGCTAAGCTGTGTAGAGAATAGGAGCGTGTAATCCTACCTTCTCCAGCTGTTTAACACTGACCTTTTTATTGTGCTTTCAGCTGACTGATCTCCGGTGTGCAAGCTAGTGGAGTAATGCTACAGGAGGGTGATGGTCTGACATAGGAGAGCTTGTCAGCAGGATAGCTGAGCCATCGTCTGTTTGCCGTTAGTGTAAGTCAGCTGCGTTCTTGGGTAGAGCCAATGCACACTCTAAGGATGAGCCTCCTTCAACCCAGTCCGTTGTACACCACCTCACTATCCTCCAGTCTGGATAAGAGGGTTGCTGTCCCTAATAGGCTGTGGAGAGCAGTCAGCAAGTGAGGGGAAGCAGACACATCGAGTCTTGTAAAATGGCGCCCAAAAAGGTCCGGTATAGAGCCGGAAGCTAAGAGTAATCACCACATGAGATGAAAGTGGCAGCAGATAAACACGGCTTTTAGTGTTCTCCAAGCTGTCTCCTCCGTCTTCTGTCTCATCCAAATAAAGGAGATCTAGTCAGGCATGCATTAGCTGATGTTAAGAAGTAAAATAAAGATACATCTTTTAAGGAAAATAAGTAATAAAGGCACTTGGTCTGCAGAGCTCTCTAGTATTGCAGCCACCTCGTAGCGTGGCAAGTTCCGCCCTCCGATATTATGGTTTTTACCATTCTCTACCTTGGTGATGAGAGTCCACACTCTGTTCCATGTTTAGCCTTCTCTCCTTTGGAGTCTTTGCTAGTGATATGTTTACTAGTGATATGTTTGAAATGTCTATACTAACAGACCCAATGGTCTGGATTTCTTCTGAGACTGTTTGCTACATTGAGTTATGTTGATTTGTTGCTAATTTGGTGTTGTTAACAACATTATATAAACAACACATTACAGATGTCATATATATATCTCTATGGTGATTTGGATATTACTATGTTTCAAGATAACATTTTAGTCCTCCTTCCAGATCCATATTAGTCTTGTACGTATATATAGTTATTGGTTTTCATATTTTTACAGGTTATAAAACACATATACACGTTATACACTACACTACGTTTCCGGGCCTGCAATAGCCATACTCTTTTGGATGTATTGATTACCTGCTTTTGCTTTACAAATTGGTTTTGTTTCTTCAGTAGGCCTTTTTTGTTTTTTTCAGTTGGTTTAGTGAAACATTTGCTATATACCATTATTTAGGGGTCACCCATGAAATACTATGTGATATGTTTTTTAAATAATATTGTTCCTTCTGATTCAAGCGTCTTATTATTAAAAGACGAGGGTTGTTTCTATCACTACACAGATAGACTTTGTTATATTGCAACACTTAGATCCATATGCCTTTATTTATGATGTATGTCTAACCCGTTTGGTGAGCAGTGTATATACCCTTACACCAAGGATGTGTGTTACCAGTGGTGTACGATACTCATATTAAGAGAAATCTAGGATAATAATATGCACGATATGCTGATTAGTACAATTAGATTTTATTTCTATTATCATGATGGTCATTTACACCATTTACGCTATTAACATAATTGTTAGGTTCTAATTGCTACCACGAAGAGATGTTCACCTAGATAATGTTGATGCTGACAGCATACATATATAATGGTGGACAATGTTCCCACTATAGGTGGGGAGGGTACGTGTGTAACTTAGATTTTGGATGATGATGGTGCCAGTGTAGGCTAATGCCTCTGCTGCGTTTATCATCTATCGTCCAAGGTCTAGGTGTTTGTACGCTTTGGGTGTTTGTCGATGTCGTTTTACCCTATATGATGACAGGACTAGTGGTATGTTGTTTACATTGTTTCTATCATCCCTCCCACCTTTGACATATCCTGCGTCCAATTGAATAGCCGTGGGCGTGACCTGTTAGCACAGTCTTGCAGCCATATGGGATGATTGGCTAGTGAGGAGTGTGTGGCTCTTGATTTGGAGAGCGATTGGTTCATTGTAAATACATCCGATATATGTCTCACTAAGTGGGATTATGTTTCTTTGATTATTTTCATTGTGGCCACTGTAAGGATTATGAGGTTTTAGTTAGCGAACCACCATATGATGGGGGATACGGATTGATATGCTGCACACATGTTGGCTACACATTAGATAGGAGCGTTTATTTTATTCCATTTCATTTACGGTTTTTGTAATACAACCAAGGGTAGTAGAGAGGCAGTGAGTCAAGCAGGACATGATCTGGTAGGAAGGTGAAGATTTGGTGGCGGCATACACTCAGATGTGTACGAGTTTGACATCGACTAGTATAGTGATATATTTATGTTACACACACATGAAATCTGCTATCCAATCATAAACGGTGGGCGTTGTTTGTCAAGTCAGGACTTGGTATACAGTTGTGCTGATTGGATGACCAGGGTGTGTGGCCCTCACTAATGTACGTGATTGGCCCAATTTTCTTTTCGCATTTTAACTGTTATAAGCTTTGTGTTGTTGCAGTAATCGTACATCTATTTATGTATACACATGGGGTCGTTGACTCAATGACTATTTGCAGGCTTATATACACATAATTCGAGTGTTCACATTTACACTGGAATATGTCTAGTCACACATGCTATTAACCTATCAGGAGTTTTGTTTCTTGTTGATTAACCTATCAGGTGTTTTGTTTCTCCTGTGTAAACACACAGACATCCAGGATTGGCTGAGAATGTAGGGGAGGGTTTTATTCACCTTTATAAGTTTGTCACTTTACACTGTTGTTTGTCAGAGGAAGGGACTGTTTTTGTGTCCCGAAACATCACATTATCAATAAAGAGCTTGTTGTATCACAGACTGCTGAAGTCCAGTGAGTGCTTAATCCTTTTTGAAATTATATATATATATATATATATATATATATATATATATATATATTTAGTAGGCACCCCAAAGTATTGATATAGGTCCATTTTGGTATATTTCATGCCACCATTTCACCACCAAGGGCTCCATGTACGAAGCAGCGAAAGCTGCTCCGGGGCCTTTGCGGGCAGGTTCGCATGTGCGAGCTTGCTTCCCGTAATGTAAGAAGCAGCGGTCATTAGACCGCTGCTTCCTACACCCTACGCCACCTCTTAGGTGGCGAGTGAAAATCACAGAGAGCTCGCTCGCTCTCGGTGATTGACAGCCCCTTCAGTCGCGTGATTGGTCGTGTGAATGAATGGGCGGGCATTACACACTCCGATGAGTGTGTAATGATACATATGGGCAAGAGGATAAACAGATCCGCTGCCCGTGTGTAGCAAAGGCGGGCGGACAGCTTCACGAGTTGAGAAGCTGTCTGCCCGCCGCTTAGTACATGGAGCCCCAAAAGTGATCAAATAAAAAAAAATCGTTCACTTTTTTACTAACTTTTTCCCAAACTTTAGGTTTCTCACTGAAATTATTTACAAACAGGTTGTGCAATTATGGCACAAATGGTTGTAAATGCTTCTCTGGGATCCCCTTTGTTCAGAAATAGCAGACATTTATGGCTTTGGCATTATTTTTTGGTATTTAGGTCGCTAAATGCCAATGCGCACCACACTTGTATTATGCCCAGCAGTGAAGGGGTTAATTAGGTAGCTTATAGGGAGCTTGTATGGTTAATTTTAGCTTTAGTGTAGTAGGCCCATTTTGGTATATTTCATGCTACCATTTCACCGCCAAATGCGATCAAATAAAAAAAATCGTTAACTTTTCAACTAACTTTAGGTTTCTCACTGAAATTATTTACAAACAACTTGTGCAATTATGGCACAAATGGTTGTAAATGCTTCTCTGGTATCACCTTTGTTCAGAAATAGCAGACATATATGGCTTTAGCATTGCTTTTTGGTAATTAGAAGGCCGCTAAATGCAGCTGTGCACCACACTTGTATTATACCCAGCAGTGACAGGGTTAATTAGGTAGCTTATGGGGGGCTTGAAGGGTTAATTTTAGCTTTAGTGTAGAGATCACCCTCCCACATGACACATTCCACCCCCTGATCCCTACCAAACAGTTCTCTTCCCTCCCCCACCCCATAAATGTCCCACCATCTTAAGTACTGGCAGAAAGTCTGCCAGTATAAAAAATAAAAAGTTTATTTTTTATTTTATTTTATTTATTTTTTAAAACAATTAAATTATATATTTTCTGCAGTGTAGGATCCCACCCAACCTCCCTGAGCCCCTCCAAACAGCTCTCTAACCCTCCCCCCTCACTATTTGGTGCCATTTTGGGTACCCAGTTTTCAAAATAATGTGCCCTTTTTTTATATATTTATTTTTCTGTATTGTAGCTGCCCCCCTCTCCCAGATCCCTTTTTTAAAACATAAGTTCCCCCTCCCTCTCCCACCACCCTCTCCCACCAAGACTTCAATGTAAATGCATATATTAGTGCAGATCTCAGGGGGGTGCGCGCACACACATGCACCGGGGACTAATCCGACACTGCTGGCCAGAAGTGATCAAGCGATGGGCCGCCCACCCGCCTCCCTGCAGCTGCTCCCACTTACCAAGAATCGGCACCATCACTGGCCGATGCAGAGAGGGCCACAGAGTGGCTCTCTCTGCATCAGTGTTTGAAAAAAGGTATTGCAGTGATGCCTCAATATCAAGGCATCACGGCAATACCTTGAAAGCGTCTGGAAGCGATCAGGATCGCTTCCAGCCGCTTTAAACCCCTAATGACGTACAGGGTACGTCAGTCTTTAACGACCAGTTTGTTCATGACGTACCCTGTACAACGTGTGTCGTTAAGGGGTTAATGAGAATTCCTATGAACATCCAATCAGTGTGTGTGTCATATGACACTCTTGAAGTCCAGCTCTTTGAAAGTCCTTATGAAGCCTATGTAGAGAGTGGGTGGGACTGCACTCTATTTCATAGCCCAGCCAAAAGAGGAAATGAAGGGGGAGGAAGAACAGAAAATTCCAAGTAGGATAATACATCTTTTATTATCAAATATATATACACTTAAACAAAAAATAATAATTATGCGGTTTTGTTATTACACTAATATATTTTTAATTTCAATCTTCTTAAAGTCTAAAATTTACCATCACTTTAATGCAATTAAAGTTATCTTCTTTGAAAATGACATTCCAGCTGGATTCCATCCAATAGGATTAGCTACTGATTACTATCCATTCAAGGTTGAGCTCTTTTCTTGAATCTTTCATTAGCAAATGGCCCTTAGGGATTTTGTCGCCCCAGTGGGTTATGGGGCAACCATATGTGGAACTCTTGCCCATTGTGCATAGAGGGATATTGCTGCACCTCCACTGATGAAGCCCATATAGGCCAAAACGTACATCTAGTATTAGTTGTAAAAGAGAATTGGTTGGTGTTTAGGGGCTAGACTGTTATTGTCTTATGAATGGGGTCAGATTGATATACTGCAGGAAAGCTCTTCTCTCCAGTCTCTCCTAAATACAATTAGCTGTCATGGGGTTTAATCTGGGAATTTTGACTATAGCAGTTTTCTCTAAAGAGTCTTCTCACAATAGAATGTATGAGATCATAATAACTTCAACGTATTCTTGTTAAACAGTGTGTGTGTGTGTGTGTATATATATAGAGTATTCCACTAAATTAACTTCACAAGATCATCCTGTGCTTTGATAGCATACTCTATGGGGCCGAATTATCAAGCGGCGGGTGGACCTGGGGAGCAATCACATATATGGCGCAGGTTTCGGTGCAAGCGTGGGAACCTGCGCCGGCCGTAATTTCACCTTGCACATCGGGGTATTACATATACTGCGCCATTAGATGCTAAACTGGCGTAAGTAGGACAAACTGGCGATCTTCTGAAATTTGCGCAAATACACATTTCAGGCGTCGTAAGTAACTTACGCCAGTATTTTGTCCACGGAAAGTGTCAATACAGAGTAGTTTATGCAAATTAGGCTAACACTCGTAAAAATTAACTGCGATTTCAAATATAAATGCGACACGTAATTACGCTATTCAAAATTCATATATAAACCCATGCGCAGTCGCCATTTTCTTCAGTGTGTTTGGATTGTTCGTTGAGCTAGAGCACACTACACTGAAGTGGAGGATTAGTCAGAGTAGAGAGAGAGGCGCAAACAAAAGAGTTAGTTAGGTCGCATTGTTGTTTGATTAAGCTAATAATAAATGCTTAGAAGAGGTTTAACTGTTTGAGATTTGCGGCTGATATGTATGTGATTGCGCATGCGTTTGTTAGGCCTTCAGGGAGTTACGTTGCTTTTTTAGTCAGTGCAAGGGTTACTGTGCCTGCAATTTGTAGCGAGATAAGAATGGAGTAGATTCTCTGAATTCTGAGTGCGTAAGTCCTTACCCTGTATATTGGATACCAAATATCGCGGCTGTTCTATGTCATGGATAAAATACGTCCGAAGGGTGAAATATACGCGTGTAACTTGTATGCTATGCCGTATATGTAATACCAAAATCACGTAAAATCTGGTGGCGGAGGATTTTGTGGGCAACGCTGCATATGTAATGGAGGCCATGATTTGCTGTATCAAATAATGTCCACCCGACATCGCTAAATGCCGGCAGAATACGCTGTCAGCATTTAACATTGCACAAGCATTTCTTGTTAAATGCTTGTGCAATGCTGCCCCCTGCACATTCACGGCCAATCGGCCGCTTGCAAGTTTGTCAATCATCCCGATCAGATCGGGATGATTGCAGTGCACCACCTCAGAGATGGCGGCTGAGTTAAGGAGCAGAGGTCTTACAACAGCTGCTTCTTAACTTAAGTTTCCGGTGAGCCGGAATCTTCGGGGGTAGATTGCAGCATCCGCTGCTTGGTAAATCTACCCCTTTGTATGTTTGGGAAGGGGTTTTCGAAAGCTAATAATTTCAGTCTCCACCCTTGTTATTTACCTATATCTTATTTTTTTGGTTGCATATCTTATTAATGTTACATGTATATTCCTTTGTGCAGTTAAGATCAGAACTTTGCATTTTCCTGTTGACATTTTCTTTTTAGTATTTGGTTCAGTCCTTCAGGGGCCATGCACTTAGCTTCATTATGTCATTGTGGATTACTAAGAGATGTCACATAAATATTTGAGCTTTGGTTCTTTGTGTTAAATTCCACTGTAATTTGGGAAATTAAGTCTCACAATGATGTCACTTCTAAAAAAAATATAAAGATTTATAAACACACTAGATACATAAAACAATCTAAATATATGTTAGATTTACATAATCTTTGTATTTATAAAAAAATTATCTAATGTTTAATAAGACACAGTAAAATATGTAGTATTCAACCAGCCTTGGAAAACGAATACATTTCAACAACTAATTTTTCAATACGATGTAGGAAATAGCCTACTGTAAAGGTTGATTAACTGCATTAAACACAATTGTATTTCACTCTATTTCTTAATAAAAGAAATGTCAGAATTGAAATTCCACAGAGAGACTAGAAACTCAACAGATATACGATTCTGCCTTTGCATACAAATCTTCACTTGGTTTTAAAGGCTTACGACTAAATTCTACACACTGGTAATTCACTGAAGTAGAAGTTCCTTGAATATCTGTAAGTTCTGCTTGGTTTTTTTAATGCAGTAAATAAATAAGCCATATCTTATTTTTCTGTACACTAAGTATATTTCTTAGCTTCATTTTACTGTTGTAACTACTTAAAATATAACATTAATCAGTGTTAAACTTTAGCCATGTGGAATAAATTGCTTTACAGTGCAGAAATACAAATTGCTTTGGCACTACTGAAAACAGCTGTTTTGTGCCAGCTATTTAAGTATATACATGGGAAATGGGTTTCCCTGTTAATTTGCTTTGCAAGCTCACAGGTAGACAGAAAGATAAATATATATAAATATAAATATATATATATATATATATATATATATATATTTAACTTACTGGGCGGGGAGAGGGTAAATCCATTATATTATATGTATTAAAAATATTTTTATTATTTCCCCCTTAATTATTTATAATAATTTACTATTAATACCAAACAACTAGAAAGATAAATAAAAGGGGTAAAGTTAAACCCCTTTCCAAAAAGTAAGGAAAATCAGCACTCTTTTAATTTCAAACCAAAAGATATTTATAATCCATATATATGCATTTCCCAGACACAGATTAATTCCCACGTGAAAATGTTTACCACTACCGCCATAAATTAGTTCCCTACATTCCTTTTGAAAACAAACAACTAAATATTTCAACATATAATAATACCCTTTAAAACCTTATAACATTATTCAATGGGCACATATTAAATAGTCCAGTCATCATATTCATGTTATAGCTTCTGCTATCTCAAGCAAAGACAGTTCATCATCTAAAGATTATATTTTAGGATTGTTCTTCCAGATGTTTTAAATAAAACATAATAATTGTTTAAACTTTGCAATGAGCCTTTTCACAGTTCCTTGTAATGCTCTATTATCCTTCAGAGCCGTATTTGCACGTGAGCCTTCCACTCTAACAAGGCTGTTTAAGATGGGATTTACCAGGCTTGAAAATGTAGCCTATGACCGCGGTACATAACCGCTCTTAAGGTCACGCTACTTTCATTCAGCTCTTACCGGATCTGTTGAAATCGCTCGCAGTTTGGAATCGTCAGTATCTTAGCCCTCCATAGCAGGATTTACCTTGCCTTTCTCACAAGCAGGTTACTTTAGCGTATCCTTGGATTAAACCGGCTGTTTGACGTCACTGCCCTCTGTCACTGTGCTCAGGTGTAGTATTAACAAACAGTGCATGCGATACAATCCGTGGGAGTCAGCAGCAGTTCATATGCCCAGTATAATTATCTGCATACAGGAGCTCAGGTCCTCGGCTCAGTAGATGGATGATTAGTGTATCAACGTGCCATCAATAAAAATTGCAAGATCTTTAGCAAGTCAACGCCATGTACATTTCACCCCTCCAAAATCATCAAACCTGGGCCTCATCAGGGCTGTGTTGCTAGACACCTATGTGCATTCCTTTTTACACCTTAAGCCCAACCTCTTAAAAAACTTATCACTTTCTTTCTCTCTTAAAGGCATATTTACCTGCACACAATCTATATCTTATATTTTATATGTGCTAGATTACGAATCTTAATCTAATTTTAATTGGCATGGAAAAACATATGTACATACCCAGATTATCATTCTAATACTTAATTCAGAACATAGATCACAGTTTACTTCTATATATACACAATTATTAACATAGACATATTTTAATGTTTCATTTCACTAGTAAATATTCACATAGACATCTTAAGGTGCTTCATTTTACAAAACAAGCAAAGTCCATTTTGCCATTTAGACCCAGTGGACTTCTAGTCCTTAGCTTAAAGATTCATTTTGCCTCTTTTTGTAGCAGGATCCTGACCACATTTCCTCCCATGCCATGGGGATCACCCTTATCAATCACCACAAATTTAAGACTTGATACTTCACTGTTATGGAAAGAGGCAAAATGTCTTGCTACATTTGTATCCTTATTTTTCGTTACATCATCACGATGCTCCTGTATTCTGTCCTTTAGAAACTGCAATGTTGAAAAGATGGGGTTTACATAAGCAGGAGATTAGAGAGAGCTGTTTTTCCTCTGTAAGGAATTGGTTAACCATTGTGTTTTGGCTTAACTTCCGTCTGGGGCGGAGCAAGGAGCAGGTGCTGCTGTTTGCTTGTGCAGGGAAGATACTGCACGGATGTCAGCGTTCCTCCCAACCGACAGCTTGTGGCACAAGGAGGCATCCCTGAGCTGGAGGCACGGAGCTAATAGTAGCTCACAGGTGGAAGTCAATTGCAGGCCGTTACAGGCGTAGTGGAGCAAGCCAGAGCAAGGAGGCTGGGAAGAGGAGTGGGGTGAAGAAACCATCGTAAACCAAGAGGGGCAGAGGACGGTAAGATCGAGTCTGTGTATGTGTACTGGGGGGACGGGTCAAAGCTGAGAATGGGCCTACGGAATAGGAGTGGAAGGCAGCTTTAATGGTGAGCCCTATAAGTATGATTAAAGGCGTCCCTTAATCCACCGTTTTATTCCTTCAAAGAATTCGGACCCAGGGGCCCCCCAGAGATAGCACACTGTCCCTTCAGGTATTAAGGATACGGTACCTAAGACTTAGCCCCCCCCTCTCTCCCTAGTGGATCATAATTCTGTGTCTGGTTACAAATTTAATGGATGAAACCGGTTCCTCATAAGGCAAGCTGAGGACAACTCAGTACATCATTATTGTATCTGAAGTATTTTGTCTATATATATATATATATATATATATATATACACACACAACCCTTAGGGGAAATTTCAGCAGTGGGTACATCTTGGTAGACTGCGGGTAATAATTCCATTAAAAAGCTGCAGTGAGTAGCTGGAGTAAAAGCTGGGCATTGGTGGATATACTATGATTGCTATATTCGGCATCCATCAAGAGAGTTACCCCCATTGCTTACTTTTTTGTGGTTTTTGGAGTACTTGCTTCTTTCGTATCCACACAACACCTCATAGGAACTGTAGTACTGGGTACATCTTGGTATATGCTAAGTAGTAACTGGGTACATCTGTAGTACTGGGTACATCTTGGTATATGCTAAGTAGTAACATCACAACGAAATTGCTGACAGCAAGATTAAAAGCTGGAAGAGGGTTAATTTTATACAAAGCACTTGCTTGTAATCTCAGTACCGGATACATCTTGGTATATGCTGAGCAGTAATATCATAAAGAAATTGCTGTGAGCATATCTGAAAGGCTGGGATAGAGCTTTTATGTTGCATTAGCTGAACATTGGCTGTTTGCCAGTAACGAAATTGGATATCTCTCCTTTACATACCCATATAGCCCAGGCAGCCTGACATAGCCTAACATCGCGGCCGCGGACCTGAATACGCTCTCCATATTTAACAAAAAAGCTGTCAAAAAGCCGCACACCAAGTACAGGGCGATGGGCAGCGGACTGTTGTTAACTAACAGTCATCGATCTCACTGATATTTGTTTTTTTCCCAGCTTTATTTGTATACTGTCACTTAACACTGCCACTATACTAAAATGTTTAACCCCTATCCCGCCACTCCCAGACCCTGCCACAACTAAATAAAGTTATTAACCCCATAACCTGACGCTCCCGGAGCCCACCACAACTCTAATAAACTTATTAACCCCTATCCCGCCGCTCCCGGACCATGCCGCCACCTACATTATGTTCTTAACCCCTAATCTGCTGCCCCCTACACCGCCTCCATTTACATTATTTTCTTAACCCATAATCTGCCTCCCCCTACAATGCCGCCACCTACATTATGTTATTAACCCCTACTCCGCCGCTCACGGAGCCCACCACAACTAAATAAAGTTATTAACCCCTAAACCACCAGTCCACCAAATCGCCATAAACTAAATTCCCCTATTAACCCCTAAACCTAACTACCCGCTAACTGTACATTAAATATTAACTCATCCATATCTTATAATAAATTTAAACTTACCTTTAGATTTAAATTAAACTATATTAAACTAATAACTAATCTACCCTAACTGTTATACTAAATTACATTAAACTATAATATACTACTAATTAACCTACCCTAACTATTATACTAAAATTGTATTAAACTATATTAAACTACTAATTAACCTACCCTAACTATTAGACTACAATTACATTAAACTATATAAAACTAATAATTAATATACCCTAACTATTAGACTAAAATTACATTAAACTATATTAAACTAATAACTAATCTACCCTAACTGTTATACTAAATTACATTAAACTATAATAAACTACTAATTAACCTACCCTAACTATTATACTAAAATTTTATTAAACTATATTAAACTACTAAGTAACCTACCCTAACTATTAGACTACAATTACATTAAACTATATAAAACTAATAATTAATATACCCTAACTATTAGACTAAAATTACATTAAACTATATTAAACTAATAATTAATCTACCCTAACAGTTATACTAAAATTACATTAAACTAATAATTAATCTACCCTAACAGTTATACTAAAATTACATTAAACTACAAACTAACGCCTAGATTACGAGTTCTACGTACGAGTTCTACGTTAGCTTTAAAAAGCAGCTTTAAGGGGTCCTAACGCTGCTTTTTAATGCCCGCTGGTATTACAAGTATGGCAGGTACTGGTGTACCGCTCACTTTTCTTCCGCAACTTTTGGCTACCGCAAATCCCCTTACGTCAATTGCGTATCCTATCTTTTTAATGGGATTTGCCTAACGCTGGTATTACAAGTCTTGGAGAAAGTGAGCGGTAGAGTTTCTACCTCCCAGACTCCTACCGCATAAAAAAGTCAGTAGTTAAGAGTTTTATGAGCTAAAGCCGGAACATAAAGCTCTTAACTACAGTGCTACAAAGTACACTAACAGCCATAAACTACCTATGAACCCCTAAACCGAGGCCCCCCCACATCGCAAACACTATAATAAAATTATTTAACTCCTAATCTGTTGACCGGACATCGCCGCCACCTAAATTATACCTATGAACCCCTAATCTGCTGTCCCTAACATCGCCGACACCTACATTATATTTATTAACCCCTAATCTGCCCCCCCCAACGTCGCTGCCACCTACCTACATTTATTAACCCCTAATCTGCCGACCGGACATCGCCGCCACTATAATAAATGTATTAACCCTAAACCGCCGCACTCCCGCTTCGTAAACACTATAATACATTTTATTAACCCATAATCTGCCCCCCCAACGTCACCGCCAGCTACCTACAATTATTAACCCCTAATCTCCCGCCCCCAACGTCGCCGCTACTATAATAAGGTTATTAACCCCTAAACCTAAGTCTAACCCTAACACCCCCCCTAATTTAAATATAATTTAAATAAAACAAAATAAAATTACTATAATTAAATAAATTAATCCTATTTAAAACTAAATACTTACCTATAAAATAAACCCTAATATAGCTACAATATAACTAATAGTTACATTGTAGCTATTTTAGGATTTGTATTTATTTTACAGGCAACTTTATATTTATTTTAACTAGGTACAATAGCTATTAAATAGTTAATAACTATTTAATAGCTACCTAGTTAAAATAATTACAAAATTACCTGTAAAATAAATCCTAACCTAAGTTACAAATACAGGGAGTGCAGAATTATTAGGCAAGTTGTATTTTTGAGGATTAATTTTATTATTAAACAACAACCATGTTCTCAATGAACCCAAAAAACTAATTAATATCAAAGCTGAATAGTTTTGGAAGTAGTTTTTAGTTTGTTTTTAGTTATAGCTATTTTAGGGGGATATCTGTGTGTGCAGGTGACTATTACTGTGCATAATTATTAGGCAACTTAACAAAAACAAATATATACCCATTTCAATTATTTATTTTTACCAGTGAAACCAATATAACATCTCAACATTCACAAATATACATTTCTGACATTCAAAAACAAAACAAAAACAAATCAGTGACCAATATAGCCACCTTTCTTTGCAAGGACACTCAAAAGCCTGCCATCCATGGATTCTGTCAGTGTTTTGATCTGTTCACCATTAACATTGCGTGCAGCAGCAACCACAGCCTCCCAGACACTGTTCAGAGAGGTGTACTGTTTTCCCTCCTTGTAAATCTCACATTTGATGATGGACCACAGGTTCTCAATGGGGTTCAGATCAGGTGAACAAGGAGGCCATGTCATTAGATTTTCTTCTTTTATACCCTTTCTTGCCAGCCACGCTGTGGAGTACTTGGACGCGTGTGATGGAGCATTGTCCTGCATGAAAATCATGTTTTTTCTTGAAGGATGCAGACTTCTTCCTGTACCACTGCTTGAAGAAGGTGTCTTCCAGAAACTGGCAGTAGGACTGGGAGTTGAGCTTGACTCCATCCTCAACCCGAAAAGGCCCCACAAGCTCATCTTTGATGATACCAGCCCAAACCAGTACTCCACCTCCACCTTGCTGGCGTCTGAGTCGGACTGGAGCTCTCTGCCCTTTACCAATCCAGCCACGGGCCCATCCATGTGGCCCATCAAGACTCACTCTCATTTCATCAGTCCATAAAACCTTAGAAAAATCAGTCTTGAGATATTTCTTGGCCCAGTCTTGACGTTTCAGCTTGTGTGTCTTGTTCAGTGGTGGTCGTCTTTCAGCCTTTCTTACCTTGGCCATGTCTCTGAGTATTGCACACCTTGTGCTTTTGGGCACTCCAGTGATGTTGCAGCTCTGAAATATGGCCAAACTGGTGGCAAGTGGCATCTTGGCAGCTGCACGCTTGACTTTTCTCAGTTCATGGGCAGTTATTTTGCGCCTTGGTTTTTCCACACGCTTCTTGCGACCCTGTTGACTATTTTGAATGAAACGCTTGATTGTTCGATGATCACGCTTCAGAAGCTTTGCAATTTTAAGAGTGCTGCATCCCTCTGCAAGATATCTCACTATTTTTGACTTTTCTGAGCCTGTCAAGTCCTTCTTTTGACCCATTTTGCGAAAGGAAATGAAGTTGCCTAATAATTATGCACACCTGATATAGGGTGTTGATGTCATTAGACCACACCCCTTCTCATTACAGAGATGCACATCACCTAATATGCTTAATTGGTAGTAGGCTTTAGAGCCTATACAGCTTGGAGTAAGACAACATGCATAAAGAGGATGATGTGGTCAAAATACTAATTTGCCTAATTATTCTGCACTCCCTGTACACCTAACACTACACTATCAATAAATTAATTAAATAAATTAACTGCAATTATCTAAACTAAAATACAATTAAATAAACTAAACTATAGTACAAAAACCCCCCCCACTAAATTACAAAAAATAAAAAAAATATTGCAAGAATTTTAATCTAATTACACCTAATCTAAGCCCCCTAATAAAATAAAAAAGCCTCCCAAAATAATAAAATGTCCTACCCTATACTAAATTACAAAAGTAATCAGCTCTTTTACCAGCCCTCAAAAGGGCTTTTTGTTGGGCATTGGCCCAAATTAATCAGCTCTTTAACCTTTAAAAAAAAAATACAAGACCCCCCCCAACATTAAAACCCACCACCCACACACCCCTACTCTAAAACCCACCCGATCCCCCCTTAAAAAAACCTAACACTAACCCCCTGAAGATCACTCTACCTTGAGCCGTGTTCACCCAGCAGGGCCGAATTCTTCATCCAATCCAGGCGATGTGGTCCTCCATCCGGCAGAACCCTTCATCTCCATCTTCAAGACCTCCGACGTGGAACATCCTCCTCGGCCTAGGGGTTAATAACTTTATGTAAGTGGCAGTGGTGTCGGGAGCGGCAGATTAGGGGCCAATAACTTTTATTTAGGTGGCGGAGGTGAAGGGGCGGAATATTAGGGGTTAATAAGTATAATGTAGGTGGCGGCGGTGTTGGGCGGCAGATTAGGGGTGTTTAGACATCGGGCAGCAGCGAAAATGAGCTTTTGCTGCTTTCAGACTCCCATTGATTCCAATGGCACCCGCCGCCTCCAGGGTGACGGATTTAAAAGCAGGTGCGCTGGGCCGGAATAGTGGCGAGCGTACCTGCTAGATGTTTGTTAACTATCAAAAGTAGTCAGATAGTGCCGAATTTGCATTCAGAACATCTGTAGTGACGTAAGCATCAATCTGTGTTGGACTGAGACCGGCGGATCATATGTTACGTCACAGATTTCAACTTTTGCTGGTCTGTAGGCTTTGATAAATAAGCTCGCCACAATTATGCTGCGGAATTCCAGCG
The DNA here is from genome assembly GCF_027579735.1 of Bombina bombina. NCBI lineage: Eukaryota > Metazoa > Chordata > Amphibia > Anura > Bombinatoridae > Bombina > Bombina bombina. Next base: position 1,090,709,564 of record NC_069503.1, read on the forward strand.
TATTTGCGGTTGACGGCTTGATAAAAAGGCCTCATTGGGTACATCTTGGCATATACTGAGTATCAATTCTATAAGCATCAAGCACTATAAGCAAATACATTGTCTGTTAAGAAATCTTAAGTATTGGCTACATCTTGGTATATGTTGAGTAATAAACTTTAAAGGAAACAGTAGTGACTTAAAAGTCTGAAACTCAGTGTAAATAGAGCCTGGGATTAAAATTGGAATCCTGGTCGGTTAACACATTTAGGGTCCCTAGAGCTTGGCATAAATTCCTGATTAAATTCTGAGTTGGGTATATTTGGGTGCAATCTGTGTAAAATTAAGATGGGAGCAAGGTTAAAAATGGAAAAAGTCACAAAAACTGTATATATATATATATATATGGCAATAATTGTTGCATGAAAAATTCTAAGCTGTATGTTGATTTATCCGTCAGAATAGCTACTGCTGCTGATACAGAACTATAGATATGACAATTGGAGTTATATGGAAATTTGAAACTCTGTGAATTAATCTAACTATATGATTATTTTTATATTTTCTTAAAAAGAATTACGTAAATTACATAGGGGTTTTAGGCTGATAGAAGCCCTTTTCCCCTGTTAAACTCTGAATGGGGTAGAGTAGGGGGCAAAACTATGAAGAATTAAGATGTGAGCAGAGTTAAAAAATGCAAAGTTATTTATATAGTAATAACTTCAAGTTGCATATAGATTCAACTTATTGCTGCATGTATAGGATCATAGATGAAACAACTTGAGTTATACGAAAACTGGTAAATCGGTGGGTCAATCTAATTATATGACTAACAGTATATTTTCTTAAGAAGAACCATGTAAATTGCACAGGGGTCTTGGGTCAATAGAAGCCTTTAGTGCTGGGTCATCACTGCTAAATAAGTAAATATAAGAGGATCTGTATAGAGGGAATCTTAGACTTCAATTTTTCTATATGTAATAGAGTTAATTTACTAAAAGCTCCCCTTAAGGTAAAAGAAGTTAACCTTAGTCATATTGGAATTATATATATTTCTTTACACAAACGTTTTAAGGCAGTAGACCTTAGGGAAATATTATAGCCTTTTGGCTGATTCTGTCCCTTAAAGGGCCAGTAACAAACTAGTTAGTAGAAGAGGAAGGATATTAACGTACAAGGGTGACCTTTTAGGTTGTGAAGCTATTTAGGGCTCTTAAAGCACTAAAATCACAGCTTTTTTTTTTTTTTTAAATAAGGATTAAAAAGAAACCGCTTTGCAACAGTGCGGATCAAGTCCGCCAAACCTCGCTGAATACAGAGAGCAATATATAGCTGCTGGTGCAACACCGCCCCCTGCAGAATCGCGGCCAATCGGCCGCCAGCAGGGGTGTCAATCAACCTGATCGTACTCAATCTGGTTGAATCGCGGCGATGTCTGCCTGCCTGCTTAGAGCAGGCGGACAGGTTATGGAGCAGCGGTCTTTAGACCACTGCTTAGTAACTGCTGTTTCTGGCGAGCCTGCAGGAAAACACGGAGCATCAAGCTCCATTCGGAGCTTGATAGATAGGCCCCATTGTTTGTATCTGACTGCTCGATATTATACAAACTAATTACAATGTTTCATATCTAGATACATGATTCTCAGAGGTATTATTCACACACCTATGCTAAATATTAATATCTAGAGAGTTTACGTGTTTTTAAACGTGTATGATTGAATAGTTAAACCAATAAAGATAAAGTATGAATGGTCTAGCAAAACCGCCATGATGAGGCCTCAGTTTGATAATTTTGCAGGGGTGAAACTTACATGGTGTTGGCTTGCTAAAGATCTTGTAATTTTTATTGATGGCACGTTGATACACTAATCATCCATCTGCTGAGCCGAGGACCTGAGCTCCTGTATACACATAATTATACTGGGCATATGAACTGCTGAAGACTCCCACGGATTGTATCGCATGCACTGTTTGTTAATACTACACCTGAGCACAGTGACAGAGGGCAGTGACGTCAGACAGCCGGTAAGAGGAGGAGGCTGAATGAGAATAGCGTGACCTTAAGAGCGGTTTTGTACCACGGTCGTAGGCTACATTTTCAAGCCTGGTAAATCCCATTCTTAAACAGCCTTGTTAGAGTTGAAGGCTCACGTTCAAATACGGCTCAGAATGATAATAGAGCATTACAAGGAACTGTGAAAAGGCTCATTGCAAAGTAAACAATTATTGTGTTTTCTTTAAATCATCTGGATGAACAATCCTAAAATATCTAAAATATAAGCTTTGGATGATGAACTGTCTTTGCTTGAGATAACAGAAGCTATAAATAACATGAATATGATTAATGGATTATTTAATACGTGCTCATTGAATAATGTTATAAGGTCTTAAAGGGACATATTATGGGCTCCATGTACGAAGCAGAGAAAGCTGCTCTGGAGCCTTTGCGGGGCAGGTTCGCATATGCAAACCTGCTTCCCGCAATGTAAGAAGCAGCGGTCATTAGACCGCTGCTTCCTACACCCTACGCCACTTCTTAGGTGGCGAAGCAAAATCACCGAGAGCACGCTCGCTCTCAGTGATTGACAGCCCCTTCAGTCGCGTGATTGGTCGCGCGACTGAAGGGGCGGGCATTACACACTCCGCTGAGTGTGTAATGATACATACGGGCAAGCGGATCAATAGATCCGCTGCCCGTGTGTAGCGGAGGCGGGCGGACAGCTTCGCGAGTTAAGAAGCTGTCCGCCCGCCTCTTAGTACATGGAGCCCTATATGTTGAAATGTTTAGTTCTTTGTTTTCAATAGGAATGTTGGGAACTAATGGAGGTATTGGTAAATATTTTCACGTGGGAATTAATCTGTGTCTGGGCAATGCATATATATGGATAATAAATATATTTTGGTTTGAAATTAAAAGAGTGCTGATTTCCCTTACTTTTTGGAAAGGTGTTTAACTGTACCCCTTTCATTTATCTTTCTAGTTTTTATGTATTATAAATATATTTATATAGTTAAGCAAGCAAGGGTTGGCATGAATAAATAAGAACCACACAGCTTCTGGGTTGGTCCGTGCAAGTAACATACACAATTGAGAAATGATAGGCAAAGGCACTCACCATTTGAACAAAGATGTCAAATTAATAGCATGACATTTCGGGGTGGTGCCCCTTCATCAGACAGACATAACACACAAATCGTGACTTACCCCTTAAGTATCCCACCACCAATTACTACATAACGAGTCTGGCCATTTCAACCGTGTCCTCCCTGTGCTACTGCACATGTGCAGGGCTGACTACCGAAAAACCTAATGGCCAAAAATAAAACTCAAACCAGAAAATGGCTGGATAATATCGGTCACATGGCTTAGCAACTAAACAAGTAACCACAACAATTTGATACATGCAATAACTAAATGACAACCATCGATCCTACCGTATACTAAATGTGACAAACTGTAGCCAATCGCTACTTACTCAGGAGTCATGTTCCAAGCGATTATATACATATACACCATCCAATCAAGTAGCGGTCTGGATCGTGGTTGTCAGGGCAACATGTGCAGCAAAAACACCATTAAACAAAGTGTGTTAAACATTAGCAAAAAATTTAAAGAAATTAGCAAAAAATTAGCAAACTTTTTTTATAAGCAGATAAATACATAGATAGAGACCCTCAAGTAGCGATGACCTGAAAATAACACATGCAAACAAGCATAGTAAAGGATGCATAATGAAATGCAGAAATAAATGAAAATGCACAAATATATATAGATCATATCAGATCAAGAGGTCACATAAACGAGTAATATAACCCTACTTGTTTCCCAATCCCCCTTAACATCCCCTTCAGTCAAATCAATAATAGGAGGTCCGTGAGTGATCCCAACATACTAATTGGGGATTTAACTTTATAAGGTTTCTAATCATAATAATAGGGGATGTATGACCATATTTACAATTTTCATTTTGTTACAAAATATTAAAATAGAAGAGAGGCGCTAATGCATAGGTTCAATGCTATTTTGTTCAGTAGGATTATATTACACTTCGGACTATTAACTGATACTTATATTGTACAGAAATGCGATGCATCTGAATGTAATGGCATACCAATCTCTGCTGTAACCATTATCCAAACTGTATGGTATTGAACTTTTGTGTACTGTATTGTTGTTGAACAACCTCAATAAAAATCTTAAAAAAAAAAAAATACACCAATGTACAAGGTAATCATGTTGTGTCAATGGCATGGAACAAGGGGAATAAATAGAAAAATAATACAAATAAATAATTTTGAAAAAAGAAAAAAGAACATATGTACAATTTATTGAGACAAAAAAGGCCTAATATTGAAAAAATATAAATATTTTTGTTGGCAAATTTTCAAAAGCATATAGATGTTACTTCTTAAAAAAGTAATGCTATTTCTTACAAAAAAATATTCTTTACAAAAAGCATAGAAGATCAAAATGGATATTTAAACCCTTAGGTACCAGGGTGTCCAAAGTATGGATCTACCTGGTTTCATGTTGTAAAAGGATTCTCGCCCAATCCCCCCCCCCACGCTGAGGGGCGGGACATAATCGATAAGGATATATCGCAAATTGTCCACAGTATGTTTGGCAACCAAAAATTGTTTAGCCACAGGTTGATCACTTACACCTGTGTCTATCGCATGTCGTATGGCAGCACTGTGATTAGCCATCCTGGTACGCAAATCATCATTGGTTTTGCGAATGTAATATTTGCCACAATTGCAGTGTAATATGTAAACTACATATTTAGTAGTGCACATTACCCTGTGCTTAATAGCATATCTCTTGTTATCAGCAAAAAGGAAAAAAGTTAGATGAAACTCCTGTGTTCTTGCAGATGAACATATATAGCGTGACAGCTACCAAACAGTTGCTCCCGGGACTTACATAAGTAACCCACACTCACCCCATTGTTGTTACTGCTTATGGCTGCTGTGGCTTGCTTACACGCCGTCTGGGGAAATCCTCTCAGGTTCCAGGTACCTGTGTCAAGACAGACCGAGGACTTGAGCGTATCGCTCCTATCTTCCGGAGTGGCTGTATACCAGATGTGGTGGCGCGGCCCTCGGCTCCAAACTCCGCTCTGCTTGGTTGTGGGAGTTGACATCAGCAGTGACGTATCGCAGACCTCCGTGAAGGGGGAGGGGTTATCTTCACCCGGGGTTACAACACCTCGATAGGGTGTTATTCAATAGAAAAAAGACAATAGGATCCAGAGTAGAAAAAATATAAAACTGTAATTTATTGGCAAAATTAAAAAGCCAAAGTTAGGCTGGAGACAGTGCAGAGAACCTATACAAACGGTGTATAAGCGTGACACCAACGGCTTACATGTTTCAGCACTCGGCCGTAATCATAGCCATATCTCTTGTTATGCCACGGACAGATAAATTGTGTGCTCTGCACCAGACCGTTGCATGTGGTGCAATCGCTGCACCTGAAGCAGCCAGGTTTGGGTCTGCCAAGCCACGCAGATGTGGTATAACTGGGTCTGTGATCAGACCTCATCAGAAAGTCCTTTGTAGTTCATCCACGTCTGTACCCCATTCTGGGTAAATTATGTTCGCCAAATGGAAGCCCAGGATCACTGGATAGAATATTCCAATTATAATTCATAATGTTGCTGAGTTGTTTCTTGTCTGGAGTATACTTTGTCACAAATGTCATGCATGGTTTATCTTCAGTCAGTGTCATGGTGTTGTGAAGTAACCAGTCCTGGTATCCCCTGGATCTAAACCTCTCACGCATGTCCTGTAGCTGCGATACCTTGTTCTCTTATGCAGTGATGTTGCGAACAACGCGTTTGAAATGGGATATTGGTAGTGCTTTTTTCAGCACTGGTGGGTGGCAGCTGTCTGCTCTTAGTATTGAATTGCAGTCAGTCTCTTTCTGGGAAAGAGTGATATTTAGTCTGTCCCCATTTTTAAAAATTCTCAAATTAAGGAAGTCAATAATGGTGTCTGATGAGTGCATCTTAAATTTGATATTATGCTTGCAGCTGTTGAGTTGGTCATACTAATCAGTCAGTTGATCTTGTGTCCCTGACCAAATGATGAATAAATCATCAATGTATCTTATGAACATTTTTCTATAAGGACTTTGAACAGCTGGGTATCAAAAAATTCAAATTCCGCCATGTAAATGTTAGCGTACGATGGGGCAGCATTGGACCCTATCACCTTACCTGCTATTTGCAGAAAAAAATGGCATTTAAATCTAAAGTAAATTTGAACTTTTTGATTCCCAGCTGTTCAAAAGTCCTTGTTCAGCTGTTCAGAAGATAAATTGATTTATCCATCCGTGGCATAACAAGAAAAATGCTATTAAGCGCAGGGTAACGTGCTCTACTAAATATGTAGTATACATGTTACACTGCAATTGTGGCAAATATTACATTGGCAAAACCAATAATGATTTGCGTACCTGGATGGCTAATCACATGCAATAGACACAGGTGTAAGTGATCAACCTGTGGCTAAACTTGCAATATATCATTATCGATCATGTCCAACCCCTCAGCCATGGGGGGGGGGGGGGGGACCAAGCAAGAATCCTTTTACAACATGAAACCAGGTGAATCCATTCTTTAGACACCCTGGTACCTAAGGGGTTAAATACCCATTTTGATCTTCTATGCTTTTGTTTTTTTATTTTCAAAAAGAGCTAAAAAAATGGTTGTTATTAGCGTTAATGTAGGTAGCGATACATGTATCAAAACAAACCAAAATAGAAACACAACCTATGTGTCTCATTCAACAATTGGTTGTGCCATAGTTACATTTCAGCATAGAGTTTCTGTTGTAATATATAATCACAGTATCCACCAAGCAAAGTGGCACATGCAGCACAGACCAGCCATATATTGACATATTCACTGCAGTACATCAGGCAAAAACCGGCATCCCTCTCCCTGGGGTACAACCTACTGAGGACTGACCCTTGCCTAAAGGGGCAGTAAACCTACACAATAATACACATAGTGCAGAATTATATAACATTATTTTAGCGGCAAGTTTATAAAACAAAGTATTTCAAAGAATTTTTAGCAAGAACTTTAAACTCTATGTAGCTTTCTCCCACTCTGGTCTGGTAGCGGGAGCGAGCTACATTGAGTTTAATGGCGTGATTGGGCCAGCTGTGACTAGACAGCGTGCCGCGATGCGCTTAGGTAAATAACAGACCTACTCAGCAGAGCCAGGAGCGGCGTAATACAAAATCCTTAGTTCTTGCTAATAATTCTTTGAAATACTTTGTTTTATAAACTTGCCGCTAAAATAATGTTATATAATTCTGTACTATGTGCAGAATTATATAACATTATTGTGTAGGTTTACTGCCCTTTTAAGGGACTCCACCGAGGGTGCATGTGACGCTTCCCTGTTACTAATATAGCGCTAAATGCTTATGCTGACTAACTTTTAATACCTATGTCTTTTCTGCTTGGTGGATGCTGTGATTATATATTGCAACAGAGACTCTATGCTAAATTTTAACTATTGCACAACCAATTGCTGAATGAGACACATAGGTTGTGCTTCTATTTTGGTTTGTTTTGATACATGTATCGCTACCTACATTAACACTAACAACAACCATTTTTATAGCTCTTTTTCCACATAAGGGTCTTTTTTCCAATGGCCATTGGTATATACTGTAGGTGTTTTTAGTAGCACTATTTAATTAATTAATTGTTAATATATTAGATATATCCTTTTACTATGTTTAAATAAATGGATCACTGTTTAATCATGTACCTTATGCTATCAAGCGTGAGTTTCCCTTTGGGCCACTGTTTCTCACACACATCTTTTTGAGGCTGCGTGTTTTTTTCATTAGCACATATGGATAGTGCTGGCATAGGGCATACTGTGTATTTTTTCCCCTTCTAGTTTTCTTTCGCCTTATTTTTGTCTAATTTATCTTATTGATTATATATATATATATATATATATATATATATATATATATATATATATATATATCAATGTAAATATTTGCATAGGAAATTAGCACATCTAGGCAAGAATCCCCGCTTGCTTTTCCCCCAGAAATAACTCATATACAATCTTACCAATGCACAAGAGAATTTTGGGTAAGCTATGCTAATTAGATATGCAAATTGCTTCAAAAACACTGTTTTAACACAGCTATCCTTTTAACAGGATTATAGCAGCAAATCAGAAATCACTCCTAGACAGCCTGTTTCGTTCTATTTGGAACTCATCAGTAGGAGATAGATTTCTGGTTGCTGCATTGATAAAGCTATTTTCAAGGTTAAATCAAAATTCATTAAAATTATGGGGGGAGATAAAAAACTGAAATTATAATCCCCTATTTGCATATCTAATTTGCATAGCTTACCCAGAATTCTCTTGCGCATTGTTAACATTGTATATGAGTTATTTCTGGGAAAAAAGCAAGCGGGGATTCTTGCCTAGATGTGCTAATTTCCTATGCAAATATTTACATTGATTTAATTTTGAGACATGGAGGATTTTAATTTTAGTTTTTTATCTCCCCCCATAATTTTATTGAATTTTATATATATATATATATATATATATATATATATATATATATATATATATATACCGACAGACCAGAACTTAGTATTATAGACCGAAAGACCAGAACTTACTATTATAGACCGACAGACAGATACATGCATAAATGTGAAACCTATAACAAATACAAATTTTCATAGACATTAATGATAAAAAATAAAAATAAAGAAAAATATCACTAAATAAGTTATAGTGTAGGCGGAAATGATCTTCTGGGGTTGCCATGTTTCTTGTCCATAGAAGGATTGCCTGGTATTTCTGGGTTGAACTGACCTTGTTAGGCTGGTTCAGACTGATATACTTCAGGAAAGTTCTTCTATGTGAAATGCACTATTGGGCTAAAAGCTGCTGCTGCCAGGTGGTAAATCACCATAGAACAAGCTATGGAGCTGCTGTTTGTTCCTGGGAGAGGGTTTCTTTTTATGTATGTACTATATATATATATATATATATATATATATATATATATATATATATATATATATACATACACACACACACAATGGTAAATTCCCATTAAGGGAAAATACTGGTGCAGACCCTTCAAATAATTATGAATAAGACCTTGAAAGAAAGATATGGATACAACTGATAATCTCCTTTATATCCAAAAGTAAGGGAGTTCAACACTCTTTTTATTTGAAAAAATAGAGCGTTTTATTTTGTGATTTAAATTTCAAACATCCACCTGTTTGTAAGATATCCTCCTAAAAGAGGTTGCTACAAACCTATCACAACATAGAAGTCAGAATATTCAACATTTGATACATAATCATCATACCATAACATCCTAAAATAATCTAAACTGCTAACAAGACTAATGCCCTTAAAAAGTGTCTGCATATTGATACTAAACAATCTTACTTTGTTGCAAGCAATATTAGCATACTGTCACTTTAAGGAAAGCAAAAAACCTTGATGCAGATTATAATGGAAATGTTCTCTTTTCATCAAAGGCAGTCCCATGAAAATAAAGAGGTGCACCTCATTTTTTGTATGAAACTCTCATAAGGAATTTAAAGCTGGGGTACGTTTAGAGACATTAAGCCTGCTGACCGTGGTTTCCACCACACTTAAAGGGACACTGTACCTAAATTTTTTCTTTCGTGATTCAGATTGAGCATGAAATTTTAAGCAAATTTCTAATTTACTCCTATTATCAAATTTTCTTCATTCTCTTGGTATCTTTATTTGAAATGCAAGAATGTAAGTTTAGATGCCGGCCCATTTTTGGTGAACAACCTGGGTTGTCCTTGCTGATTGGTGGATAAATTCATCCACCAATAAAAGTGCTGTCCAGAGTACTGAAACCAAAAAAAAGCTTAGATGCCTTCTTTTTCAAATAATGATAGCAAGAGAACGAAGAAAAATTTATAATAGGAGTAAATTAGAAAGTTGCTTAAAATTGCATGCTATTTCTGAATTATAAAAGAAAAAAATTGGGTTCAGTGTCCCTTTAAGGTCTATAGGCTGCTTCTTTTTTGAAGTGTCACTTTTTATTAAAGCAGTTAGTTTCCCCGCAAATTTTTTACTTAGGATCTTACTTATGGGGCTAGTCACTGTGACTATACATATTACCTCCTCTAGAGCTGCTTGAAAAGTTCACTGTTCTCCGCCTGCTCATCCGTTATGGTGCTAACAGCTGAATCCACGCTGTTTGAACCAAATGCTCTGCAACATATACTCTCCTGAGCCAATTACTGGTTGTTTAGAACGTGATCATCTGGGTCAGGTAGCTGGTTTGTGATGTCATCTTTTTCTTTTCCACTTAAATGTCAGAACCCCAAAGTGATCCTTTTTATGAACAAACAAACTTGAATAAAAGGTTTTACTCTTCCTCTTACTTGATGCTCATTCCTTTACTCCTTAGAGAGATTAGCTTGCTCCTTAGCTTTGCATGCTTGCAGCAATGTTAGTATCCATTCAAAAGAAAACTGTCCTCATGGAGACTTTCAAAGTTATATATATATAATTTGTTCATTAAAGGATGATACTAGTCCCCTTAGCTAGATTAAAAAAATAGCATAAACTCTAGAAAAATACAAGGTTGTTTGAGGATGACATTTGAATAAATGCGAAATATAAATGTCAACAGCACTTAGATTACATGGCAGTTGAAAGTGAACAGTTTGCCAAATACCTGTAATCTGAGTTTACTGTGGTTTTAGAATGCGTAAATTATTATAAAAAAAAAAATCAAATGTACATATATTTTTTGGAGAAATACCACAATATATATTACATAAACATGGGAAAGTTATATCCTAAATCCTAGAACACAAAACAAAAGCAGCTCACAATTTTATGATGTCAAAATATCAAGATGAACAGTAAACAACATCATATTGCTCCTGGAGATGAAACTGAAGCAAAGCCAAGACCACAAAAGAGATTTAGTGGCCCAAGTATTCTAAGGGTCAGAGCTGATTTTGCTGCTATAGATAGTGATGTCCAGAATACGTTGTCTCAAAAGGTCCTAACTGTTAAGGCTGTGACACACTGCAAGCGATGCGGTGCGAGGCGAAGTAGCTGCTTCGCTCCACGTCGCATCGCTTCTGAAGATCAAATATTTAAGGCTGTGACACACTGCAAGCAGAGCGACGCGCAGCGTGTAGATGCAGCTGTGCGCGCTCAGTGTGTCTTGCCTTTTCATCTCTGAGCACTCTGCTGCGTCAGGTCGCGTAGCTAAGCGCTCAGAGATGAAATATTTGAACTTCAGAAGCGATGCGACGCGGAGCAAAGCAGCTGCTTTGCCTCGCGCCGCATCGCTTGCAGTGTGTCACAGCCTTAAGGCTGTGACACACTGCAAGCGGAGCGGTGCGCAGCGTGTAGATGCAGCTGTGTGCGCTCAGTGTGTCCTGCCTTTTCATCTCTGAGCACTCTGCTGCGTCAGGTCGCGTAGCTGAGCACTCAGAGATGAAATATTTGAACTTCAGAAGCGATGCGACGCGGAGCGAAGCAGCTGCTTTGCCTCGCACTGCATCGCTTGCAGCGTGTCACAGCCTTTATATCTCTGAGCACTCAGCTATGCGACCTGAGACGCAGCAGAGTGTTCAGAGATGAAAAGGCAGGACACACTGAGCGCGCACAGTTGCATGAACACACTGTACGCCGCTCAGCTTGCAGTGTATCACAGCCTTAACAATATAAACAGCTAAAATAAACCAGCTTAGCCTAGGTGTCTTACAATAAGGTTATTGTGGGCATTGTCAAACTTCTGTACCCATCTGAATCAATTACTAATTATCGTCTTTAGAATTTATAATAATTTTCTCTGCAAATAAACCGCCATGAATATTATAAAGTTAAAGTGACATGAAACCCAAACATTTTCTTTCATGAATCAGAGCATACAAATTTAAACAACTTGCCAATTTACTTCTATTATATAATTTGCTTCATTCTTTTGGTATATTTTGTTGAAGAAACAGCAATGTGCTATTGGGACAGCTGAACACATTGGTGAGCCAATAACATGAGGCATATATATACAGCCACCAATCAGCAGCTCCTGAGTCTACCTATGTATCCTTTTAAAAAAAGGATACCAAGAGAACAAAAAAATAGATAAAAGAAGTAAAAATCACATTTCTTTATTGCTGACTTTGAATCCCCACCCCGCTATAGTTATAGGAGGAGGAGGAGGAAAAAGCAAACCTACATAATATCAGCAACAGTTACATATAAGTGACTAGAAAAAAGTCACACGCTGTTCAATAATGATGCAGCAATGTCTGTTATTGTAAGATATTGGATTTGTGTTTTAGCCAAAAAGGGCTGCTACTGTATTGGTCCCACAAAGAATGTTCCTTTAGTATATTGTGCTACCTTTGAATTGTCCATTAAAACCAAGGTTTTTTATTACATAAGCTTTCAAGACCTCACAGGTCTCTTCTTCATCCATTAAAATGTATCACAATCTGCTAAAGAAACAAATTTTAACCAGTAAATATGTAAGCTTCACTTTTATTCTTGGCCATTTCTTACCACGTCAGGGGATGGCTCATCAACATTAGAGTGTGCCTGTTAGTTTTAATTCACTAAACACTGAGTTAGTTCGCTGCTTGCTTGCCATGCCAAAGCCATTAGACATGCAAAAAGTAAAAAACAAAAAAACAAAACTGTGCTTCTGCTGGCTTGTAGCAGTAGTACTAGATACTACTTTAACTTTTTTAAGACTAAGCTACTGTCCAGCTTCTCCTCTACTACCCTAAAGATATTCCTCATAATATTTTTGTTAAAGGGATATTAAACTGCGGAGTACAACTACAGTAGTTTGTTTACTATTCACCATGCCATTGTTTTTCATCCAATCCATGCAGCTCTCTTTAAAGCCATTCTCTTATTTAAACTATTACAGAAGCCAGTTGGCAAAGCAGTTTTCCATATAAAGGACTTATGTATATTCTTTACCAGATGTTACTGTTAATTGTGAACTCGCTACCTTGCTACAATGTATGTGCCTAGGAGACCCTTAAATTAGATTGCACATTTGTGAACAGGTTTTTATAAGTCCAAACTCATTCATAACAGTGCCTTAATAATTGAACTCACTGTCACAAATACCCATTCCAGTTTACATATTCAATAATTTATGCACTCTCGTGAACCTGTTCATGAAGGAGTAATCTTGTTTAAGGGCCTCTTAGTAAAATACATTGTAGCAAGACAGCGGCTTAATGATTAGCAGTTAAGTCATGTTAAACTCCAGTAAAAGAAGATATGTCATTTCAATAGAAACCCATAGTCACCATCTTGTTTACAATTTAACGGTAAATATATACTTGTATACTTGTGAATGGTGAAAAAGGACTACATAGCTATAGAAAAAAGTGCACAGTCTGCCCATCCAGACAACCTAAAAGATGAATTCAGATTGGATAGCAGTGGTGCATATGGAAAAAAGAAATATAAAACCACCATATATAGAGGTTGGAGTCTTGAAGTGACATTCATATAGTTACTGAGGGTTCAAGTGATTGTCAATCCTAGCATTTGTGAAATGCTAGGATTGACCATTAGTACAAATAAAGCGGACTTTCAGTCATGAAGTATAAAATACTTTATGCGTTTCAAGCGTTCCCCTCACTGAGCTGCTCAAGCAACCCACGGCAAAACGTTATTTTGCTTTTAGCAAACAGCCATGCATTCAGATCAGAACAGAAGCATGTTGGCAATGTGGCACAAGCCTGCCCTTCGAGCATTAAAGGGACACTAAGTCAAAACACACTTTTATTATACAGATAGAACTTGCAGTTTTAAGACACTTTCCACTTTATTTAAATGATCAAATGTTGCACAGTCTTGTTATTTACACGCTTTCTTCAGAACCAGCTCCTACTGAGCATGTGCACAAGCTCACAGGGTATATGTATGCTAGTCTGTGATTGGCTTATGTCTGTCACATGATACAGGGGGCTTGAAAATAATGAAAAAATATATTTGCCAGAAAAAAATCCACTGCTTATTTGAAATTCAGAGTAAGTGTCATTGCACTGTATTTTTATTGCACTTGTTGTTATGCAATTGTACTTTAGTGGTCCTTTAAAGGAATATGAAATACAAACAAATTGATTTTGTGAATTCGACAGAGAATACCAATTTACTTAAATTATCACATTTTCTTCGTTCCCATGATATTCTGTGTTGAAGCGATACCTAGGTAGGCATCTGGAGCACTACATGACAGTAAACAGTGCTGCCCTCTAGTGCTCTGGCAAATGGATGATATTCTTGCAAAACTGCTGCCATATCGTGCTCCAGAAATGGACTGGCTCCTAAGAATACATCCCTGATTTTAAAATAAAGATACCAAGAGAACAAAAACAAATTAATAGAAGTAAATTCGAAAGTTTTTAAAACTCGCATTCTTTATCTGAATCATGAGAGAAAATTTCTGGTTCTCATATCCCTTTAAGAATGTCACGCCGCTCCTACGTGATCATAGCCGTTGCCATGGTCATGGTGGTTGTTGTGGGTGCATGGTGATGATGTCACCACCGCACGCTGTAGTATCCGATGCCGCTTTGGATTCACCTGGGAGGTCTCCTTGGCGCGAACAGGCGCCTATGTAAGTACCTCCTTCACTTTTCTTCAATGACCAATTATATTGGTTAGCCCTGGGTGCTATTATTCTGAACTGCTGTTACTTTGATTGCCTTATTGTTACTGAACTCTGCCTGTCTGATCACTCTGCCTGTTTAACCCTTGAATTGCTGGATTGCCTTATCATTGCTGAACTCTGCCTGTCTGACCACTCTGCCTGTTTACCCTTGAATTGCTGGAGTTCCTTATCATTGCTGAACTCTGCCTGCCTGACCATTCTATTGGTTTACCCCTGAACTGCTAAACCAGTGGATTGCCTTTGTTGCTGACCTCTGCCGGTTCCTGATCATTCTCCTGGTTTACCCCTGAACTGTTAAACTGCTGGATTACCTTTGTTGCTGACCTCTGCCTGTTCCTGACTATTCTGCTGGTTTACCCCGAACTGCTAATTTGCTGGATTGCCCTGTCTACTGTGAGTACTGTTACCTCATTTCTTATACTTACTTGGTTCTGGGATATTTCCTTATCTTTCCACTTGATGCCGGGATAAGAAGACTACTGGCCAAGTTTGGTCTGATAGGGAAATATCCCTTGTGCATTACAATAAAGCAGCAGTCATCACCAACCAATCACAAGAGAGCAAGGACTTCCAATCACCCTACTCTACTAGTTCAGGTGATTTATCTCCATCATCTTTGAAACCCTGATTTTTAGTTTGCTGTTTAAGTATCTGTTATAGTAAAGGTCCTTTGAAAACACTGTGGCCAATATGCCTTTGTTGAGATTACAGTACGCGTCACCGCCAGCCAGTCCATATAATGCCAAAGAGGTGAAATATCCATGTACTATATCACCTGCTACCATATGTTCTGAAAGGTCAGGTACACTGTAAAGGTTAGCGATGTAAGAATGTTTCTATTTAAAATTTAAATGCACTACTGTGTACTCCAGATGTGATATTTATAGCCCTTCCCAGAACTTGATGTTAGGCATAAGTGAAATAGAAATATAGTCATTTATAAACTATAAGGTACTAAGCTTGATGAATAGTATTGCATGAAGCCGATATTAAAACAATAGAATCACTAAGGAAATCAAGCATAACAACAGTCTAGCCTAGCGAATATAAAGAGAACCATGAACAACGTACAGGAAATGCTCCTATTAAAACTACAGATTAAAATGAAATAAACAATATCATTAATGGCAATTAGTGACATCATTATTTTTCCACTGCGTGTAGCACTTTGAAAAGTCAGTGGTTAGCAAACAGTAATCACATCCAGTAATAAAACTACATAATGAGAAATGACAGCAAACATTTATTGACTCACATAGAACAAGCTACAATGTGCAGGAGCTGTCATGACTTAAAGGGAAAGGAAAGCCCAAAAATGTATTTCATGATTCAGATAGAAAATACAAACAACAACATTCCAATTTACTTCTAATATCTAATACACTTAATTCTTTAGATATCCTTTGTTGGAGAAATAGCAATGCACATGGGTGAGCCAATCACACGAGACATCTTTGTGCAGCCACCAATCAGCAGCTACTGAGTCTTTCTATTATCAAAATAGCTTTCTTCCCATGACATTCTGTGTTGAAGAGATATCTAGGTGAGCATCTAGAGCACTATATGGCAGGAAATAGTGTTGAAATAGTGTTTCCACCTATTTCCCTTAGAAGTGGATAACATTCTGGCAAAACTGTTGCCATATAGTGCTCCAGAAATGTGACGGCTCCTAAGCTTATGTCCCTGCTGATAACAAGAGAATGAAGAAAAATTGATCATAGAAGTAAATCAGAACGTTGTTTAAAATTGCACGCTCTATCTGAATCATGAAATAAAAATTGAGGTTCATATCCCTTTAACCCTGTACAATGAGCATAGTCAAACACAGAAGAGACAGAGAGCTGCTAAAATCAGACTTTTTTGCTTGACTCAATTCAAAATGATCAAAGCAACTTTCCATAATAATTTAAAACAGGCATACGCAGACACATATTCCAGCCTGAGTATTGCCTTAGTACATATAACACACCATAGCTGTGTATAACATATACTGTTCAAGTTTCTTCATTGGTTAAAAATGTTATATAGAATTGATCAATAACACCTGTCTTAAAGGGGTAGGGACTTCTATGGCTTTATGAGTGAAATTAACCTTTTAGTGGAAGTAATAATCTCGAAAGCTATTTGTTGCCATTTATAACTTACTGAACCTTTGCTCACAGTCATAAACTCCACAAATAAACCAAAAAAATAATACATCCAACAACTAAAATCCCAATAGTAAAAATAACAACACCTAATTTCAGCCGTCTACTAATTGTAAAAACATATCTTAATTTCAGAGCAATGAAAGGTCTTAAACCTATGTTTAAATGATGTGTAGGAATTTAAGTATTTGTTTATATCCCTTTAATTGCATTTGTCAAATATGAAGCCTCTTGTCTCAAAATAAAATAGTAAAAAATAAGAGAGATTTTGTATTTTCTATGTAGCAAACAAAATGCAATTATTCATTCACATGCATCAAAGGAACGATTTGAAAATAATGAATCCAGAATGTTTTGTTATGAAACAGCAGTTTACTGTGAGAACACACACAAGCAAATGTTTTTTTTTTTTTTTTACTTTGTTCAGCCCTTGTTTTTATTTTTATATGATATTTTAACACCATAACATAAATGTTCATGATTGATAAATTAAAAATCTCTGACATACTAACCTAAACAGACATAATAAGTGTTACACATATGAATGCAATGTAAAAACTTTAAACTTAAAGGGTCAGTCTAGTCAAAATAAAACTTTCATGATTCAGATAGGGCATGCAATTGTAAACAACTTTCCAATTTACTTCTATTATCTAATTTGCTCAATTCTTTAGATATCCTTTGTTGAAGAAATAGCAATGCACATGTGTGAGCCAATCACACAAGGCCTTTATGTGCAGCAACCAATCAGCAGCTACTGAGCATATCTAGATATGCTTTTCAGCAAGTGATATCAAGAGAAGGAAGCAAATTAGATAATAGAAGTAAATTAGAAAGTTGTTTAAAATGACATGCTCTTTCTAAATCACGAAAGAAAAAAAATGGGTTTCATGTCCCTTTAAGGGCACAGCAGATACCCTGAGAATTTTACATAAAATATATATCAATAGTCTGTAGATATAATCTAATAAAATATGCTGAACCTTGTGCTGATGAGTAGTTATGTGTTTCTCATAGCATATAATGGGGATCGCAACTTCAGCAAAAGTCCACGGACATCGCCACAGAGCTACGTTGTAGGCAGCAGGGGTGGGGGTCTTTAAAGGGTGTTTACACAAAATATACTGTGCGTTTGTGAAAAAAACAAAAGTTTTCTGTGTAGTAGCACTTCAAATCATGCATATGTATATCCTGTACATTCCCTAGATTTGTCAGGCTGGGAAATATCGCCACTTGAAGGTGATGCAACATATCCGTAAAAATCTAACTAGAGAATTTCTCTATGTAATAAAGGTTGATATTTTACCTGAAATGTTCTCAAAAAGCCACATCCTTTAGTAGTGGGACTTTAACCCCTTTGCTACTGATAATTTCAGAGAAAAACTTGCACAAAATACTGGAGAATTTTAAACATTTTTGCTATCACTAAGTTTAAATCGAAATAGAGCCTATTTTTCTCTTTCTTTTCTTTTTTAGCTATGAAAACTATATGTATTTTTTAAGTAGACATCCCAAGGTATTGATCTAGACCCATTTTAGCACATTTGATTCCACAATGTATTTATCAATTTCTGTAGTGTAGAAGTCCCCTTCCTTGATTCCAAACCCAGCTATTTTATCCTCCCCCCTCCAACTGTCTACCACCATGTTTGTTACTGAGAGCCAGTATCATTATTTATTTTATATATGTATCTGTAGTATAGGGGTCCCCCTTACCCCCAACTCCCCCTCCAAGTTATTAATTTTTTTCCCGTAATGTAGTGTCCCCCTTCCAGCCCATATTTTTTCTGTAGCTTATGGCCCCATCCCTCCCTCTTTCATTATAGCTTTTTCTGTAGATTAGGGTACCCTGCCCCTTCCTCTTACTTTCTCTGCTGGTCCCCAGTGCCTCCTCCATCCTTCCCTCCCACTTAACACCAATAGATGTTTATTACACAGAGTGACTCTCTGTGAAACGATTGTTGATCTGGCTTCATATAGTAAGGGAACACGATCAGTGCTCCCTTACCTTAGGAAGGCAGATGCCTTATGTCTCCTGATTCTGGCTCCTGCTGTCTAAGCTGACAGTGGAGACAGCGATAGGCACCACTTTGCTGGACATAGGTACTATGTCAATACAGTAAGCTAGGCAAAGTACTGTGTGGCATGGTACCTACATCTACATGGCAAAAGAGGTTAAACATCCCATCCGGATGCTGGTCTTGGGATTCAGATCAAGGAAGTTTATTTTGAAATGTCATAAGATTATGGTGAGATCTCATGAGATTATATTGAATTTTTTTGAACTCACAGTAAAGCAAAGAGTTAACTCGGCACTGATGATAACTAAACATTTTTTTTATTTTTCACCATGCACAGATTGA
Source organism: Bombina bombina (assembly GCF_027579735.1). Lineage (NCBI taxonomy): Eukaryota > Metazoa > Chordata > Amphibia > Anura > Bombinatoridae > Bombina > Bombina bombina. The sequence continues at coordinate 1,090,728,778 of NC_069503.1, forward strand.
ATGTTTAAAGTTCCTGAGGAAAGGTTTCAGGGGTTTAGCTTTACACTATTCAATAAGTGTAGCTGCAATATCATTGTGACTTAAATGATCCCTCTGTCAGCTGACAAGTATGTACAATCCACTTGTTCTTAGCCAATCCTGACTCCATTAAAAAAATCATTAATTTTGTTTTCTGTGCTGCTGACTTGTAGAAGTAGCAAAAACTACTACTTTAACTTTAATTTGCTGTTCAGCTGCTCATCCTTTGCCCTTAAGATGTTCCCTTTAGCGACAAAGAGGTTAACACATGTCTTTTAAAGGGACAGAAAAAAATGATTTCAAGATTCAGATAGAGCATACATTTTTAAACAACTTTCCATTGTACTTCTCTTATGAAATGTTGTTTCATTTTCTCCTTATCCTTTGTTGAAAAGCAGGAAGGTAAACTAAGGAGTGTCTGCAGCACGTGAACAAAGCAAATTTGATATTAGAAATAAATTGGAAACTTTTAAAAAATGTATTCTCAATCTGAATCATGTAAGAATTTTTTTTTGGTTTCGTGTCCCTTATGAACGTAAAAGGTTGTCTACTGCTCTTTAATAATGATGATAGATATTGGTTGAATATGTCTTATCAAAGTATCTTTTTTTTTTTTTTTTTTAAAGTCTAATTCTTTTTGACTGTTCTTACTATGAAATCTCTGAATACAGCCCGATTTGTGTGTGTGTGTTTATAGTCTTTAAAGCAACCAAGGGGCTAAATACACTTGAATTTGTTTGCCTTCATGCATTTAGTGAAACATACCTTTTACAGATAACCATTACTTAAATATGGTTATGTGGTTTTGCACTCACAGAAAGAAAATATTACCTCTCAATAAATCTGCAATATAGTTTGAATCCTATTGCACAGCTTTTTATAGCACTATGCTTTGTAAGCAGTTATTTACACATCAAGTGCTGAAGAAAAATGATAGCATTGGTATGGAAAGTACTTACTCTCGAGAACATACTCCACATAATTCACCCTTCTTATGTGCTTTATTGATACAGTTGAAGAGGTTTTTAGAAAAAAAAAAAGAAGCGCTAAACCATGGAGTCAACATGGATAAATATAGAAATTTCCATTCATATTAACTACACAATTTAATGCTACAAAAATTCCTGTGTTTAAAAACAAGTGATGAAAAAAAAAATTTCTAATTAAAAGGTTAAAGGGACAGTCTAGTCAAAATTAAACTTTCATGATTCAGATAGAGCATCAATTTTAAGCAACTTTCTAATTAACTCCTAATCCTAATATCAATTTTTCTTCGTTCTCTTGGTATCTTTTTTTGAAAAAGCAATAATGTAACATTAGGAGCCGGCCCATTTTTGGTTCAGCACCTGTTTATTCACCAATCAGCAAGCGCTACCCAGGTGCTGAACCAAAAATAGGCCGGCTGTTAAGGTTATATTCTTGATTTTTCAAATAAAGATACCAAGAGGACGGAGAAAAATTGATAATAGGAGTAAATTAGAAAGTTGCTTAAAATTGCCTGCTCTATATGAATCATGGAAGTTTAATTTTGACTAGATCCCTTTAATCTCAATCCTTTAGAAAAATGTATCAAATTATTTATCTACAAAAATTCCCATAGACCCTAAAGGTGTTTTTGTGTTGATAATCATTAGATATGTTTTTCTCTTCTAATGTATTGTGATCAAACCCTTACTTTGTTGAATGAATAAAGAGGTTGATCACTGTTCTGTACTTATTTTGTTAGAAAATTTGAACTTCTGCCAGTATTGTCAAAGTGTTTTCAGTGATCACAATCCCAAAAATGCTTCTGCTGGTAATATCCCTAAAGATAATTTCATAATTCAGATAAAGCAACTTTCTAATTTACTCCAGTGATCAATTTTTCTTTGTTCTCTTGCTATCTTTATTTTAAAAGCAGGAATGTAAAACTCAGCAGCCGGCCCATTTTAGGTTCAGCACCATGAATAGCGCTTGATTATTGGAGGCTTACATTTAGCCACCAATAAGCAAGCATAACCCAGGTTCTCAACCAAAAATTGGCCGGGATCCTAAGCATCACATTCCTGCTTTTTAAATAAAGATAGCAAGAGAACGAAGACAAATTGTTAATAGGAGTAAATTAGAAAGTTGCTTAAAATTTCATGCTCAATCTGAATCACGAAATAGTCCGTTTAAAGTGCTTGCGTAGATTGTTTTTATAATGATAAGTAATGTTAGTAGGATACATGTGTCTATTAACCTGTTGTGTTCCAAAACTACAGAAATATGTATGTATGTCTTTTTAATTTGATGGTAAAGAATGCATAGTTTAGATGTTGCTAGGCATTCTCTAGAATGCTAGGGTTATTTTTTTTTAATCTTTAATGTATTGTACAATTTTATTAAAACATCTCATACCACATTTTCTGTCCCTTCAGCCCCTTCATTCAGTTTGCTTTAGAGTAGTGATGTATAGAGCGGTCCCACCTGCATGTATGCATCTGGGCTCTGTCAACCAGACAGCTACTACTAATGAGCCGTGCGGCACTCCTTTCCATTGGCTGTGCTGCTGCAGCAGCATCTTGAAAGAAAAAAAAGCGGATCCCAAGGTGGACGGGCAGCGGGGGCAATAGTACATAAGGCATTTTAATAAAATAATAATGCTTAGAAAGAACTTAGAAAATAGAAAACATAGCATTCAAAAGCTGGAGCTACATTTTATTTGTGTGTCTAATCATATAGGCTATCATTTACTATCACTTTAAGGGATTTGAACAGCGGCATTATTGGTATTTATATTGGTATGATGAAACTTTTAGTCAATATGGTGGCAGCAAGGGGGGGGGGGGGTTAAATATGAAAACTTTAAAGGTACTTGGTAATAAGTTGCAAAGGGTTGCCCAGGGTTTATGTCCTTTTAGCTGTTGCATTTGATAAGTGCAAAATGGCCCTGTAAATTGTCCTTAAGGATAGAGAATTTGGATTGTGATCAGTAAAATATGACTGGCATATGTTAAGTACATGATCATTTCTTTCATGTAATTAGCAAGAGTCCATGAGCTAGTGACGTATGGGATATACATTCCTACCAGGAGGGGCAAAGTTTCCCAAACCTTAAATGCCTATAAATACACCCCTCACCACACCCACAATTCAGTTTTACAAACTTTGCCTCCTGTGGAGGTGGTGAAGTAAGTTTGTGCTAGATTCTACGTTGATATGCGCTCCGCAGCAGGTTGGAGCCCGGTTTTCCTCTCAGCGTGCAGTGAATGTCAGAGGGATGTGAAGAGAGTATTGCCTATTTGAATTCAATGATCTCCTTCTACGGGGTCTATTTCATAGGTTCTCTGTTATCGGTCGTAGAGATTCATCTCTTACCTCCCTTTTCAGATCGACGATATACTCTTATATATACCATTACCTCTACTGATTCTCGTTTCAGTACTGGTTTGGCTTTCTACTTCATGTAGATGAGTGTCCTGGGGTAAGTAAGTCTTATTTTCTGTGACACTCTAAGCTATGGTTGGGCACTTTTATATAAAGTTCTAAATATATGTGTTTAAACATTTATTTGCCTTGATTCAGGATGTTCAAACGTTCCTTATTTTCAGACAGTCAGTTTCATATTTGGGATAATGCATTTGAATAAATCAATTTTTTCTTACCTTAAAATTTGACTTTTTTTCCTGTGGGCTGTTAGGTTCGCGGGGGCTGAAAATGCTTCATTTTATTGCGTCATTCTTGGCGCGGACTTTCTTGGCGCAAAAATTTTTCTTGTCATTTCCGGCGTCATACGTGTCGCCGGAAGTTGTGTCATATTTTTGACGTTTTTGCGCCAAAAAATGTCGGCGTTTCCGGATGTGGCGCCATTTTTGGCGCCAAAAGCATTTAGGCGCCAAATAATGTGGGTGGCTTTTTTGGCGCTAAAAAATTTGAGCGTCATTGTTGTCTCCACAATATTTAAGTCTCATTATTTATTGCTTCTGGTTGCTAGAAGCTTGTTCATTGGCATTTTTTTCCCCATTCCTGAAACTGTCATTTAAGGAATTTGATCAATTTTGCTTTATATGTTGTTTTTTCTATTACATATTGCAAGATGTCTCAGATGGACTCTGAATCAGAAGCCACTTCTGGAAAAACGCTTAACTGAGTTTCAGTTCTACCAAAGCTAAGTTCATTTATTTTAAATGTTATAAATGTTTATCTTTAGCTATGGTTTGTAATAAGTTGTTATGTTATACTTTTACATGCGGAATCCATTAGTATTTATGCTTTATATATTTTCTTTTCTTACAAGAAATATTTAAAAGACTTATAAGAAATATTTTTCTGATTCTATGTTAAAGGCTTTGTCTGACTTCGTGCCTTCTAATAAAATTTTTAGGTCTTTTTCACTTCTTTTTTAATTATTGAAGTTTCAAATGACCAACAACATACTGATTTATCCTTCTCTGATGATATTTTTTTCTCTTTCAGAAATTTTCTTCATCAGATATTGACACTAACAAATCTACTTTTTTATTATTTTTCTATTATTAAAGTACATTTGTTCTTTGTTGAAAAGGTGTTGATTATTTTGGATATTAAGGTAACTAGTTCTTTAAGACTAGCTGACATTATTTCTGCCTATTTATTTCTTCTGTGTTTTCAGAGGTTTTCTTTCCAATTCCCCATACTAGGGAATGGAATAGGCTGAGAATTTTCTTTTATTCCTTCTTCAAAGGTTTTAAACTATATTCTTTGCCAGCAGTTAAACTCAATTTGGAGGGTTCTCCAATTTATTGGGGCTATCTCTACTTCTACTAGTTATGCTATTGTTTCTATAGCAAAATAGTATTTATTTTCCTTTAGATAGTTGTATCTTATTTATGGAAAATTATTTAGTTTCAGGTACTTTTTTTGGTCCTGTGATTTATTTGGATTTTGCAATTGCTTCATTTTCTCTGTTTACTTTAAGATCAAGTATCAGATTATGATTTATTTTAGCATTGTTAAAGAGACAACATTTACTAGACTAGGTGCTGTTGCATTTGTCTTGTTGTTTTGCATTTATTGATTATGCAAGTCCACTGTATTGGCTGGTCCTTTAAACTGGACTATCATGCTAATAATTTCATTTGTGTCTTCATTTTATTGAATATTTTCGCAAATGAGGGTTAATCTATGTCTTTAGCTTTTTTAGCTAGAAGAATTTTGTGATTTAAAAAAAAATAAATAAAAATCCATGTTTCTTTTGTTCTAAGATAATCAATTATTTGTTTTAGCATTGGATTCAATTCCCTTTGCTCATTTTCACTAGAAAGAACCTTTCCAGTCTTTTATAACTGTTGTTTCTTCAAGAACATAGTTGGAGGATCAATTTACCAAAAAGTTCGTTTGATTCCTCAGACAGGGGTAACCTTTTTAGGTTTCCTGATAGATTCAGTGTTCTTGATTCTCTTTCTGACGGACAAGAGGCGTCTGAAATTTTTTTCAGCTTATCGAAAACCTTTGCTCGTTTTCACATGCGACCTCTTCAGCTCTGTATGCTGAACCAGTGGTGCAGGGATTATACAAAGATATCTCAATTAATATCTTTAAAACCGATTGTTCAACACTCTCTGACGTGGTGGACAGATCACCATCGTTTAGTTCAGGGGGCTTCTTTTGTTCTTCCAACCTGGACTGTGATTTCAACAGATGTAAGTCTGACAGGTTGGGGAGCTGTTTGGGGGTTTCTGACAGCACAAGGGGTTTGGGGATCTCAGGAGGTGAGATTACCAATCAATATTTTGGAACTCCGTGCAATTTTCAGAGCTCTTCAGTCATGGCCTCTTCTAAAGAGAGAATCGTTCATTTGTTTTTACACAGACAATGTCACAACTGTGGCATATATCTATCATCAAGGAGGGACTCACAGTCCTCTGGCTATGAAAGAAGTATCTCGAATACTGGTATGGGCGGAATCCAGCTCCTGTCTAATTTCTGCGGTTCATATCCCAGGTATAGACAATTGGGAAGTGGATTATCTCAGTCGCCAAACGTTACATCCGGGCGAATGGTCTCTTCACCCAGAGGTATTTCTTCAGATTGTTCAAATGTGGGGACTTCCAGAAATATATCTGATGGCTCCTCATCTAAACAAGAAACTTCCCAGGTATCTGTCCAGATCCAGGGATCCCTCAGGCGGAGGCAGTGGATGCATTATCACTTCCTTGGAAGTATCATCCTGCCTATATCTTTCCGCCTCTAGTTCTTATTCCAAGAGTAATCTCCAAGATTCTGAAGGTATGCTCGTTTGTTCTGCTGGTGGCTCCAGCATGGCCTCACAGGTTTTTGGTATGCGGATCTTGTCCGGATGGCCTCTTACCAACTGTGGACTCTTCCGTTAAGACCAGATCTTCTGTCTCAAGGTCCTTTTTTCCTTCAGGTTCTCAAATCCTTAAATTTGAAGGTATGGAGATTGAACGCTTGATTCTTAGTCAAAGAGGTTTCTCTGACTCTGTGATTAATACTATGTTACAGGCTCGTAAATCTGTATCTAGGAAGATATATTATCGAGTCTGGAAGACTTTCATTTCTTGGTGTTTTTCTCATCTTTTTTCCTGGCATTCTTTTAGAATTCCGAGAATTTTACAGTTTCTTTGGGATGGTTTAGATAAGGTTTGTCTGCAAGTTCCTTGAAAGGACAAATCTCTGCTCTTTCTGTTCTTTTTCACAGAAAGATTGCTAATTTTCCTGATATTCATTGTTTTGTACAAACTTTGGTTCGTATAAAACCTGTTATTCAGTCAATTTCTCCTCCTTGGAGTTTGAATTTGGTTCTGGGGGCTCTTCAAGCTCCTCCATTTGAACCTATGCATTCACTGGACATTAAATTACTTTCTTGGAAAGTTTTGTTTCTTTTGGCCATCTCTTCTGCTAGAAGAGTTTCTGAATTATCTGCTCTTTCTTGTGAGTCTCCTTTTCTGATTTTTCATCAGGATAAGGCGGTGTTGCGAACTTCTTTTAAATTTTTACCTAAGGTAAAACATTAAATCTTAATCTAACAACATTAGTAGAGAAATTGTGGTTCCTTCATTATGTCCTAATCCTAAGAATTCTAAGGAGATATCTTTGCATTCTTTGGATGTAGTTAGAGCTTTGAAATATTATGTTGAAGTTACTAAGAATTTCCGGAAGACTTCTAGTCTATTTGTTATCTTTTCCGGTTCTAGGAAAGGTCAGAAGGCCTCTGCCATTTCTTTCGCATCTTGGTTGATATCTTCAATTCATCATGCTTATGTCGAGTCAGGTAAAACTCCGCCTCAAAGGATTACAGCTCATTCTACTAGGTCAGTTTCTACTTCCTGGGCGTTTAGGAATGAAGCTTCGGTTGTTCAGATTTGCAAAGCAGCAACTTGGTCTTCTTTGCATACTTTTACTAAATTCTACCATTTTGATGTGTTTTCTTCTTCTGAAGCAGTTTTTGGTAGAAAAGTACTTCAGGCAGCTGTTTTCAGTTTGATTCTTCTGCTTATAATTTCAGTTTTTTTCATTATAAGATTTAATCTTTATTTTGGGTGTGGATTATTTTCAGCGGAATTGGCTGTCTTTATTTTATCCCTCCCTCTCTAGTGACTCTTGCGTGGAGGATCCACATCTTGGGTAGTAATTATCCCATACGTCACTAGCTCATGGACTCTTGCTAATTACATGAAAGAAAACATAATTTATGTAAGAACTTACCTGATAAATTCATTTCTTTCATATTAGCAAGAGTCCATGAGGCCCACCCTTTTCTTGTGGTGGTTATGAATTTTTTGTATAAAGCACAATTATTCCAATTCCTTATTTTTTGATGCTTTCGCTCCTTTATCACCCCACTTCTTGGCTATTCGTTAAACTGAATTGTGGGTGTGGTGAGGGGTGTATTTATAGGCATTTAAGGTTTGGGAAACTTTGCCCCTCCTGGTAGGAATGTATATCCCATACGCCACTAGCTCATGGACTCTTGCTAATATGAAAGAAATGAATTTATCAGGTAAGTTCTTACATAAATTATGTTTTTTTACACAAATGATAATGAAAAAAAATGCTGCCAATAAATTCTTCAATGGAAATGACTGACTGTTATCACATAAACAGGGAAAAAGGCTCATCAGCAGTCGTTAACCTCTAAATAATTATACAATGATTATGATAAACCCCCAACCCCAAAATGTTTATATTTTTTTTTTATTTGACTGCAATTATGTTTGTATGCGATAACATTTAAAGTGATAGTAATCTAAAATGCTTAATAATGTATTTTATTTTATTTTGTATCTTTCCCCCTTTCCTGTAATTTAACCCCTTAATGACCGGACCATTTTTCAATTTTCTTACCCTTAATGACAATGGCTATTTTTACATTTCTGCAGTGTTTGTGTTTAGCTGTAATTTCCCTCTTACTCATTTACTGTACCCACACATATTATATACCGTTTTTCTCGCCATTAAATGGACTTTCTAAGGATACCATTATTTTCATCATATCTTATAATTTCCTATAAAAAAAATATAAAATATGAGGAAAAAATTGAAAAAAACACACTTTTTCTAACTTTGACCCCCAAAATCTGTTACACATCTACAATCACCAAAAAACACCTATGCTAAATAGTTTCTAAATTTTGTCCTGAGTTTAGAAATACCCAATGTTTACATGTTCTTTACTTTTTTTGCAAGTTATAGGGCCATAAATACAAGTAGCACTTTGCTATTTCCAAACAACTTTTTTTCAAAATTAGCGCTAGTTACATTGGAACCCTGATATCTGTCAGGAATACCTGAATATCCCTTGACATGTATATATTTTTTTTTAGAAGACAACCCAAAGTATTGATCTAGGCCCATTTTGGTATATTTCATGCCACCATTTCACCGCCAAATGTCATCAAATAAAAAAAAAAGTTCACTTTTTCACAAATTTTGTCACAAACTTTAGGTTTCCCACTGAAATTATTTACAAACAGCTTCTGCAATTAAGGCACAAATGGTTGTAAATGCTTCTTTGGGATCCCCTTTGTTCAGAAATAGCAGACTTATATGGCTTTGGGGTTGCTTTTTGGTAAGTAGAAGGCCGCTAAATGCTGCTGCGCACCACACGTAAATTATGCCCAGCAGTTAAGGGGTTAATTAGGTAGGTTGTAGGGAGCTTGCAGGGTTAATTTTAGCTTTAGGGTAGAGATCAGCCTCCCACCTGACACATCCCACCCCCTGATCCCTCCCAAACAGTTCTCTTCCCTCCCCCACCCCACAATTGTCCCCGCCATCTTAAGTACTGGCAGAAAGTCTGCCAGTACTAAATAAAAGGAGTTTTTCTTTTTTTTAATAAAAAAAAATAAAATGTTTTAGCTGTGATGGACTCCTGCCTTAGCCCCAACCTCCATGATCCCCCCCCCCCAGCTCTCTAACCCTCTCCCCTACCTAATTGCCGCCATCTTGGGTACTGGCAGCTGTCTGCCAGTACCCAATTTGCCCCAAAAACAAGTGTTTTTTTGATCTTTTTTTGCCATTTTTAAATGTTTTCTGTAGTGTAGCAGCCCCCCACAATACCCCAACCCCCTCCCAGATCCTTATATATTTATTTTTTCCCCCCTCTTCCCTCCTCATTGGTGTCAGTGGGTAGCTAATCGCGCGCGCGCACGCGCACGCGCGCCCCCGCACGCTCCCGGCACCCGGCGTGCACATTGCACTTACAGGAGCCGGATGCCGGGTAGCGATGGGCCGCCCACCCGCCTCCCTGTTATGCTCCCACCCACCAACGAACCGGCACCATCGCTACCGGTGCAGAGAGGGCCACAGAGTGGCTCTCTCTGCATCGGAGTCTTCTGAAAGGGTATTGCAGGATGCCTCCATATGGAGGCATCACTGCAATACCCTGAGAGCTGCTGGAAGCGATTGCGATCGCTTCCAGCACTCTCTTAGACAACTGACGTACCAGGTACGTCTATTGTCATTAACTGTAAGTTAATGCATGACGTACCTGGTACGTCAGTTGTCATTAAGGGGTTAAAAGGGCAGTAAAGTCAAAATTAAACTTTTATGATTCAGAGAGACCATAGGATTTTAAGCAACTTTCCAATTTACTTCTATTATGTAATTTGCCTTATTCTCTTGGTATCCAGTGTTGAAAAGCATACCTAGGTAGGCTGAGGAGCAGCAAAACACTAATGTGAGTTAGCAGCTAATTGGTGGCTGCACATATATGCCTCTTGTCATTGGCTCACATGATGTATTCAGCTAGTTCCCAGTAGTGTATTGATGCTCTTTCAACAAAGGATACCAAGAGAATGAAGCAACTTTGATAATTGAAGTAAATTGGAAAGTTGTTCAAAATTGTATGTTTTATTAGACTCATATAATAAACATTTTGGTTATCAAATCCCTTTAAGTCTAAACAGAAGAGCACGGCAGACTTCGCAAGCCTAATTCTGCCACATATATCTCCATCATTTTCAGTTTAATATCTTATCTTTACTGCTGACACAAACATTGGAGATGTTGTTAACACCATGACAACAGCAAGTCCAGTCATCTCAGACTCAACTCTAGCGAGGGGGTGAAGTTTAAACATTGGAAAACATTTGCAGCAAACAGTGGGGCGGATTTAATAAGCAGCGGATGCTGCTATATCCGCCCATAGTTTCCAGATCGCCGGAAGAAGCAGCAGTCATAAGAACGCTGCTCCTTAACTTGTGGTGGCGAACTGCAATCATACCAATCAGATACGATCGGGATGATTGACACCCCCTGCTAGCGGCTGATTGGCGTGAATTTGCAGGTGTCGGCATTGCACAAGCATTTCACAAGAAATGCTTGTGCAATGTTAAATGCCGACAGCGTGTGCTGTCAGCATTTAGTGATGTCGGGGAGGACATGGTTCGCTATAGAGAATGATATCCGCCCGACATTTGTTAAATTGACCCCAATGTGTTATAATATAGTTCAGATTCTGCTAATTTGGAAGACTGCAGAAAAATGTTACTAGAATGTGTTAATTGCCCCTTTAGGATTAAATAGACTCAGAGTTTGAAGCAAAGACCAAATGCATAAAACATATATGTGTTACAGTTCTTACAATCACTTTCAGATGCTGCAATCTTTTTGTTTTCAGACTTTCTGTAGAAAAGTCTTTAGAGATATGAGATTTATTTTCATCACCTTTTAGAACATTACTTCTGCAAAAACACCTCCAGAAGTTTTGCAGTTACATTTCAGCTCCATTACGTTAGATTTCTCTAAAGAGGCGTCCCAACGGGCAACAACTGTCTAACAGAAAATACATTATTTGTTAGTGTTACAGTGTTAGATTTTTCTTAATTTATTATCTTTGCATTAGATATTTACCATATTGATTAGACAGAAGATTAGCAGTTTATTATGTCCTCTAAGATACCTGAAGATTAAAGGGACACTAAACCCACATTTTTTCTTTCGTGATTCAGATAGAGCATGCAATTTTAAACAACTTTCTAATTTACTCCTATTATCAATTTTTCTTCGTTCTCTTGCTTTCTTTATTTGAAAAAGAAGGCATCTAAGCTATTTTTTGGATTCAGGACCATGGAAAGCACTTGTTTATTAGTGGGTGAATTTACCCAACAATCAGCAAGAACAACACAGTATGTTCACCAAAAATGGGCCGGCATCTAAACTTACATTCTTGCATTTCAATTAAAGATACCAAGATAATGAAAAAAATTTGATAATAGGAGTAAATTGTCATTTTGTTTTTAAAGGCAATCTTACCGGCTGATATATTTGCTGTTTCATGGGGGAGGAGCTTCAGAATACACGTAAGCTAGACGCATGCAGGAGAGCTTCGTGCCAAGAAGGGAGAGAGCTGCTTGGGGGTACTGACCCACAGAGGCCTTTGCACAGGGCCCGTGGTGCCGAATTAAGCCGGAACCGAAGACTGGTATCGGGATTCTACAACAGACACCTCAGAAGTCCCGCTGCATGCGCTAAGTCTAGTGTGATCGCTCCCTAAGTGGAAGATTGAGGCAGAGCAGGTAAGGGTTATGGACCAGTTGAGAGGAGGTATTAGTTAATCGGGATGCACCCCTCTCCCTTTTTCTGATACGCCAGGTATGTAATCATCACTGTAAAAGTGATGCCCGGAGACCCTTATCAGGCCATATATAATATCTTATGCACCCAAGAACCTTGTTTTAAGGTACGGAGCTGTGGAGTTTCAGTGGATAATTTAAAAAAGAGATTGTAGACTTTTTAGCCTCAAGGAAAATCCCTTAATTTAAAGGCAGACCATATATGGGTCAGGCAAAGGGGAAAACTTACATAAATGCTACTATAGAATAAGAAGAGGATAAGAGAAGGACTCGGCTAAAAACAGTAAGGAGTCAGTTATAATTGGAATTATTATCTACCTTCATCTGTTCATCTGTATCAAATCAGTGAAGAATTTACCAGCGGAAAGAACAGCGAGCTGGGCTGCTGTTAAAAGGCCCAGCCTGCACTACTTGGCACATTTGAGTGCCGCAATCTTTGTGAGTATCCTGTATCTGAGATTATTTCTCTTATCTGTCTCAAATGTAAACGGATGTACACATGTGGTTGTTTTGTCTTCCCTCTTCTTCCCCTATCCTTGGGTGTGCTGATCTGAAAGTGGACCTGGGACCTGCGGCAAAGAATCAGCGAGCTGGGCTGCTGTAAAAGGTCCAGCCTGTATCTTCTGGCACAAGGGAGTGCCGCTGGTGCATGTGAGTACCCTGCGCAAAAGTTTGCGCTGTTTTTAATTTTGTGGAATATCGATACACACATGTGGCATCCCATTTCTGCTATATTACAGAACCCTTAATAATGTGTCTGCAAAGAGGACATCAGCCTCGGAGGAAGAAAAAGAAAAGAAAAGGGAAAAAGGGGCTTCCTGGACATGCAGCATCGGTAGAAAAAAAATATCATAATTGCTGGAAATCTGCGATAAAATAAGGACTTATCCAGGACTTTGTGGCACTTGAGTACGTGCTTTAATTATTATAGATCTCATTGTTTAAAGATTGTAGCACTTCTAATTTTTTTTTGTGTGCATTTGTTTTTTAAAAGGCACAAGGTATTTAGCATAGGGGCATATTTGTATATTGATAATTATGTGAAGGTACATGGGTAAAATATTCACAAGTCGGTAGAAAGACTATTATATATCAGTGTGTGAGTATAGGCTAGAGGAAGGTCTGCTGATCTGCTAAAGGGATAAGTCAATAGATCTGGAAGATCAAAATAGGACTAAGATCTTTTCAAAGTATTTAAGAAGGTTAACCCACTTTTTCCTTATTTAATATGAAGACATATGTGTTCATAGTTAAACATTTATGGGAAGGTCTATTGGTAAACTATTTCTATCCTGGTATATATTAGAACTAACATTTTTGGTGTCTTGTTCTCTTTCCCTTACTCTGTTTTCCTTAATGAAAGATTTGGTAAAAAAGATAAATGTGAGACATTTCTCTTGGAAATATTAACTGAATTGGGATTGGAATCAGTAACAGGGACTGTTCGTTTCATAGGATTTGAGATACAGATACAATTTAAAAACAGGTTTCAATACTTCGTGAGATCATGGAGGTGTTCCACTAACCTAGTTTTAAGATATAAGCTCATACAAATCTGTGTCTCTGGTTTGGATTCTACTCATTTTCCCTCCCTTGCTCCAACCTCTTCCCTTTTATGCTTATGGATAAATATATTTATACAGCCCATAACCCTAAACATTTAGCTATGGCTAGCAGGAGACAACAGAAGAAAAAACAAGTGAGGCACAGTACAGAATTAAGTGTAGAAACTCCTCAGGAAGATAACTCTGAGATAATAGGTAATGTAGAACTGTTGAAACAGATAAGTGCTTTATTTACACCTAAATTTGAATTACTACAGAAGCGTGTCGAAACAATATCACAAGAAATGAAACAATTTACCTCTAGAGTAGCTATGGTAGAACAGCGGATATCGGATCTAGAAGATAGAGATATTGAAAAAGATAAGGATATTACGGGTATGCTTAAAGGGACAGTATACACTCATTTTCATATAACTGCATGTAATAGATGTCTACTATAAAGAATAGGAAGCACAGATACTGATATAAAAATCCAGTATAAAACGGTTAAAAAACTTACTTAGAAGCTCTCAGTTTAGCTCTGTTGAAAAGGCAGCTGGAAAGTCCACTGCAAGAGGGAAATAAGACACTCCCCCTCCCTCTTCTTTTGCATATGAAAAGACCCTTTACACAAACAGGAGCAAGCTGGAGAAGGTAGCTGACGGTATTCACATAAAACCTTGGGGCTTGGGTAGGAGTCTGAAAATCAGAGCAATGTTATTTAAAAATAAGCAAAACAATACATTTTTTTTAAAAAAAAAACAACTTTATGGGCTATATAAATAGATCATCTACAAAACATTTATGCAAAGAAAAAATGAGTGTATAATGTCCCTTTAAGCAAATTCAATATTTAAATGATAAAGTGGAAGATCTGGAAAATAGATCATGAAGGAACAATATAAGAATAATTGGAATAACAGAAAATTTGGTAGAGAAGAATTTAATGCAATTTGCTTCTGTTCAACTCCCTACTCTTTTAAAAATTACAGACCTACCACAACCTCTGTTAGTGGAACGGGTACTTAGGATTGGTATTTTAAGGAGACAACCTGAGATTGATGATAGACCAAGGCCGATAATTATTAAATTCTTAAATTTTCAAGACAAAATTAGAATCCTGAAGGCATATTGAAACCAGAGAAAGGTCTTTTTCCAGAATAAGAAATATTTACTGTTTCAGGATTTCTTTTATGAAACCTCTAACAAAAGGAAGCTTTGTGCACCATTATGCACTCGACTGATTCAAGAAGGCAGAGTGGTAAAATTACTATACCCTGCTAGAATTTTTTGAGGAGTGAAGAAAGTAAGAATTGCTCTTGTACAACTAAGGAACAAGTTCAATATGTGTTTGGTATCTGAAGCCAGATATAGTAATGATAATAAAGTAGGGAGACATGGTGGTCGTTTCCCCCCTTTCCCCCCCTCTCTTTTTTTTTGTTTGTTGTTTTTTGTGTTTTGTGTGGTCTCCCTCTCCTCTGTGATAGGCCCGGGGGTGGGAGGGACACCCCTCAAGAGTGTGCTTTGAGGTCTTTTGAATGTAGGTGGATTTTCATCTCCTATTAAAAGGAAATCGGTTTTACAGCATTTAAATAAATTAAGAGTGGACATAGGATTCATACAAGAAACACACTTGGGGGAAATAGAAAATCAAAAGTTGAAGTAGGGGTGGGTAGGAGAGGTGGTATATGCTCCTGGGGCACATCGAAAGAGAGGTGTAGCAATACTTTTTAGGAAAAATATGCAATATCAAATTCTTAGGAAAGAAGTGGATGCACAGGGTAGGTATATTTTTTCTTGGAAGTGAAGTTGGATAATAGGAGGGTGGTGCTCTGTAATGTATACGGTCCTAATGAAAAAAAGGCCCCTTTTGGAAATTAATTCAGGATAAATTATTAGAGTTTGATAAAAATATCATTGGGGGGGGGACTGAACCTAATTTCGTCATGGCAACTGGATAGGAAGCGAAGTAAGAAAAATGACCACCCAGTTAATCGAGATATTAAAATATTGAGGAAGGTCCGCTATAATCTAGGGTTGATAAATATTTGGATTAATATACATACCCAGATATTCAAGAATTCACATGTCTCTCAAAGACATATAAATCTTTATTGCGTATTGATATGTTTTTAATAAGTGAAAATTTATTTTCTATAGTACAAAAGCCTGTAATAACGCATATAACCATTTCAGACCATGCACCTATCCTCCTTGCATTATTTAAACATTCAAGTAAGCAGCTGAATAATAAAATATTTTTCCCTAATTATCTATATAATAATACAAGCTTCCGGAATTTTGTAAGTAGTAAATGGCATTTCTATTATGCTAGAAAGAAAACATCAGTCAATAATCTGGAGACAAAATGGCAAGCTTTTTTTTTTAACATAAAACTCTTAACTAAAGTGCTAAAAGTACACTAACACCCATAAACTACCTATTAACCCCTAAACCGAGCCCCCCCCCCACATTAGAAACACTTAACTAAAATGTTTAACCCCTAATCTGCCGACCGGACATTGCCGCCACTTTAATATATTAACCCCTAAACTGCCACACTCCCGCCTCGCAAACACTAGTTACATTTCTCCAACATTGGTGTGTCCGGTCCACGGCGTCATCCTTACTTGTGGGATATTCTCTTCCCCAACAGGAAATGGCAAAGAGTCCCAGCAAAGCTGGTCACATGATCCCTCCTAGGCTCCGCCCACCCCAGTCATTCTCTTTGCCGTTGCACAGGCAACATCTCCACGGAGATGGTTAAGAGTTTTTTGGTGTTTAAATGTAGTTTTATTCTTCTATCAAGTGTTTGTTATTTTAAAATAGTGCTGGTATGTACTATTTACTCTGAAACAGAAAAGGATGAAGATTTCTGTTTGTAAGAGGAAGATGATTTTAGCAGACAGTAACTAAAATCGATTGCTGTTTCCACACAGGACTGTTGAGATGAAGTAACTTCAGTTGGGGGAAACAGTTAGCAGACTTTTCTGCTTAAGGTATGACTAGCCATATTTCTAACAAGACCATGTAATGCTGGAAGGCTGTCATTTCCCCTCATGGGGACCGGTAAGCCATTTTCTTAGTTAAACATAAAAGAATAAAGGGCTTCAAAAAGGGCTTAAAAACTGGTAGACATTTTTCTGGGCTAAAACAATTGCTTTACTAGGCATATTATGCAGATTCTAACTAATTATTGGTATTATAATCTTGGGGAACGTTTAGAAAAACGGCAGGCACTGTGTTGGACACCTTTTTCAGATGGGGGCCTTTCTAGTTATAGACAGAGCCTCATTCTGGGACTGTATAGGGGTTAAATGTAAAAACGGCTCCAGTTCCGTTAATTTAAGGGTTAAAGCTCTGAAATTTGGTGTGCAATACTTTTAATGCTTTAAGACACTGTGGTGAAATTTTGGTGAATTTTGAACAATTCCTTCATACTTTTTCACATATTCAGTAATAAAGTGTTTTCAGTTTGAAATTTAAAGTGACAGTAACGGTTTTATTTTAAAAGTTTTTTGTGCTTTGTTGACAAGTTTAAGCCTGTTTAACATGTCTGTACCATCAGATAAGCTATGTTCTATATGTATGAAAGCCAATGTGTCTCCCCATTTAAATTTATGTGATAATTGTGCCATAGTGTCCAAACAAAGTAAGGACAGTAATGCAACAGATAATGATATTGCCCAAGATGATTCCTCAAATGAGGGGAGTAAACATGATACTACATCATCCCCTACTGTGTCTACACCAGTTATGCCCACACAGAAGGCCCCTAGTACATCTAGTGCGCCAATACTTATTACCATGCAACAATTAACGGCTGTAATGGATAACTCCATAGCAAATCTTTTATCCAAAATGCCTACTTATCAGAGAAAGCGCGATTGCTCTGTTTTAAACACTGAAGAGCAAGAGGACGCTGATGATAACTGTTCTGACATACCCTCACACCAATCTCAAGGGGCCATGAGGGAGGTTTTGTCTGATGGAGAAATTTCAGATTCAGGAAAAATTTCTCATCAAGCTGAACCTGATGTTGTGACATTTAAATTTAAATTAGAACATCTCCGCGCACTGCTTAAGGAGGTGTTATCTACTCTGGATGATTGTGACAATTTGGTCATTCCAGAGAAATTATGTAAGATGGACAAGTTCCTAGAGGTTCCGGTGCCCCCCGACGCTTTTCCTATACCCAAGCGGGTGGAGGACATAGTAAATAAAGAGTGGGAAAGGCCCGGCATACCTTTTGTTCCCCCCCCTATATTTAAGAAATTATTTCCTATAGTCGACCCCAGAAAGGACTTATGGCAGACAGTCCCCAAGGTCGAGGGGGCGGTTTCTACTCTAAACAAACGCACTATTATTCCTATCGAAGATAGTTGTGCTTTCAAAGATCCTATGGATAAGAAATTAGAGTGTTTGCTTAAAAAGATTTTTGTACAGCAAGGTTACCTTCTACAACCAATTTCATGCATTGTTCCTGTCACTACGGCAGCGTGTTTCTGGTTCGAGGAACTAGAAAAATCGCTCAGTAAAGAATCTTCGTATGAGGAGGTTATGGACAGAGTTCAAGCACATAAATTGGCTAACTCTTTTGTTTTAGATGCCGCTTTGCAATTAGCTAGATTAGCGGCGAAAAATTCAGGGTTTGCTGTCGTGGCGCGCAGAGTGCTTTGGCTAAAGTCTTGGTCAGCGGATGTGTCTTCCAAGACAAAATTGCTTAACATTCCTTTCAAAGGTAAAACATTATTTGGACCTGATTTGAAAGAGATTATTTCAGACATCACTGGGGGAAAGGGCCACGCCCTCCCACAGGATAGGTCTTTTAAGGCTAATAATAAGCCTAATTTTCGTCCCTTTCGCAGAAACGGACCAGTCTCTAATTCTGTATCCTCTAAGCAAGAGGGTAATACTTCACAACCCAAACCAGCCTGGAAACCAATGCAAGGCTGGAACAAGGGTAAGCAGGCCAAGAAGCCTACCACTGCTACCAAAACAGCATGAAGGGATAGCCCCCGATCTGGGACCAGATCTAGTGGGGGGCAGACTTTCTCTCTTTGCTCAGGCTTGGGCAAGAGATGTTCAGGATCCTTGGGCGCTAGAAATAGTTTCTCAAGGTTATCTCCTGGAATTCAAGGAACTACCCCCAAGGGGAAGGTTCCACAGGTCTCAATTATCTTCAAATCAAATAAAGAGACAGGCATTCTTACATTGTGTAGAAGACCTGTTAAAGATGGGAGTGATACATCCAGTTCCAATAAGAGAACAAGGAATGGGATTTTATTCCAATCTGTTCATAGTTCCCAAAAAAGAGGGAACATTCAGACCAATTTTGGATCTAAAGATCCTAAACAAATTTCTCAGGGTACCATCGTTCAAAATGGAAACTATTCGAACGATCCTACCTACTATCCAGGAAAATCAATTTATGACTACCGCGGATTTAAAGGATGCGTACCTACATATTCCTATCCACAAGGAACATCATCAGTTCCTAAGGTTCGCTTTTCTGGACAAGCATTACCAGTTTGTGGCACTTCCATTTGGATTAGCCACTGCTCCAAGGATTTTCACAAAGGTACTAGGGTCCCTTCTAGCGGTTCTAAGACCAAGGGGCATTGCAGTAGTACCTTACTTGGACGACATCCTGATTCAAGTGTTGTCCCTGTCAAAAGCAAAGGCTCATACGGACATCGTCCTAGCCTTTCTCAGATCTCACGGATGGAAGGTGAACAAAGAAAAAAGTTCTCTGTCCCCGTCAACAAGAGTTCCCTTCTTGGGAACAATAATAGATTCCTTAGAAATTAGGATTTTTCTGACAGAGGTCAGAAAATCAAAACTTCTAAGCTCTTGTCAAGTACTTCATTCTGTTCCTCGTCCTTCCATAGCGCAGTGCATGGAAGTAATAGGATTGATGGTTGCAACAATGGACATAGTTCCTTTTGCACGAATTCATCTAAGACCATTACAACTGTGCATGCTCAGACAGTGGAATGGGGATTATACAGACTTGTCTCCGACGATTCAAGTAGATCAAAAGACCAGAGATTCACTCCGTTGGTGGCTGACCCTGGACAATCTGTCACAGGGAATGAGCTTCCGCAGACCAGAGTGGGTCATTGTCACGACTGACGCCAGCCTAGTGGGCTGGGGCGCGGTCTGGGAATCCCTGAAAACTCAGGGTCTATGGTCTCGGGAAGAGTCTCTTCTCCCGATAAACATTCTGGAACTGAGAGCGATATTCAATGCTCTCAGAGCTTGGCCTCAACTAGCAAAGGCCAAATTCATAAGGTTTCAGTCAGACAACATGACGACCGTTGCATATATCAATCATAAGGGGGGAACAAGGACTTCCCTGGCGATGAAAGAAGTGACCAAGATAATTCAATGGGCGGAGGATCACTCCTGCCACTTGTCTGCGATCCACATCCCAGGAGTGGAAAATTGGGAAGCGGATTTTCTGAGTCGTCAGACATTCCATCCGGGGGAGTGGGAACTCCATCCGGAAATCTTTGCCCAAATAACTCAATTATGGGGCATTCCAGACATGGATCTGATGGCGTCTCGTCAGAACTTCAAGGTTCCTTGCTACGGGTCCAGATCCAGGGATCCCAAGGCGACCCTAGTAGATGCACTAGTAGCACCTTGGACCTTCAACCTAGCTTATGTATTCCCACCGTTTCCTCTCATCCCCAGGCTGGTAGCCAGGATCAATCAGGAGACGGCCTCGGTGATCTTGATAGCTCCTGCGTGGCCACGCAGGACTTGGTATGCAGACCTGGTGAATATGTCATCGGCTCCACCATGGAAGCTACCTTTGAGACAGGGCCTTCTTGTTCAGGGTCCATTCGAACATCCGAATCTGGTTTCCCTCCAACTGACGGCTTGGAGATTGAACGCTTGATTTTATCAAAGCGTGGGTTTTCAGATTCTGTAATAGATACTCTGATTCAGAAGAACAAAATCAATCCTGGGATTGAAGAAAGTGTACACTTGTTTAGCACTCTTTCCCTAATTAATGGTGGCAATAATTGAACAGTATATAGGTATACTAGAGAAGGAGGTGTACTTGGATTTTTTAAAATATAACCTTTATTGGGTAATTTAAAATAAAAACACAAACAAAATCACACACATACAGTTAAGTTAAAAATACAGGTTTGGGTCAATTGGTTTAATTTAATAATCTTGGATTTGGAAAGGAGTTGTGGCATACACAAGGTATGATTCAAATAGAATAATTCTCTGTTTGGAGTATTGAGTAGAAGTCCAATAGGGAACTTATATTCTTCACACTTGTATTCTGATAGTTGGAACTTTTGACCACTTTCTTGTGGACTTTGCTATATATTTTTTATCTCTATTTCAAGGTGGGGTCCCAAGTTGTAACACTTTTACATTTAAGAACTAGCAGTTATCAGGTTGGTACTATATATGGAATTATATATGTCACTGTCTAGGGACTCTAGGTGGAAGTTTCTAGTTACTTGTGAGATGCTTTGTATCTTCTTGTCTATTACACTATGCGTGAATTATATGCATCAATTTTTTGGACTTCCAATTTTGTTCCTGGTGTCTAGTATATTGTTCCATATATCTGAGACATTGTAAACTGCTATAGTAATGAATGCAGTATAGTGTTCCCCCTGGGGTAAATAATACCAGCAGTCTATAGACGTGTTTAAAGTAATGAACTTGCGTCTGCTACTATTATATCTTCTGTATATACATGCTACCGATGTATATCTTAAGTGAGTTTGAAGAAAATATTAACTGGGCTCTCAAGCCTGTTTGAGAGTTTGCCACTTGTATAGAGCTAGGTTGATCTAAAAGTTCTTTTATTCCTTTTTTCTATACAGATTTTTTTATTCTCTTGGCATAGATTTTAGTGAATTACGTTTTCTAA
The DNA here is from genome assembly GCF_027579735.1 of Bombina bombina. Taxonomy (NCBI): domain Eukaryota; kingdom Metazoa; phylum Chordata; class Amphibia; order Anura; family Bombinatoridae; genus Bombina; species Bombina bombina. The sequence goes on from NC_069503.1 coordinate 1,090,750,284, forward strand.
AATAAAAGGTCACTTTGTATCTGGCCAAGTAGAAAATAAGCTGCTTGATTCGCCAGGTGAAAAAGATGTTAGTATATTATTGTAACCTAACTCAACTTAAAAATTGTCCTTTGATTTAGCAAAACTTATATTTTCTCAATTTTGTAATGTATGTTCAGTATTATGGTACAATATCTGGACAGAGTTTCTTTTACTTTACTTTGTATTTGGATCTCTTTCTGATGATAATATTTAAAATAGACTGTTAGGTAGTTAAATCTTAGGAAACACTGTCTGAATTGTTCTTATATTTCACTACTATATGATAGTATTTCACCGGTAACTTCTTACTGCTGTTTGAATGATTAGTAAGACTATACAGACTGTATATTCATAAAGGGTGAGAAAAATATATCCCTACTGCATCTTAGCGCTAAATATTACTGGTAACTTCTTATGGTCATTAGGCAGAATAGAGAGAGTATTAAGACTGTAAGTTCATATAAGGTACATATGATAATGTTATGGATGTTTAGATTAACAGTCCGTTGATTCTACTCCGTATTTAAAGTGTCTTATTCACATATGGTGGTTATAACAGTGACAACAATCTCTAGTCATTCATAAGAGTATAGTATGTTTGTTACAATTAAATTAGGTTGGTGCGATATACTGATTTCCCAACCCCTTATTGTTAGTCTAGTAATAATTTGTTTTGCTGCTAGTAGCAAATTAAGTGATTGCTGCTGTTACCAGATGGATCCCTACTCTGAGGACTTATCCACATATAGCGGTTATAGTAATAACTTAAGTGCACCAATCAAGGTGAATTTTGTATCTTATTTTTGGTTACACTGTTGCTTAAATTGTTCCATATTGTATATCTATCTTCAGGCAGTCTAAGTTCTCATGAACACTACCATAGATATAAACTAATTGGTTTTGTTTTTAATGTATAATATATTCGTTTTCAAGTCTCATATCTATGGCTTTATCAATAGACTTTACTGCCGGTAATAAATTAAATCTACCTTGCTATTTGCTCGATAGGACCCAGCTCAGGGGTCAATTAATTTGTCTATGTTTCCAAATCTGCCTTGCTATGTGCTCGATAAGACCCAGCTCAAGGGTCGATTAATTTATCTGTATTTCCAAATCCTAATGTCTAAATATGTTAGACCGACATTCCTGCTATTTAAAAAATGCTAACATGCATTCACACCAAACAATTCCCTGACATGTTTCGCCACTAACGTGGCTTTCTCAAAGGGTACGGCGCGGCCGAATCTGTGTCTTTTTATTGGCCTGCACTACCCCTCCCCTTTGACGTCTTTAGACGAGTTGAGGGATTCGTTACAAAGAACCAATTACTCCCTGTGAAAGAGCTTGTATATGTGCAAGGGAGAATTTGATAGGACGAGGCTGTCTTGTCATTTCTACAATGTATATGTGATTTTCAAAACGAAAATTATTTTATTTCAAAAAGAGAATTATAGTTTGAGGTAAAGCACAATCTTCCGCTATTTCATTGGATATTGTAGGGAGATATTAATCACATATTGATGGTTAAAATAAACGGCTTGTTATTTATGATGCTTTTGTGTTATTTTCACTTATCTTGTCACTCTCTGCACTTAAAGAGTAATGTAGATATATGAATCGGGGAGAATTTATTACAGGAGTGGGAGCTTATATCAGAGTGTGATCTTAGGCTCTAATGTATATTAGTCATACTTGAGGATAATAATTTTTTTTTTTTTTATAAAAATTATTATCCTCAAGTATGATATAAAAATTATTATCCTCAAGTATGACTAATTATAAAAATTATTATCCTCAAGTATGACTAATATACATTAGAGCCTAAGATCACACTCTGATATAAGCTCCCACTCCTGTAATAAATTCTCCCCGATTCATATATCTACATTACTCTTTAAGTGCAGAGAGTGACAAGATAAGTGAAAATAACACAAAAGCATCATAAATAACAAGCCGTTTATTTTAACCATCAATATGTGATTAATATCTCCCTACAATATCCAATGAAATAGCGGAAGATTGTGCTTTACCTCAAACTATAATTCTCTTTTTGAAATAAAATAATTTTCGTTTTGAAAATCACATATACATTGTAGAAATGACAAGACAGCCTCGTCCTATCAAATTCTCCCTTGCACATATACAAGCTCTTTCACAGGGAGTAATTGGTTCTTTGTAACGAATCCCTCAACTCGTCTAAAGACGTCAAAGGGGAGGGGTAGTGCAGGCCAATAAAAAGACACAGATTCGGCCGCGCCGTACCCTTTGAGAAAGCCACGTTAGTGGCGAAACATGTCAGGGAATTGTTTGGTGTGAATGCATGTTAGCATTTTTTAAATAGCAGGAATGTCGGTCTAACATATTTAGACATTAGGATTTGGAAATACAGATAAATTAATCGACCCTTGAGCTGGGTCTTATCGAGCACATAGCAAGGCAGATTTGGAAACATAGACAAATTAATTGACCCCTGAGCTGGGTCCTATCGAGCAAATAGCAAGGTAGATTTAATTTATTACCGGCAGTAAAGTCTATTGATAAAGCCATAGATATGAGACTTGAAAACGAATATATTATACATTAAAAACAAAACCAATTAGTTTATATCTATGGTAGTGTTCATGAGAACTTAGACTGCCTGAAGATAGATATACAATATGGAACAATTTAAGCAACAGTGTAACCAAAAATAAGATACAAAATTCACCTTGATTGGTGCACTTAAGTTATTACTATAACCGCTATATGTGGATAAGTCCTCAGAGTAGGGATCCATCTGGTAACAGCAGCAATCACTTAATTTGCTACTAGCAGCAAAACAAATTATTACTAGACTAACAATAAGGGGTTGGGAAATCAGTATATCGCACCAACCTAATTTAATTGTAACAAACATACTATACTCTTATGAATGACTAGAGATTGTTGTCACTGTTATAACCACCATATGTGAATAAGACACTTTAAATACGGAGTAGAATCAACGGACTGTTAATCTAAACATCCATAACATTATCATATGTACCTTATATGAACTTACAGTCTTAATACTCTCTCTATTCTGCCTAATGACCATAAGAAGTTACCAGTAATATTTAGCGCTAAGATGCAGTAGGGATATATTTTTCTCACCCTTTATGAATATACAGTCTGTATAGTCTTACTAATCATTCAAACAGCAGTAAGAAGTTACCGGTGAAATACTATCATATAGTAGTGAAATATAAGAACAATTCAGACAGTGTTTCCTAAGATTTAACTACCTAACAGTCTATTTTAAATATTATCATCAGAAAGAGATTCAAATACAAAGTAAAGTAAAAGAAACTCTGTCCAGATATTGTACCATAATACTGAACATACATTACAAAATTGAGAAAATATAAGTTTTGCTAAATCAAAGGACAATTTTTAAGTTGAGTTAGGTTACAATAATAAACTAACATCTTTTTCACCTGGCGAATCAAGCAGCTTATTTTCTACTTGGCCAGATACAAAGTGACCTTTTATTTTAGAAAACGTAATTCACTAAAATCTATGCCAAGAGAATAAAAAAATCTGTATAGAAAAAAGGAATAAAAGAACTTTTAGATCAACCTAGCTCTATACAAGTGGCAAACTCTCAAACAGGCTTGAGAGCCCAGTTAATATTTTCTTCAAACTCACTTAAGATATACATCGGTAGCATGTATATACAGAAGATATAATAGTAGCAGACGCAAGTTCATTACTTTAAACACGTCTATAGACTGCTGGTATTATTTACCCCAGGGGGAACACTATACTGCATTCATTACTATAGCAGTTTACAATGTCTCAGATATATGGAACAATATACTAGACACCAGGAACAAAATTGGAAGTCCAAAAAATTGATGCATATAATTCACGCATAGTGTAATAGACAAGAAGATACAAAGCATCTCACAAGTAACTAGAAACTTCCACCTAGAGTCCCTAGACAGTGACATATATAATTCCATATATAGTACCAACCTGATAACTGCTAGTTCTTAAATGTAAAAGTGTTACAACTTGGGACCCCACCTTGAAATAGAGATAAAAAATATATAGCAAAGTCCACAAGAAAGTGGTCAAAAGTTCCAACTATCAGAATACAAGTGTGAAGAATATAAGTTCCCTATTGGACTTCTACTCAATACTCCAAACAGAGAATTATTCTATTTGAATCATACCTTGTGTATGCCACAACTCCTTTCCAAATCCAAGATTATTAAATTAAACCAATTGACCCAAACCTGTATTTTTAACTTAACTGTATGTGTGTGATTTTGTTTGTGTTTTTATTTTAAATTACCCAATAAAGGTTATATTTTAAAAAATCCAAGTACACCTCCTTCTCTAGTATACCTATATACTGTTCAATTATTGCCACCATTAATTAGGGAAAGAGTGCTAAACAAGTGTACACTTTCTTCAATCCCAGGATTGATTTTGTTCTTTTGTCCAAACCAGTACACAGCACCTCAGCCACTTTGTAATATACTCAATCTGGGCCAAAAATATAAATTGGTGGATATTATATCCCATCAATAAACCCAGACATTAACAGGATACCCTAATTGCCAAATTTCAGCAGTGCCATTAGTACTTTGTTTTTCATACTCTGATTCAGGCTAGAAAGCCTGTAACTAGAAAAATTTACCATAAAATATGGAAAAAATATATCTGTTGGTGTGAATCTAAAGGATTCCCATGGAACAAGATAAAAATTCCTAAGATTCTATCCTTTCTACAAGAAGGTTTGGAGAAAGGATTATCTGCAAGTTCTCTGAAGGGACAGATCTCTGCTTTATCTGTTTTACTTCACAAAAGACTGGCAGCTGTGCCAGATGTTCAAGCATTTGTTCAGGCTCTGGTTAGGATCAAGCCTGTTTACAGACCTTTGACTCCTCCCTGGAGTCTAAATCTAGTTCTTTCAGTTCTTCAAGGGGTTCCGTTTGAACCTTTACATTCTGTAGATATTAAGTTATTATCTTGGAAAGTTTTGTTTTTGGTTGCAATTTCTTCTGCTAGAAGAGTTTCAGAGTTATCTGCTCTGCAGTGTTCTCCGCCCTATCTGGTGTTCCTTGCAGATAAGGTGGTTTTGCGTACTAAGCCTGGTTTTCTTCCGAAAGTTGTTTCCAACAAAAATATTAACCAGGAGATAGTTGTACCTTCTTTGTGTCCGAATCCAGTTTCAAAGAAGGAACGTTTGTTACACAATTTGGACGTAGTCCGTGCTCTAAAATTCTATTTAGAGGCTACTAAAGATTTCAGACAAACATCTTCCTTGTTTGTTGTTTATTCTGGTAAAAGGAGAGGTCAAAAAGCGACTTCTACCTCTCTTTCCTTTTGGCTTAAAAGCATTATCCGAATGGCTTATGAGACTGCCGGACGGCAGCCTCCTGAAAGAATCACAGCTCACTCCACTAGGGTTGTGGCTTCCACATGGGCCTTCAAGAACGAGGCTTATGTTGACCAGATATGTAAGGCAGTGACTTGGTCTTCACTGCACACTTTTGCCAAATTTTACAAATTTGATACTTTTGCTTCTTCGGAGGCTATTTTTGGGAGAAAGGTTTTGCAAGCCGTGGTGCCTTCCATTTAGGTGACCTGATTTGCTCCCTCCCTTCATCCGTGTCCTAAAGCTTTGGTATTGGTTCCCACAAGTAAGGATGACGCCGTGGACCGGACACACCAATGTTGGAGAAAACAGAATTTATGCTTACCTGATAAATTACTTTCTCCAACGGTGTGTCCGGTCCACGGCCCGCCCTGGTTTTTTAATCAGGTCTGATGAATTATTTTCTCTAACTACAGTCACCACGGTATCATATGGTTTCTCCTATATATATTTCCTCCTGTCCGTCGGTCGAATGACTGGGGTGGGCGGAGCCTAGGAGGGATCAGGTGACCAGCTTTGCTGGGACTCTTTGCCATTTCCTGTTGGGGAAGAGAATATCCCACAAGTAAGGATGACGCCGTGGACCGGACACACCGTTGGAGAAAGTAATTTATCAGGTAAGCATAAATTCTGTTTTTATTAACCCCTAATCTGCCATCCCTAACATTGCCGACACCTACCTACATTTATTAACCCCTAATCTGCAGATCCCAACGTCGCCGCTACTATATTAAATTTATTAACCCCTAAACCTAAGTCTAACCCTAAGTCCAACCCCCCTAACTTAAATATAATTTAAATTAAACAAAATAAATTTACTACTATTAAATAAATTAATCCTATTTAAAACTAAATACTTACCCATAAAATAAAGCCTAAACTAGCTACAATATAACTAATAGTTACATTGTAGCTAGCTTAGGATTTATATTTATTTTACAGGCAACTTTGTATTTATTTTAACTAGGTAGAATAGTTATTAAATAGTTATTAACTATTTAATTACTACATAGCTAAAATAAGTACAAAAGTATCTGTAAAATAAACCCTAACCTAAGTTACAATACACCTAACACTACACTATAATTAAACTAATTACCTAAACTACCTACAATTAATTACAATTAAATTAAATAAACTAAATTACGGAAAAAAAAACTAAATTACAGAAAATAAAAAAAGAATTACAAGAATTTTAAACTAATTACACCTAATCTAATCCTCCTAATAAAATAAAAAAGCCCCCCAAAATAATAAAATTCCCTACCCTATACTAAATTACAAATAGCCCTTAAAAGGGCCTTTTGCGGGGCATTGTCCCAAAGTAATCAACTCTTTCACCTGTAAAAAAAAATACAATACCCCCCCAACATTAAAACCCACCACCCACACACCCAGCCCTACTCTTAATAAAACCTAACACTACCCCCTAGAATCCTATCAGCCAATCGGAATTAAGGTAGGAAAAATCCTATTGGCTGATTGAAGTTCAATCCGATTGGCTGATCCAATCAGCCAATAGGATTGAGCTTGCATTCTATTGGCTGTTCCAATAAGCCAATAGAATGTGAGGTCAATCCTATTGGCTGATTGCATCAGCCAATAGGATTTTTCCTACCTTAATTCCGATTGACTGATAGGATTCTATCAGCCAATCGGAATTCAAGGGACGCCATCTTGGATGATATGATATGATATCATTGATATCACTTAAAGGACCAGTCATTCAGTGGTTGGCCGTCGGATGAAGAGGATGCTCTGCGTCGGATGTCTTGAAGATGGACCCGCTCCGCTCCGGAAGGATGAAGATAGAAGATGCTGCCTGGATGAAGCCTTCTGCCTGTCTGGATGTCATCTTCTGGCCGGATAGGATGAAGACTTCAGACCCTCTGGAGGACCACTTGCGCCCGGCTGGGTGAAGACGTCTCAAGGTAGGGTGATCTTCAAGGGGGTAGTGTTAGGTTTTTTTAAGGGGGGATTGGGTGTGTTTTAGAGTAGGGTTGGGTGTGTGGGTGGTGGGTTTTAATATAGGGGGGGGTATTGCATTTTTTTTACAGGTGAAAGAGCTGATTACTTTGGGGCAATGCCCCGCAAAAGGCCCTTTTAAGGGATATTTGTAATTTAGTATAGGGTAGGGAATTTTATTATTTTGGGGGGCTTTTTATTTTATTAGGGGGATTAGATTAGGTGTAATTAGTTTAAAATTCTTGTAATTCTTTTTTTATTTTCTGTAATTTAGTGTTAGTTTTTTTCGTAATTTAGTTATTTAATTTAATTGTAATTAATTGTAGGTAGTTTAGGTAATTAGTTTAATTATAGTGTAGTGTTAGGTATAATTGTAATTTAGGTTAGGGTTTATTTTACAGGTACTTTTGTATTTATTTTAACTAGGAAGTTATTAAATAGTTAATAACTATTTAATAACTATTGTACCTAGTTAAAATAAATACAAAGTTGCCTGTAAAATAAATATAAATCCTAAGCTAGCTACAATGTAACTATTAGTTATATCGTAGCTAGCTTAGGGTTTATTTTATAGGTAAGTATTTAGTTTTAAATATAAATAATTTATTTAATTGTAGTAAATTTATTTAGATGTATTTAAATTATATTTAAGTTAGGGGGTGTTAGGGTTAGGGTTAGACTTAGGTTTAGGGGTTAATAAATGTATTATAGTGGCGGCGACGTTGGCGACGGCAGATTAGGGGTTAATATATTTAATATAGTTGAGGCGACGTTGGGGGGGGCAGATTAGGGGAATAATAACTATAATGTAGGTGTCGGCGATGTTGGGGGCAGTAGATTAGGGGTTCATAAGTATAATGTAGGTGGCGGCGGTGTCCGGAGTGGCAGATTAGGGGTTAATAATATAATGTAGGTGTCAGCGGGGGCCGCAGATTAGGGGTTAATAAGTGTAAGATTAGAGGTGTTTAGACTCGGGGTTCATGTTAGGGTGTTAGGTGCAGACATAAAATTAATTTCCCCATAGCAAACATTGGGGCTGCGTTACGAGCTGAACGCTACACTGCTTTTTTGCAGGTGTTAGGTTTTTTTTCAGCCAGCTCAGCCCCATTGTTTCCTATGGGGAAATCGTGCACAAGCAGGTTTTTCCAGTTTACCGCTACCGTAAGCAACTCTGGTATTACAGTGAGATGTGGAGATAAAATTTGCCCAATGCTCACTTTTATGAGGCTAACGCCGGATTGCAGAAAACTCGTAACACCAGTGTTGGCTTAAGTGAGCAGTAAGAAAAAAAGGCTTGTTAGCCCCGCACAGCCTTACCGACAAAAACATGTAATCTAGGCGATTGAGAAGCTTTTTGTTTTATAAAGAAGCTCAAGCTGAGATTAAAAAAAATAGCAAGTTTATGGCCTTAAGTAACAAAATATGCAAATTTGGTCAATTTTCAAAAACTTAAAAATCAGATTACAGTTATCAAAGTTAAAGACCAAATATATAACCAGCCCAAGGATATAACACAACAATTTTATCTATATTTCAAAAATGTATATGCTGAGAAGGAAGTGGATTACAATAAGAAATAAGTATTTTGAGAGATATTACTCTCCCTCAAGTGACCAGTGATAAGTTAGAGATTTTGAACTCTCCAATTACGGAGGATGAAATAAAACTGGCAATAAAGACATTAGCACTTAATAAATCTCTAGGCCCGGATGATATACCAGGGGAATTGTAAAAAAATTTGGATCACAAAATTACATCCTTACTGAAGGAGATGTATAATTCCTTTCTTATAGAGGGGATACACTCTTCTAAACATTTCTTAGACTTCAGAATAGTGTTGATTCTTAAACAAGGGAAAGAAGCTAATTTAATGGATTCATACAGGCCTATTTCTTTGTTAAACGTAGATTACAACATTTTAACGCAACATTTTAGCGACGAGATTACAGTTGGTGATCCAAAATCTTATACACTCAGACCAAACTGGGTTTATTAAAGGGAGAACTCTAATATCTAATATTCGGAAATTGGAGATTGTGCTTAATCATTGTAATATAGTTTATAGGGAGAATAGAGATCTGAGGAGTGATGCGGCGGTAATTACTGTAGAAGGCGTTTGATTCGCTGATATGGGGTCACATGTTCACTACTATTAGCAAGTTTGGAATTAAAGGATACTTTTTCAATTTGATTTCTCTTTTATATTACTGCACCTCAACTGTTTTAGTCGTTAATTTTATGATATGAGAGAGTCTTGCTCTACAGCAAGAAACACGGCAGGGATGTCCTATCTAACCTCTTCTTTTTGACTTAGCGTTGGAACCTCAGCCAATCAGATTCAAGTTCAATCCGATTGGCTGATCCAATCAGCCAATCAGATTGAGCTCGCATTCTATTGGTTGATCGGAACAGCCAATAGAATGCGAGCTCAATCTGATTGGCTGATTGGATCAGCCAATCAGATTGAACTTGAATCTGATTGGCTGATTCAATCAGCCAATCAGATTTTTCCTACCTTAATTCCGATTGGCTGATAGAATCCTATCAGCCAATCGGAATTCGAGGGACGCCATCTTGGATGACGTCATTTAAAGGAACCTTCATTCGGACTTAGGACGTCGTTAGAAGAGGATGGATCCGCGTCGGCTGCTTCAAGATGGTCCCGCTCCGCGCCGGATGGAAGAAGATAGAAGATGCTGCTTGGATGAAGATGTTTGCCGGTCCGGATCTCCTCTTCTTGCCGGATAGGATGAAGACTTCGGAGCCTCTTCTGGACCTCTTCTTGCCGGATAGGATGAAGACTTCGGACCCTCTTCTGGACGGATCGGTGATACCCGGCGTGGTGAAGACAAGGTAGGAAGATCTTAAGGGGCTTAGTGTTAGGTTTTTTAAGGGGGGTTTGGGTTAGATTAGGGGTATGTGGGTGGTGGGTTGTAATGTTGGGGGGGTATTGTATGTTTTTTTACAGGCAAAAGAGCATAATTCTTTGGGGCATGCATTAAGGGCTGGTAAGGTAAAAGAGCTGTAAAATATTTATTTTAGAATAGGGTAAGGCATTTTTTTATTTTGGGGGGCTTTGTTATTTTTTTAGGGGGCTTAGAGTAGGTGTAATTAATTTAAAATTCTTGTAATCTTTTTTTTTTTTGTAATTTAGTGGGTTTTTTTTTGTAATTTAGTGTTTGTTTGTTTTTGTAATTTAGCTTAGTTGATTTAATTATAGATAATTGTAGATAGTTTATTTAATTAATTTATTGATAGTGTAGTGTTAGGTTTAATTGTAACTTAGGTTAGGATTTATTTTACAGGTCATTTTGTAATTATTTTAACTAGGTAACTATAAATATTTATTAACTATTTAATAGCTATTGTACCTGGTTAAAATAAATACAAAGTTGCCTGTAAAATAATTATTAATCCTAAAATAGCTGCAATAGAATTATTATTTATATTGTAGCTATATTTGGGTTTATTTTACAGGTAAGTATTTAGATTTAAATAGGAATAATTTATTTAATAAGATTTATTTTATTTCGTTAGATTAAAATTATATTTAATTTAGGGGGTGTTAGGGTTAGGGTTAGACTTAGCTTTAGGGGTTAATACATTTATTAGAGTAGCGGCAAGGTCCGGTCGGCAGATTAGGGGTTAATACTTGAAGTTAGGTGTCGGCGATGTTAGGGAGGGCATATTAGGGGTTAATACTATTTGTTATAGGGTTTTTGAGGCGGGAGTGAGGCGGATTAGGGGTTAATACATTTATTATAGTAGCGGTGAGGTCCGGTCGGCAGATTAGGGGTTAATAATTGTAGGTAGGTAGCGGCGACGTTGGGGGGGGGCAGATTAGGGGGTAATAAATATTATGTAGGGGTCGGCGATGTTAGGGGCAGCAGATTATGGGTACATAGGGATTATGTAGGTTGCGGCGGTGTGCGGTCGGCAGATTAGGGGTTAAAAAAATTTAATAGAGTGGCGGCGATGTGGGGGGGCCTCGGTTTAGGGGTACATAGGTAGTTTATGGGTGTTAGTGTACTTTAGAGCACAGTAGTTAAGAGCTTTATGAACCGGCGTTAGCCCAGAAATCTCTTAACTCCTGGCTTTTTTCTGCAGCTGGAGTTTTGTCGTTAGATTTCTAACGCTCACTTCATCCAAGACTCTAAATACCAGCGTTAGAAAGAGCCAATTGAAAAGATAGGATACACAATTGACGTAAGGGGATTTGCGGTATGGAAAAGTCGCGGCTGGAAAGTGAGTGTTAGACCCTTTCCTGACTGACTCTAAATACCATCAGGCGGCCAAAACCAGCGTTAGGACCCCCTAACGCTGGTTTTGACAGCTAACGCAGAACTCTAAATCTAGGCGATTGTATCTAGCTTAGGGTTCATTTTTATTTTACAGGCAACTTTGCATTTATTTTAACTAGGTAGAATAGTTATTAAATAGTTATTAACTATTTAATAACTACCTAGATAAAATAAATACAAATTGACCTGTAAAATAAAACCTAACCTAAGTTACAATTACACCTAACACTACACTACAATTAAATTATTTCCCTAAATTAAATACAATTCAATACAATTAAATTAAATTATCTAAAGTACAAAAAAACCAAAACACTAAATTACAGAAAATAATAAACAAATTACAAGATTTTTAAACTAATTACACCTGATCTAATAGCCTTATCAAAATAAAAAAGCCCCCCTAAAATAAAAAAAAACCCTAGTCTAAACTAAACTACCAAAAGTTCTTAAAAGGGCCTTTTGTGGGGCATTGCCCCAAAGTAATCAGCTCTTTTACCTGGTAAAAAAATACAAACAATCCCCCAACAGTAAAACCCACCACCCACACAACAAACTATCCAAATAAAACCCTAATTAAAAAACCTAAGCTCCCCATTGCCCACAAAAGGGCATTTGGATGGGCATTACTCTTAAAAGGGCAGTTAGCTCTTTTGCGGCCCAAAGCCCTAACCTAAGAATAAAACATACCCAATACACCCTTAAAAAAACCTAACACTAACGCCCTGAAGATCGACTTACCGGGAGACATCTTCATCCAAGCCGGGCAGAAGTGGTTCTCCAGATGGGCAGAAGTCTTCATCCAAGCTGGGCAGAAGTGGTCCTCCAGATGGCAGAAGTCTTCATCCAGACGGTATCTTCTATCTTCATCCATCTGGTGCGGAGCGGGTCCATGTTCAAGACATTCGACGCAGAACATCCTCTTTGGCCGTCGACTACCCAACGAATGAAGGTTCCTTTAAGTGACGTCATCCAAGATGGCGTCTGTTAGATTCTGATTGGCTGATAGAATTCTATCAGCCAATCAGAATCTAAGGGACGACATCTTGGATGATGTCACTTAAAGGAACCTTCATTCGTCGGGTAGTCGTTGGCCGAAGTGGATGCTCCATGTCGGATGTCTTGAAGATGGACCCGCTCCACGCCAGATGGATGAAGATAGAAGATGCTGTCTGGATGAAGACTTCTGCCGTCTGGAGGACCACTTCTACCCGGCTTGGATGAAGACTTCTGCCCGTCTGGAAGACCACTTCTGCCCGGCTTGGATGAAGACGTCTCCCGGTAAGTCGATCTTCAGTGTTAGGTTTTTTTAAGAGTGTATTGGGTGGGTTTTATTGTTAGGTTAGGGCTTTTGGCCGCAAAAGAGCTAACTGCCCTTTTAAGGGCAATGCCCATCCAAATGCCCTTTTCAGGGCAATGGGGAGCTTAGGTTTATTTAGTTAGGGTTTTATTTGGGGGTTAGTTGTGTGGGTGGTGGGTTTTACTGTTTTTAAGGGCTATTGGTAGTTTTGTTTAGTTTAGGCTAAGGGTTTTTTATTTTGATAGGGCTATTAGATTAGGTGTAATTAGTTTAAAAATCTTGTAATTTGTTTATTATTTTCTGTAATTTAGTGTTTTTTTGTACTTTAGATAATTTAATTGTATTGAATTGTATTTAATTTAGGGAAATAATTTAATTGTAGTGTAGTGTTAGGTGTAATTGTAACTTAGGTTTTATTTTATTTTACAGGTCAATTTGTATTTATTTTATCTAGGTAGTTATTAAATAGTTAAAATAATTAAAATAAATACAAAGTTGCCTGTACAATAAAAATAAACCCTAAGCTAGATACAATGTAACTATTAGTAATATTGTAGCTAGCTTAGGGTTTATTTTACAGGTAAGTATTTAGTTTTAAATAGGAATCATATAGTTAATAATATTAATTTTTCTTTAGATTTATTTAAATAATATTTAGGTTAGGGGTTGTTAAGGTTAGAGTTAGACTTAGGTTTAGGGGTAAATACATTTAGAATAGTGGCGGCGACGTTGGGTGCGGAAGATTAGTGGTTAATAACATAATGTAGGTGGCGGTGGGCTCCAGGAGCGGTGGTTTAGGGGTTAATAAGTTTATTTTGTTGCGGCGGTTTAGGAGTTAATAAGTATAATGTAGGTGGCGGCAGTATAGGGGGCAGCAGATTAGGGGTGTTTAGACTCGGGGTACATGTTAGGGTGTTAGGTGTAAACATAACTTTGTTCTCCCATAGGAATCAATGGGATATCGGGCAGCAGCGAAAATGAGCTTTCGCTGCTTTCAGACTCTCATTGATTCCTATGGCATCCGCCGCCTCCAGGGCGGCGGATTAAAAACCAGGTACGCTGGGCCGGAATAGTGGCAAGCGTACCTGGTAGGTATTTGTTAAATAGCAAAAGTAGTCAGATAGTGCCGAATTTGCATTCGGAACATCTGTAGTGACGTAAGCATTGATCTGTGTCAGACTGAGAGCGGCGGATCATATGTTACGTCACAAAATTCTACTTTTGCAGGTCTGTAGGGTTTGATAAATATGGAGAATCAAGCTCTCCACAACTACGCTGCGGAATTCCAGCATATTTGCGGTTGACGGCTTGATAAGTAGATGCCATAGAGTAGTGCATTGGAGTCTTTAGCAGTTAGGTAGTTGAAAACACGTAAAAGCAAATTTATGCAATATTCAGATTTTGTATGTCGGGTTTGCACTTACTAGAATATGCGATTGAGCTTGCACATATTAGAATATGCGATCAGGTTAATGAGAGTACGCGATCATATTTGCCCGAGAGTGGGGTGTTAGTTTATCATTTTTTTGTCTCCATTGACTTCGATGGTGGAAAATGTGAGCACGATAATCTAACTTCAGATTTTTGTGCTCTTAGTGTTATCACTTTAGAACGCAACCCGAGAAGTACAAAAATCTAAAATCTAGTGCAGTTTATGCTCAAGCAGGAGCGTTAATTAACTCTCCACTTGTAATCTGGCCCTATATGATTCCAAAGCAAAATTTATTTTTGTTTCTTTTCAGAAGTCAAATTACATTCTGGGCTCCTACGTGTAACCACTAAAATGGAGGTTTGATCCTATTGGAAGTGCAGTTTACTATATAGGGTTTACCTTAAAGTTGCATTTCTTGTACTTGGTACGAATTATTGTTCATAATGCTCTTTGCCTTGCTTAATGGGCGTTATGCTACTCGACTGGTAACCTATCTTTAATGAATCTGTCTGTTTTACTTTAAAATGTTAACCCTTTACTTCGCCTGAGTTGTGCGCACTTTTTGTACATATTTGATGTCTCTGTATAAGGGTTTGGCCATCTGAGTTAAATGCTATTATGTAGTAGGATCTGATATAATTTCTTATTTATGTGCTGTAATTATTATTATTACTAGTTGATAAGCCTGCCAAGAGGGCAGTCTATGGGGCCCATTTATCAAGCTCCGAACGGAGCTTGTGGGCCCTAGTTTCTGGCGAGTCTTTAGACTCGCCAGAAACAGAAAGACCACTGCTCCATAACCCTGTCTGCTTGCTCTGAGCAGGTGGACAGGAATCGCCGGAAATCAACTCGATCGAGTACGATCGGGTTGATTGACACCTCCCTGCTGGCGGCCCATTGGCCGCGAGTCTGCAGGGGGCAGCGTTGCACCAGCAGCTCTTGTGAGCTGCTAGTGCAATGCTGAATACAGAAAGCGTATTGCTCTATGCATTCAGTGAGGTCTTGTGGACCTGATCCGCACTGTCAGATTAGGTCCGCAAGACCTTTGATAAATAGGCCCCTATGTGTTCAAAATGTAACCTGCTAAGCTAAAAAAAATAAAAAAGTAAACAATACATAAAAAAATAAACAAAGCTATCCAAAATAATAAAATTAAACCTAAACTAATTCCCCTATAAAAATAAAATATCCCCGCAAAATAAAAACACCCCCTAATCTAATACTAGACTACCAATAGCCCTTAAAAGGGCTTTTTGTAGGGCATTGCCCTAAAGAAATCAGCTCTTTTACAGTAAAAATAAACAAAGTCCCCCCTAACAGTAAAACCCCCCACCCACCAAACCCCCCAAAATAAAAGAAACCTAACACTAATAAACTAAACTACCCATTGCCCCTAAAGGGGCATTTGTATGGGCATTGCCCTTAAAAGGGCATAAAGCTCTTTTTCACTGCACATAAAAGGGCATTCAGCTATTTTGCAAATTGCCCAATAAATCCTAATCTAAAAAAACAACCCCCCCCAAAAAAAACAACTAACACTAAAGCCCCAAAAGATACTCACGGTTTCAGAAGTCTGGCGGAGAAGGTCTTCTTCCAGGTGGGTCATCATCTTCATCCACAGTGAAGGCGGCATGGAAAGGAGGCTTGGAGCGGTCATCCCAGATGTGGCGATCCTCGGCGGTGGTCATCTGTGGCGGTGTCGTTGGTCATCGGTGGCGGTCCTTGTGGTGGTCCTCAACAGCATAGAAGCTCCTCTTCATCCGATGTCCGTTGTATACTGAATATTGAATGCAATCAATTTGGGGTACCTTGCATTCATATTGGTTGAATTTTTCAAAACAGCCAATAGGATTAGAGCTACTGAAATTCTATTGGCTGTTCAAATCAGCCAATAAGATTTCAGTAGCTCTCATCCTATTGGCTGATTTTGAAAATTTTAGCCAATAGGAATGCAAGGTACCCCAATAAATATGGGGTACCTTGAATTCAATCTTCAGTGTAGACGATTGCATGAAGAAGAACCTCCATGCCTTCACCGAGGAGCGCCACATATGGGAAGACCGCTACGGACCTCAGCTCTGCGCCACCTTCGCTCCACGCACATCTGGGAAGACCGCCACATTTGGGAAGACCTCTCTGGACCTCCGCTCCGTGCCTCCTTCACTGTGGATGAAGATGATGGACCCGCCTGGAAGAAGACCTTGTCCTCCGGACTTCTGAAACCGTGAGTACCTATTTGGGGCTTTAGTGTTAGATTTTTTTTTTTTTTTTTTTTTAAGATTAGGGTTTATTGGGCAATTTGCAAAAGAGCTGAATGCCCTTTAAGGGCAGTGAAAAATGCCCATACAAATGCCCCTTTAGGGGAAATGGGTAGTTTAGGTTTATTAGTGTTAGGTGTTTTTTTTATTTTGGGGGTTTACTGTTAGGGGGAACTTTATTTATTTTTAATGTAAAAGAGCTGATTTCTTTAGGGCAATGCCCTACAAAAAAAAGCCCTTTTAAGGGCTATTGGTAGTTTAGTATAAGATTGAGGGGGTTTATTTTGGGGGGATTTTTTATTTTCATAGGGATTAGGTTTAATTTTTTTATTTTGGATAATGTTTATTATTTTTTGTAATGTTAGACTTTTTAATTTTCTGTGATTTTAGATTAATGTAATATAATTTATTTTATTTTTATTTTAATTGCAATGTAATTTTTTAATGTAATTAAGGGGTTAATTTAGGGGGTGTTAGGTTAGGGGGCTTAGTCATTAAATTAGTTTATTGCTTTGTGTGGGTTGGCGGTTTAGGAGTTAATAGGTCATTTAGGTTTAATGCGTTGTGGGGGTTGGTGGATTAGGGGTTAATAGATGTATTAGGTAGTTTGCAATGTTGTGGTTGGTGGATTTAGGGGTTAATAATTTTATTAGGTATTTTTTTTTTTATTAATACTTTGTGCGGGTGGTTCTTTTTTTGTAAAAAAATACTTATTGAAGGCGGTTAGTATTTTTTTTTATTACTTATTGCGGATGGTTAGGTTTTGTTTTTTTAATACTTATTGCGGGCGTTTTTTTTGTTTGTTTTTTTGTAATGCTCCGTTTGCCTTCGCTGCATCCGAGTAGATTCTGAAAATGGCAGGGTGGTGAATTTGCTGCATCCAGGTGAATTCCTTTGGCTGCGCACGCAGCCAACATTCTGTTGGCTGCCTCGCACTGCCAACATTCCTTTAAGGATGCGTGCACAACTGGCGAAACCGACGGACGCATTACAAATGCGATTAAAGTATAGATTATTATTTTTAGCAGAGTGCTTTATGGAGTAAGGTTGGTTTGATTTATATACATGGGACTTTGCTTAAAAAAAATATATTGTGATATTTTCATATTCCCTCAAGGTCTGAGAGTGACCCTAATTATTTCCTTAATCAATGATTTCCTTCAAATAACTGTTCCACTCCAGATGCAGAATAAGGGATCCAAGAGCAGTCCCTTTTGTCTTTCAGGGAAGGAATCTGTGTCATTAACAGTTGTCTGTATTGTGGTATTTACTTATTCTAATGTTCTGTAATTATGTTGTTTACAGTGTGTTAAAAATTTGTTAAGCTATATTCTTCTTTTCTTAATTTACCAATAGAAATAGCCTGATTAGAAGGCCAACAGCATCCTCATATGTTTGCAGCATTAAGTGTCTCTTAGGGAGAGGACATGCACTTGTTTACCCATAATTATTTTTCTAAGTTTTTGTCACTATGCATAATTTATTATTAGTTAAGGCTTACACCTAAATTCTGCTATTTGTCTTTTGTAAGTTTATGTTGAACCTCAATAATAGTAAAACAAGATCAAAACTTTTCTTCATGCTATTTTCACAAAGAATACCAAAAGAAAAATTAAAAATTACTAGTGTAGAGCTATCGATAGCGCTAGGAGTGTAAACGCGATCGCGAGGTTGCGGTGTTCTTTAAGCTCAAATCCATATTAAAAGTGGAGTGCTATCAAAATTACCGCAAATGAATTTGTGCAAAGTCATGGTAATTTACTCTCCCCATATTTTCTATGGGGAGCGTAAAGCTCTAAGTAGCGATTGTATTACAAGTTGAAAGTAAATGCAATCGTGTACAGCGCAATCGCATATACCGATCAAACTTTTTAAGTGACTTTAAAGTTTGCATAAAGAGTTTGTCTAGGTGAAGTAGTTACACTAAACACACTATTAACCTCTAAACCACCATCCCCTCACTTCGAACACTAACTAAACTTTTAACCCCTAAACCGCCATCCTCCCACATCGCAAAATACCTAACATACAATGAACCCCTAAACCACTATACCCCACATCACAAAGAACCTAACTATACTATTAACCTCTAAATTGCCACCCCCCACATCGCAAATACTAAACTACACTATTAACCCCTAAACTGCCAGCCCCCCACATCGCAAAGTCAAAAACTAACATCTAAACCCCTTAACCTAACATCTCCTAACTTACCCCAAATGAAAATATCCAAATCTTACAAAATATATCCTAACTACCTTAAAAAAATAAAAAAAACTTACCTAAAAATAAATTAAACCTAATCTAATCTTAAACATAAACTACCATTACTAAAAAATGAAAAAACTATCATTACAAAAAAAATAAAAATAAAATTACAGAAAATAAATAAATCTAACATTACAGAAAATAAAAAAGTAAATACCGAATACAATAAAATAATTAATCCTATTGTAATACCCCTTAAAAAAAAAAAACATCGCAAAATAAAAAAACAATATAAAGCTTTTTTCTTTTATTCTATCGGCTGATTTGAATTTGAAGATTCAAATCAGCCAATAGGAATGCAAGGGTACCCCCATATAAAAGAGGTACCTCACATTCACTATTCAGTGTGTGGCTAGGGACAGCATGAAGAGGAGCTCCCTGTTACTAATTTGAAGAGGAGGACCACCGTCGTCGCTAATGTCATCGCCCCCATCACCGGGGAGAAGATAAAAAGATGGATGAAGACGGACCCCAGCCGGGACAAAGATGGAATGCCGCCGGGTCAGCCAGAAAATAATAATAATCTTTATGTATTAAATAATTTTGTTTTCAGCTTGTTTTTTTTTTTTATTCACTCATTAAATTTTAACCCGGTTCTATATACAGAATAGCAAATTGTCTTGCTTTAAAGGGACAGTCAGCACCAGATTTTTTTTTGGTTGAAAAGATAGATAATCATTTTATTACCCATTCTCCAGTTTTGCATAACCAAAAGAGTTAGAATAAAACATGTTTTACCTCTGTAATTGCGTTGTATCTATGCCTCTGCAAACTGCCCCTTTATTTCAGTTTTTTTGTCAGACTTGCATTTTAGCCAATCAGTGCTGACTCCTAGGTAACTTCCTGTGCGTGAGCTTACTGTTATCTATATGACACACATGAACTAACACCCTCTAGTGGTGAAAAACTGTCAAAATGCATTCAGATTAGAGGCGGTTATCAATGTCTAAGAAATTAGCATATGAGCCTACCTAAGTTTAGCTTTCAACTAAGAATACCAAGAGAACAAAGCAAAGTTTGTGATAAAAGTAAATTGGACAGTTGTTTAAATTGATATACCCTATTTGAATCATGAAAGTTTATTTTGGACTTGACTGTTCCTTTTAATTAAGTTTTAAGTGTAATTGATTTATGAAGAGTTTTCATGGGTTCTATATGTTAATTGTAGCAAAGGTCTGTTTAATGAAGTAAACACAAATATTATTTTAATTTGAAACATTTCAACTGTCACATATATCACTGGCAGAAGTTAGCATTATAAATGTACTCTCTTGTGCAATTCCGCAACCAATGATGCAAGAGCAGGGGTTGTCAGTCACACCAGTAAGATCAGTTTGGGGAGATTTTAATCCTCATGAGCAAGTCTGCACCAAGAGGGCTCAGAAGTTGTATCCACAGATTCATGAATTCAGCCCTATGCATCAAAATCATTGTCACCCATAAAAGATTATGGTTAAATGGACAGTCTACACCAGAATTTTTATTGTTTTAAAAGATAGATAATCCCTTTATTACCCATTCCCCAGTTTTACATATCCAACACAGTTATATTAATATACTTTTAACCTCTGTTTTATTATCTTGTATCTAAGCCTCTGCAAACTGCCCCTTTATTTCAGTTCTTTTGACAGACTTGCAGTTTAGCCAATCAGTGCCTGCTCCCAGATAACTTCATGTGCACAAGCACAGTGTTATCTATATGAAATACGTGAACTAACACCCTCTAGTGGTGAAAAACTGTTAAAATGCATTCTGAAAAGAGGTGGCCTTCAAGGTCTAAGAAATTAGCATATGATCCTCCTAGGTTAAGCTTTCAACTAAGAATACCAAGAGAACAAAGCAAAATTGGTGATAAAAGTAAATTGGAAAGTTGTTTAAAATTACATGCTCTATCTGAATCATGAAAGTTTATTTTGGCCTAGACTGTCCCTTTAATAGTTAGAGACTCTCGGCTAGATTTAGAGTTCTGCGGCCAAAGGGGTGCATTAGCTACGCGTGCTTTTTTTCCCCCGCACCTTTTAAATACCGCTGGTATTTAGAGTTCACAGAATGGCTGCGTTAGGCTCCAAAAAAGGGAGCGTAGAGCATATTTAACGCCACTGCAACTCTCGATACCAGCGGTGCTTACGGACGCGGCCAGCTTCAAAAACGTGCTCGTGCACGATTCCCCCATAGAAAACAATGGGCTGTTTGAGCTGAAAAAAAACCTAACACCTGCAAAAAAGCAGCGTTCAGCTCCTAACGCAGCTACATTGTTTTCTATGGGGAAACACTTCCTAAGTCTGCACCTAACACTCTAACATGTACCCCGAGTCTAAACACCCCTAACCTTACACTTATTAACCCCGAATCTGCCGACCCCGCTATCGCTGACACCTGCATATTTTTTTTAACCCCTAATCTTCCGCTCCGTACACCGCCGCTACCTACATTATACCTATGTACCCCTAATCTGCTGCCCCTAACACCGCCGACCCCTATATTATATTTATTAACCCCTAATCTGCCCCCCACAACGTCGCCTCCACCTACCTACAATAATTAACCCCTAATCTGCCGACCGAACCGCACCGCTACTATAATAAATGTATTAAACCCTAATCCGCCTCACTCCCGCCTCAATAACCCTATAATAAATAGTATTAACCCCTAATCTGCCCTCCCTAACATCGCCGACACCTAACTTCAAACATTAACCCCTAATCTGACGACCGGATCGCACCGCTACTATAATAAATGTATTAACCCCTAAAGCTAATTCTAACCCTAACACCCCCCCTAAGTTAAATATAATTTAAATCTAACTAAATAAATTATTTCTTATTAAATAAATTATTCCTATTTAAAGCTAAATACTTACCTGTAAAATAAACCCTAATATAGCTACAATATAAATTATAATTATATTGTAGCTATTTTAGGATTTATATTTATTTTACAGGTAACTTTGTCATTATTTTAACCAGGTACAATAGCTATTAAATAGTTAATAACTATTTAATAGTTACCTAGTTAAAATAATGACAAAATTACCTGTAAAATAAATCCTACACTAAATAAACACTACACTATCAATAAATAAATTAAATAAAATGCCTACAATTACCTACAATTAAACCTAACACTACACTATCAATAAATTAATTAAATACAATACCTACAAATAAATACATTTAAATAAACTAACTAAAGTACAAAAAATAAAAAAGAACTAAGTTACAAAAAATAAAAAAATATTTACAAACATTAGAAAAATATTACAACAATTTTAAACTAATTACACCTACTCT
Organism: Bombina bombina; assembly: GCF_027579735.1. Lineage (NCBI taxonomy): Eukaryota > Metazoa > Chordata > Amphibia > Anura > Bombinatoridae > Bombina > Bombina bombina. Next base: position 1,090,772,526 of record NC_069503.1, read on the forward strand.
AAGCCCCCTAATAAAATAACAAAGCCCCCCAAAATAAAAAATGCCCTACCCTATTCTAAATTAAAAAGTTCAAAGCTCTTTTACCTTACCAGCCCTTAAAAGGGCCCTTTGTGGGGCATGCCCCAAAGAATTCAGCTCTTTTGCCTGTAAAAGAAAAATACAACCCCCCCCAACATTAAAACCCACCACCCACATACCCCTAATCTAACCCAAACAACCCTTAAATAAACCTAACACTACCCCTCTGAAGATCATCCTACCTTGTCTTCACCACACCGGGTATCACACCGATCCGTCCTGGCTGCGAAGTCTTCATCCAAGCCCAAGCAGGGGCTGGCGATCCATAATCCGGCTGAAGTCTTCTATCAAGCGACGGCTGAAGAGGTCCAGAAGAGGCTCCAAAGTCTTCATCCTATCCGGGAAGAAGAGGCGATCCGGACCGGCAACCATCTTGATCCAAGCGGCATCTTCTATCTTCATCCGATGACGAACGGCTCCATCCTGAAGACCTCCAGCGCGGATCTATCCTCTTCTTCCGATGTCCAACTGAAGAATGAAGGTTCCTTTAAGGGACGTCATCCAAGATGGCGTCCCTTGAATTCCGATTGGCTGATAGGATTCTATCAGCCAATCGGAATTAAGGTAGGAAAATTCTGATTGGCTGATGGAATCAGCCAATCAGATTCAAGTTCAATCCGATTGGCTGATTGGATCAGCCAATCAGATTGAGCTCGCATTCCATTTGCTGATCGGAACAGCCAATAGAATGCGAGCTCAATCTGATTGGCTGATCCAATCAGCCAATCGGATTGAACTTGAATCTGATTGGTTGATTCCATCAATGTTAGGTTTAATTGTAGGTAATTGTAGGTATTTTATTTAATTTATTTATTGATAGTGTAGTGTTTATTAACTATTTAATAGCTATTGTACCTGGTTAAAATAATTACAAAGTTGCCTGTAAAATAAATATTAATCCTAAAATAGCAGGAATATAATTATAATTTATATTGTAGCTATATTAGGGTTTATTTTACAGGTAAGTATTTAGCTTTAAATAAGATTTAGGTGTTAGGGTTAGGGTTAGAATTAGCTTTAGGGGTTAAAAAATGTATTAGAATAGCGGTGAGCTCCGGTCAGCAGATTAGGGGTTAATGCTTGAAGTTAGGTGTCGGCGATGTTAGGAAGGGCAGATTAGGGGTTAATACTATTTATTATAGGGTTATTGAGGCGGGAGTGAGGCGGATTAGGGGTTAATAACTTTATTATAGTAGCGGTGAGGTCCGCTCGGCAGATTAGGGGTAAATAAGTGTAGGTAGGTGGCGGCGACGTTGGGGGGGGGCAGATTAGGGGTTAATAAATATAATATAGGTGTCGGCGGTATTTGGGGCAGCAAATTAGGGGTACATAGGGATAATTTAGCTGGCGGCGGTGTACGGAGCGGCAGATTAGGGGTTAAAAAAAATTGTGGCGGCGGTGTGGGGGGGCTTCGGTTTAGGGGTACATAGGTAGTTTATGGGTGTTAGTGTACTTTAGAGCACAGTAGTTAAGAGCTTTATAAACCGGCGTTAGCCCAGAAAGCTCTTAACTCCTGTTTTTTTTCTGCGGCTGGAGTTTTGTCGTTAGATTTCTAACGCTCACTTCAGCCACGACTCTAAATACCGGCGTTAGAAGATCCCATTGAAAAGATAGGATACGCAATTGATGTAAGGGGATCTGGGGTATGGAAAAGTCGCAGCTGCAAAGTGAGCGTTAGACCCTTTCCTGACTGACTCCAAATACCAGAGGGCGGTAAAAACCAGCGTTAGGAGCCTCTAAAGCTGGTTTTCACGGCTACGGCCCAACTCTAAATCTAGCCGCTGTTTTTTTTCTGCGGCTGGAGTTTTGTCGTTAGATTTCTAACGCTCACTTCAGCCACGACTCTAAATACCGGCGTTAGAAAGATCCCATTGAAAAGATAGGATACGCAAATGGCTTAGGGGGATCTGCGGTATGGAAAAGTCGCGGCTGCAAAGTGAGCATTAGACCCTTTCCTAACTGACTCCAAATACCAGAGGGCGGTAAAAACCAGCGTTAGGAGCCTCTAACGCTGGTTTTGACGGCTACCGCCCAACTCTAAATCTAGCCGTCTGTAACCAGAAAATGTTGCTAAGAATTTTAAATTTTTTATAGTGGTATCTAATCTGCTACTATTAATAATATTCAAAACACTTGATGAAATACGTTTGAATTGTGTTGATCACTTCAAGATTTACAATTATAAAGGGCAAAGTCTTAGCCAGTAGTGATAATAATTTATTTAGCACCCAGTTGAAAGCAAACAAAAATGTGTGTTTTTTACATGTATAATTGGTCAAATTAAGTTCTGATTCGGTGCAAGCAAATTACAAAATCCGAAGTAGATTGCACTAAAATCTTCACAAAATACACTGTGTGCAGAATTATTAGGCAAATGAGTATTTTGACCACATCATCCTCTTTATGCATGTTGTCTTACTCCAAGCTGTATAGGCTCGAAAGCCTACTACCAATTAAGCATATTAGGTGATGTGCATCTCTGTAATGAGAAGGGGTGTGGTCTAATGACATCAACACCCTATATCAGGTGTGCATAATTATTAGGCAACTTCCTTTCCTTTGGCAAAATGGGTCAAAAGAAGGACTTGACAGGCTCAGAAAAGTCAAAAATAGTGAGATATCTTGCAGAGGGATGCAGCACTCTTAAAATTGCAAAGCTTCTGAAGCGTGATCATCGAAAAATCAAGCGTTTCATTCAAAATAGTCAACAGGGTCGCAAGAAGCGTGTGGAAAAACCAAGGCGCAAAATAACTGCCCATGAACTGAGAAAAGTCAAGCGTGCAGCTGCCAAGATGCCACTTGCCACCAGTTTGGCCATATTTCAGAGCTGCAACATCACTGGAGTGCCCAAAAGCACAAGGTGTGCAATACTCAGAGACATGGCCAAGGTAAGAAAGGCTGAAAACGACCACCACTGAACAAAACACACAAGCTGAAACATCAAGACTGGGCCAAGAAATATCTCAAGACTGATTTTTCTAAGGTTTTATGGACTGATGAAATGAGAGTGAGTCTTGATGGGCCAGATGGATGGGCCCGTGGCTGGATTGGTAAAGGGCAGAGAGCTCCAGTCCGACTCAGACGCCAGCAAGGTGGAGGTGGAATACTGGTTTGGGCTGGTATCATCAAAGATGAGCTTCTGGGGCCTTTTCGGGTTGAGGATGGAGTCAAGCTCAACTCCCAGTCCTACTGCCAGTTTCTGGAAGACACCTTCTTCAAGCAGTGGTACAGGAAGAAGTCTGCATTCTTCAAGAAAAACATGATTTTCATGCAGGACAATGCTCCATACACGCCTCCAAGTACTCCACAGCGTGGCTGGCAAGAAAGGGTATAAAAGAAGAAAATCTAATGACATGGCCTCCTTGTTCACCTGATCTGAACCCCATTGAGAACCTGTGGTCCATCATCAAATGTGAGATTTACAAGGAGGGAAAACAGTACACCTCTCTGAACAGTGTCTGGGAGGCTGTGGTTGCTGCTGCACGCAATGTTGATGGTGAACAGATCAAAACACTGACAGAATCCATGGATGGCAGGCTTTTGAGTGTCCTTGCAAAGAAAGGTGGCTATATTGGTCACTGATTTGTTTTTGTTTTGTTTTTGAATGTCAGAAATGTATATTTGTGAATGTTGAGATGTTGAGATATTGGTTTCACTGGTAAAAATAAATAATTGAAATGGGTATATATTTGTTTTTTGTTAAGTTGCCTAATAATTATGCACAGTAATAGTCACCTGCACACACAGATATCCCCCTAAAATAGCTATAACTAAAAACAAACTAAAAACTACTTCCAAAACTATTCATCTTTGATATTAATGAGTTTTTTGGGTTCATTGAGAACATGGTTGTTGTTCAATAATAAAATTAATCCTCAAAAATACAACTTGCCTAATAATTCTGCACTCCCTGTAGGTACAGTGAATCACACATTATGGGCACTCTTGTATATATACTGTGTATATATATATATATATATATATATATATATATATATATATTTTTTTTTTTTTTTCATAAAAGTTCACTGAAAGTGCTTTTTTTCTTAAACTATAAGGATTTTGTTTTATTTTACATTTTTTCAATGTTCCATTAAATCCTCAATTTGTAGGCTTTTAGAATGTTGATTATCATATTCGTTCTGAAAAGATTTGCATAAAATTGCGGTTCATATACAGGGAACATCCATTTTCAAAGACTCTTTTTCAGACGTCATATTTATATGTTACTGAATGTCACAAGGCCAGTATTTAACTCAGGTCACCACTAAAATGGGGGTAGACAGGCTTGCACAGTGCTTAAGCTAAAAATGAGAGTGTGTGTCTGAGTATGTGTGTTTGAGAGAGTGTGTGTATGCAAGAGAGAGATATTCTCTGCAAAGCAATGGATTATTTTTTTGTTTGCTCTCTTTTATTTTATTCTATTTCTGCTTCTTCTGACTGCCCACTTGACTTTCACTTTCCTTTACAATTTTAATATTTAGTGATGAGAATGAATGTAGATTGCCACTAAGGGATTCTATGCCAATATATTAGAAAACGTACACAATTTAAAGTGCAATAAAAAAATCAGTGAAAAAAATAAATGAACAAAACAGCAGCCATTATAAAAACCATGTGATAAGAGTGGGAAGTGGCGTCACCAGATTGGGGCATGGTTAGGGCCGGTATTGTTACCAAGTTAGATGTGCTGTACAAGCTGTTTACTTCTATGCTCTGCCATAAAATAGCGTTGTACCTTCTATGCTGTGTCCTGCATCTAATGACATGGTGTCAGAAGTACTTGTCTGCGCTTCTGTTTCCTGATTAATGATGATGTCCAAGTTTACCCCACCTGAGCCTTTTAATTTGTCTCAGCCTGCAGCTTGGCCCGCATGGCGTCAGCGGTTTCAACGCTTCAGGATCGCTTCCAAGCTGGACAAGGAGAGTGGTGAAGTACAAGTTAATTCTCTTTTATACTCTATGAGGAAAGATGTGGAGCCAGTGTTCAATGCCTTTACTTTCCAAGAAGGGAAGAATTTGATTTTGAAATAGTTATGAACAAACTCAGTGCTCAATTTGTGCCCAAAAGAAATGTGATTCATGAGAGGGCCTGTTTTCACAAACTTGCTCAGCATGTGGGAGAATCTGTGGAGTCATTTGTGCGCATACTGTATTAACTCGCTGAATTCTGTGAGTTTGGTGTTGCTAAAGAGGAGCAAATCAGAGACGGAATAGTCATAGGAATTGCAGATGCTGAAGTCTCACTGAAGCTACAGTTGGAGGCTGATTTAACGTTGGATGGGGCTATTAGGATGGCCCTCCAGAGTGAACTGGTGAAAAAGCAAAGTGCTGATCTGAGGTCTGAGAGTATTGTGAATGAAGTGCAGCAGTTCAGGAGAGCTGCTAGTGAAAGGCACAGTGTGAGCAGTAGACCAAAGGCAATAGATAGGCCCAGAAGCGGAAGGGTGCAGCATGCTCGCTGCACGCGGTGTAACCGTACCCATGATCAGGGTGTCATACGTAGAAAATGTAACCGAATGGGCCATTTTGAAGTGGTGTGTAAAACTGAACACATTAAAGAGATGCAGGTGGATAGTGACCAGGAGGGTCACGAAGTGTCCTTTGTTGGGTCTGTTGTTGAATGGTCTGGTTCAGATGAAGGTTGGCGGGTTACTCTTACTGTAATGGGAGCCAAAGTTGCCTTTAAGATTGACACAGGAGCAGATATCACTGTTATGTCCCTTGCAGAATTCATAAAACTGCCTCGACAGCCTCAGCTGGCAAAAGTTACAACAAAAGTTCATAGTCCTGGTGGCCGCATCGATTGTGCCGGGAAATTTCTTGCCAGCTGCGAGTATAAGCAGAGGAAATTCACCATGTGGGTACATGTGATTAGAGGTCAGTGTGTTAACAACCTATTGAGCAGAAAAGCAGCCTGTAGTTTGGGCCTGGTCGCCAGAGTGAATGAGATTTCAGAAGACATGTTTGGTGAATTAGGCCTACTGAATTGCAACCCAGTCCGAATATCACTTAAAGGTGACGTAGTCCCATACAGCATTACCAGTCCTCATAGAATTCCATTCCCGCTCATGCATCAAGTGGAGAAGGAACTTCTGCGTATGAAGAATATGGGAGGTATTGAAGAGGTTGTTGAAGCAACTGACTGGTGTGCCCCCATTGTTCCTGTCAGAAATAAAAATGGGAAGGTACGCATCTGCGTAGACTTGAAAAGGCTAAATGAGGCGATACAGAGAGAGAGATATGTGCTGCCGACACTGGAAGACATAGCTCCGAAATTGGCTGGGGCGAAGTTCTTCTCTACACTTGATGCTTCCAGCAGCTTCTGGCAGATCACTCTAGATCCAAAGTGCCGCAAACTGACTACCTTCATTACACCAGTAGGTCAGTTTTGCTTCTGCAGACTCCCCTTCAGGATATCCTCTGCTCCTGAAATCTTTTAAAGAGAGATGAGTTCTCTCCTAAGGGACCACGAGGGCACAGCAGTCGTCATGGACGACATTTTGGTGTATGGGTCTACATTGGAAGAACATGATCAGCGATTGAGCTGTGTGCTACAGACAATTAGAGAGTCTGGGCTGAAATTAAATAAGGAGAAATGCCATTTTAGGAAGGCTGAGTTATGTTACTTTGGGCATATTATCAATGGGGATGGCATCAAGCCGGACCCTGATAAAATCCTTGCTATTGAACAGATGAAAAGTCCTTCTAATGTGCATGAGCTGAGACAAATATTGGGCCTTGTGAATTATGTTGGCAGGTTCCTTCCAGATTTATCCACACTATTACACCCTATCACAGATTTGTTAAAGAAAGATGTTGCCTGGATCTGGGGATCTTCACAGGAAGAATCTTTTGTGCAGGTCAAGTCCCTGCTGGGGTCTGCCCCAGTGTTGGGGTTCTATGACCCTTCCAAAAAGACTGTGGTTAGTGCTGATGCGAGCAGTTATGGGTTAGGGGCCACCCTCCTGCAGTTGAATGAGAACAAACTACAGCCCATCGTCTACTGTTCCCGTACACTGACGGCTGCTGAGTCGAAATACGCCCATATTGAGAACGAGTGTCTGGCTGCAGTTTGGGCCTGTGAGCACTTCCAGCGTTACCTAGTGGGTTTAGAGAACCACTAGTCCCTCTAATAAACTCCTATGATATTGACAAAACACCCCTAAGATGCCAGAGACTTCTGATGAGGTTGCTCGGGTTCAACGTTCAGGCAGTGCATGTGCCGGGGTAACAACTGGTAGTGGCAGATACACTTTCCAGGCTCCCACTGGCTGCTGCTGAAGAATCTTCAACTGAATCAGATGTGAAAGTATATGTAGATTCAGTTCTGGCATCCAAATCCATTTCACCAGGGAAGCTAGAGATAATAAGAAAGGAGACATATTTAGATACTGACCTTCAAGAAGTTATTAAGTACATAAAAGAAGGTTGGCCCGAGAGCCGGGCAGCCTGGAAGTCTTTAAAGGGACATAACACCCACAGTTCTTCTTTTATGATTTAGAAAGAAAATGCAATTTTAAACATCTTTCTAATTTACTTATATTATCTAATTTGTTTTATTCTCTTGATATTCTCTGCTGAAAAGCATATCTAGATATGCTCAGTAGCTGCTGATTGGTTGCTGGACATAGAAGCCTTGTGTGATTGGCTCACCATGTGCTTTGCTTTTTCTTCAACTAAGGATATCTAAAAAATGAAGCAAAATAAATAACAGAAGTAAATTATAATGTTGTTTAAATTTCTATTCTCTATCTGAATCATGAAAGAAAGATTTTGGGTTTAGTGGCCCTTTAAGTTCTTGCCAGTCAGAAAGGTCACAGCTCATGGAGCTGGACGGGTTGGTGCTGTTCCTGTTAGCATGCGGCAGGAGATGTTAAGCAGGATTCATGATGGCCACTTGGGCATTACAAAGTGCAGAGGAAAGGCAGCTACGGCAGTATGGTGGCCTGAGATCAGTTCTGACGTTGCAAGCCATGTGTCAAAATGTGCCTTTTTCCGGGAACGCCAGCCTATTTAGAGAAGGGAGCCCTTGATTTGTACTCCGCTGCCTGCAGGCCCGTGGCAGAAAATAGCTGCTGATTTGTGTGGTATTTGGAGATTGCACCCTTGAATGAGATCACACTTTAAGCCATTATCACTCATCTCAAGAGCTTGTTCGCCCGGTGGGGCATACCAATGGAGTTAGTGAGTGACAACATAATGCAGTTTGCTTCCACGGAGTTCAGTTCTTTCAGCAGTGAATATGATTGTGTCAATTCTACGTCGAGTTCACATTACCCGCAGGCCAATGGAATGGCTGAAAGGGCAGTTTTAAAAAACAAAGTTCTGAAGCAATCTGAGCCGTACCTAGCCCTCTTGGCCTATAGGGCAACTCCCATTCAAGACATGGGTTTTAGCCCGGCTCAGCTGATGCTAGGATGTCAGATTTGCACCACTTTACCCTCTGTGGGTGTCTTCCAGCCAACTAACTCTGTTCCTCGGGACGAGGTTCTTAGGAGGGATGAAGAGGCTAAAAGGGGCTATCGTTTCGTGAGGCCCTTGCAGGAGCTGAATGTGGGACAAAGTGTCAGAATTAAACTTGATGATGAGAAGAAATGAAAGACGCCTGCTACGGTAATTGGATGCTCTCCAGAACCAAGGTCTTATGTAGTCCTTACTGATGGAGGGACAGTCACACGTCGAAATTGAAAACATCTTTAGCCAGTACCTGAGAGTTTGGGACTGGATGCCTCAGTACCACTGCCGGTGGGATCCCCTGTTTTAAGAGGGGTACCTTCCCCTCAGCAAGATCACAGCTGGGATACTTCTTTGCTTCCAGCAGACTCTCAATCACCTTCTTCTGTATCAGAGGACAGTTCATGTAAAATTATGTCAAGTGGAAGGGTGGTGAAACTTCCAGCCCGATATTGGGATTAGCACTAGTTAGAGCAGTGACCGGAAGTATGGGCAGAATAATCCCATGGTCACTGTGGACTAGGGTGGTCTACCCCGATGTTTATATATATTCTCTAACTTATTTGTTGTATACTAAACAAAACTATTTCTGTATGCTTCTTGTATACCTTGTTATTTGATGTATTCAAAGAAAAAAAAATGTATGCTTTGTCCTTTGAAAAGGGGGAAGATGTTATGAGAGTGGGAAGTGACATCAGCGGATGGGGGCATGGTTTAGGGCTGTTTTTGTCTATGTCGCAGTTACCAAGTTAGATGTGTTGTACAAGCTGTTTACTTCTATGCTCTGCAATAAAATAGCGTTGTACCTTCTATGCTGTGTCCTGCATCTCATGACAAACCAAATTAACCTTAAATATAAAAACTATAAACAGCATTTATGACCAAAAAAAATCAAATAGACAAAGGAGATAAATTAAAATATTTTTCAAATCAATTAACAAAATGTCAAAGAAAGATCTCAAGTTGTAGCACACTATCTGCTAGATTATGAGTTTTGCGGTAAGAGCTGCTCGGTGCTAACTTGCAAGTTATTGCCACCGCTCACCTCCCTACAGCACTGCTATTACAGGTTTACAAAAACCCGACATAAGCAGGCAAGAAGTGAGCGTTGAACAAAATTGAGCTCCATACCGCACTCCAATACCAGCGCCGCGGTGAGTTGGTTTTACGTGCTCGTGCACGATTTCCCCATAGACGTCAATGGGGAGAGCCGGCTAAAAAAAAAAGCTTAACACCTGCAATAAAGGAGCGTAAAGCTCCGTAATTCAGCCCCATTGATTCCTATGGGGAAACAAAAGTTATGTTTACACCTAACACCCTAACATGAACCCCGAGTCTAAACACCCCTAATCTGCCTACCCCGACATTGCCGCCACCTACATTATACTTTTTAACCCGTAATCTGCCGCCTGTGACACTGCCGTCACCTATCTACACTTATTAACCCCTAATCTGCCGCCCCCAATGTCGCTGTCACCTACATTACAGTTTTAAACCCTAATCTGCCGCCCCAACACTGCCGCCACCTATCTACACCTATTAACCGCTAATCTGCCGCCCCCAATGTCGCTGCCACCTACATTAAAGTTATTAACCCCTAATCTGCCGCCACCGCCGCCACCTACATTATACTTATTAACCCCTAATCTGCCACCCCCGACATCGCTACCACCTACAGTACACTTATTAACCCCTAATCTGCTGCCCCCAATGTCGCCGCCATTATACTAAAGCCTACCTACTTCAATATAATTAAAATAAATCTTGTGACGGATACCCCGGCTACCCGACTGGGTAGCTCCACCAAACGGGTCCTTCTTCCTCCCTGGTGACTCCAGCTATGTAGCCCAAGAAAATTATTCTAGCAGGGGCCACCTAAATGACTAGACAGATTAGCATTCAGGTGAAATAAGAATGACTTTATTGGGACAAACACACATCTTTTATGCATACAACTCTTCTTGATAAAACAGGAGACAATGCTACAGTTTTCCTGCCATTCCCGCCCCTCCAGACAGGCTGTCGCTGGCCATAGCAGCCATGGTTCTCCAGATTCCCAGTACCCAGAGGTGGCGGTTTTTGGGGTAATCCTGGGGGAGCGGCGGCACTTCCAGGGTGTCATTTTAAAGCTCTCGGTCCCCAGAACCTACAGTCCAAAAACCAGAGACCAGAGTTATGCTGGTTTAAATGTTCACCTGGAAGTACAGGAAGAATATGGGTTATAGGGGGAACCGGAACCCCCGGTTCCCAAGGGAGCTCCCTTCCGGCAATCACCCCACCTCTGGGCCACCCTGAGAGGCAGCAAACCCCAGAAGAGCAGAGCTCTGGGGCAAAGGTCCAATGGAGCGACCTGGGTCAAAGGGCACCAGTAATCCTGGATGATGCGGCCAACCGGTAGTTCCAGGGGCCCAGTTGTCCGAAGGGGAAAGTGGAGGTCAGCGACCAGTTCTTGCAAGACGACATTCAACACACAAAACAAGGGGAGCAGAAGGGCTGGGGAATTGCGGTTGCTCTGAGGAGCCCAAAACCGCAGAGAGACAGCAGGGGTGAAGTTGTAGGGGATGGGAGTTCAACCCTTGCAGCCCGGTATCCAGACAACTCCCCCCTTCCAGTTCGGCAGACCCGGCTACATCCACACGGGTCTACTTGGGGCTGTCCGATGAGTATTCTATTTCAGTCTGCTGGGAAAGTCCATCGGCATTTCCATTGCCCTTTCCCGGCCTATACTGAACGTCAAAGTTAAAGGGCTGCAGGGCTAAACTCCATCTTAGTAGATGTCCATTATCTCCCGACACTCGGTTAAGCCACACCAGGGGGTTGTGATCGGTGAGGACAGTGAAAGGTCTTCCATATAGGTACGGTTGTAATTTCTTGAGGGCCCATACCAGTGTTAGGCATTCCTTCTCCACCGCTGCATAGCCTACCTCCCAGGGCAGCAGCTTCCTACTGATGTAGGCTATGGGGTGGTCTTGCCCTTCCTCGTCCATCTGGCTTAACACTGCTCCAAACCCAAACATGGAGGCATCTGTGTGGACACAAAAATGTTTGGTGGGGTTAGGTGCGGTCAGGATGGGGGCAGAGATCAAGGCAGACTTGAGGCTCTGAAAGGCGTTTTCACATTCTGGGGACCACAGTACCTGTCAGGGCAGTCTTTTACAAATCAGGTTGGTCAGGGGTTTGGCGAGGGTGCTATAATTGGGGACAAACCTTTGGTAATAGCCGGCGGTTCCTAGGAAGGCTAAAACCTGGGTCTTGGTTTCGATTAGTGGGCCAGTTTGCCACTGCCTCAACCTTGGCCAGCTCCGGCCACTGCTGCCCGAAGCTCACTCCAGGGAGAATAAGGGTTATAGGGGGAACCAGAACCCCCGGTTCCCAAGGGCGCTCCCTTCCAGCAATCACCCCACCTCTGGGCCACCCTGAGAGGCAGCAAACCCCAGAAGAGTGGAGCTCTGGGACAAAGAGCCACTGGAGCGACCTGGGTCAAAGGGCACCGGTAATCCTGGATGATGCGGCAGTTCCAGGGGCCCGGCCGTCCGAAGGGGAAAGTGGCGGTCAAAGACCAGTTCTTCCAAGATGACATTCAACACATAAAACAAGGGGAGCAGAAGGGCTGGGGAATCGTGGTTGCTCTGAGGAGCCCAAAACCGCCGAGAGACAGCAGGAGTGAGGTTGTAGGGGGTGGGAGTTCAACCCTTGCAGCCCGGTATCCGTGACAATTCTAATAAAATAATAGTTACATGTAGCTAGCTTAGGTTTAATTTTTATTTCACAGGCAAGTTTGTATTTATTTTAACTGGGTAGACTAGTTATTAAATAGTTATTAACTATTTACTAACTACCTAGCTAAAATAAATACAAATTTACCTGTAAAATAAAACCTAACCTGTCTTACACTAACACCTAACCTTACACTACAATTAACTAAATTACATTAATTAAATACAATTAACTAAATTACAAAAAAACAAACACTAAATTACTCAAAATAAAAAAAGAAAGAGGGGCGGAGCTTGGCCACGCAGGATGATGGCTGCCTAGAAATTTGCTCTGATGCCTCACGCCCGGTCAAAATTGCTTTACAAGAGAATAATGCCATAAATTTTACTATATAATCACAGGAACTCAATATATGTAGTACCCTGCAGCTTTATAACCTGATAATTGGAAGATCTGACTCCTCTCTGAAGATCGCTGCCAGCTTACACTTGCGGGGCCTGGAGGAAATATAGCACGCCGTGCTGCCTGCCACCTCCCTTGAAAGAACCCCTGCGGCCCTTACCTGAATTGCCGAATACCCGTTCTCACACAGCGGGAGACACAACAACCCTCTCTGCCTGAGCGGCGAGGAGAACACCTGTCAGCACCGCTACTTAAAGAACGCCATCACTGACACAGGCCGCAGGCGTGAGTTAACAAAAAACAACTCGAGAGTTGGATAGCGGCGCAGGAGGGACAACGAGGAGGACATACTTAATTACTCTCAAGAAACGGATCGCTGGTGAGTGTGAACTTTAACCCTTACCATCTCACCTAAGGGGGATAGTGATCGTGGAGATCGGTGCTCTACCCCTCACTTCTGTGGTAAAAGTCACTGACACCTGTAAGAGCACACACACGTGGCTGCATACACTGGAGAGAAACAGCTCCGGTCACCATTTTTTACATAACAGTGCGACTGTTGCTAATTAAATAAACACCCTCCTCAGTATTACACTCCAGCCAGAATACAATAGGAGGCATATATACTCAGTAGTGACATTATCCAGCTTAGAGACTCCTTGATCAATAAGTCACATAATTCAAGGATTTATAGTAACTAAAGACACTTAATCTCAAAGACCTATCTCATTGAAAGCTTTTTGTGACACCTCCTCTCACATATTATGTCGCAAAGAAAAAATACCAAACCTGAGAAGGGACATAAATCAACCAGCCTTACAAACTACCTTAAGGCCTCTCTACCTCCTTCTGAAATATCAAATACAGGGCCTCCATCCCCTGTCAGCTGCACTTCAGACATGACATCGCCTGACCACACACAACAGCAGGAATACCTTACACAAAGAGATCTTGACACTATTTCCTCAAAAGATGATATTGATAAAGTCCTCTCTGAGATGAGATCCCTGTTTGGGGATTTGAAAAAGGACATCACCCAAGTTACGCAACAGGTACAGACACTAGAAACCAAACATGAATCTCTTCGGGGTACTGTCCAAAACAATTCTCAACAGATCCAGGAACATGAAGAACATATACAATTCCTACTCTCCAAGATGGAGGATCTAGACAACAGGGGCAGACGGAATAACATCAGAATCAGGGGGGTGCCAGAATCTGTTTCTAATGTGGCCCTGGAGGGCTATCTTCAGGACCTATTTCGTACCCTAAAAGGGACACCGGAGTCTGCAAACATCCCTATTGAAAGGGCACATAGGGCCTTGAGACCTAGGCCTCCTCCTAAAGCCCCACCAAGAGACATTATTGTCAAATTTCTAAGCTACAAGGATAAGGAGTCCATTACCCAGAGGGCGAGAACTCTCAAAAATGTAACACATGCGGGGATCCCCCTACAGATATTTTCGGACTTAAGCTTGCTCACTCTTCAAAAAAGAAGGGACCTAAAATTCATAACTGCCGAACTTCAAGCACATGGAATACAGTATAAATGGGGTTTCCCGGTTTGCATTGTGGCCTCTAAAAACGGAACACAAGCAATCTACAGATCACCACCTGACCTTCCAGAATTCTGTAAAGTTCTTGGGATCAACATTCTTCACCCTGAGCAGGGAGAACAACCATCTTGCAACACTCCTCCACAGAGAACCGGAGACACTGCTCGGGCACAGAACACTTGAGAAAAACCGTCAGCCCATTGTTGTAGTTCAATGACACACCAGGAGGCACTGATAAGTATGACTGTCCGTTTCTGATTTTCTATTTGTATTTCTTTTTTTTTTTTTTTTTAGGATGCCCCAATGGCATTCTCCCTAAACGGGAGAATTGACTTTCCTGAGAGGGACTAAGTATTCTTATAATTGTTGATACATAAGATTACTATGTTATGCTGAAATATAGGTTTGTTATGTCATGTTGCGTTGTTTAGATGCTTATTAATGTTTGTCTCACGTTACTACACTGCCTCAGAGCTGAATTCAAATAACCTCTTCCAGTTTACATCATACCACAATAGATAAATCAACTATCACGAAGAGGATAGGGAACTAGCACTGTAACACCTCTTAAGATTATGCAGTATACACACATTAAGGGCAAATTAGACCCAAGACTGAATACACCACCAAGTGAGAGGGAAAAATCCAATTTTGAGGTTTCTTAATAGCTTGACTAATGATTACTCAGCTTTATCTGGGGGGTGACTCTCTGAAATGTTGAATAAGTTTGTTCATGTTGTCTTACACACTTGTTATGATATTTGTTCCTCTGTGATGAGATAATGTTCATTCTTTTCTTTTCTCCCATTCCTTTTCACTTTTTGACCGGGCGTGCGGATACAGACCCCACGCCAACTTTGCTATCCTTCCTTGTTCTTCTATACTTCTACGGGAAGAATAGTATAAGTGTTTTCTCTTTTCTTTCTCCTTCCTCTTGTTTTACTTACCCAGGCTTATTGTACTTCTTTACTTTTTAATTTTTCTTTTCTTTTTTTTTTTTTTTTTTTTTTTTTTTTTATTATCTCCCCACTTACCCTCTCTCCCTTTGTCCCACCGCTTCTTCCTACCCCCTCAATCACACATACACAATATAAGATGGCGTCCCAATCTGCACACAACCTAACTATTCTGACACTCAACGTTAAGGGTATTAACATACCTGAAAAAAGATCTAATTTAATAAGAGATATGACTAGACTACACTGTGACATCATTTATCTGCAAGAAACTCACTTTAGGAAAGGGAGGGAACCCCGCTGGCTCAACTCCAAATTCCCACTAATGTTCTTTGCATCTGGCCCTACTAAAAGAAATGGGGTGGGAATTCTCATAAAACACTCGACAGCTTTTCAGTTGACACACGAAGAAAGAGATCCAGAGGGCCGATATCTGATAGTAGTGGGTTCTCTACATAATAAACCTGTGACCTTAGTGAATGCATACTTTCCTAACCAAGATCAAAACAAGTTTATGACAAAATTAACTAATAAAATTCTGGAGCTACAGAGGGGAGCTTTGCTTCTTGCTGGAGACTTTAACATGCCACTAGACCCACAACTTGATACTTCTAAAGGAGTAACCTCAGTTCCAAAAAAGATCATCAAACAATGTAACGCCAGACTAGAAGAGATAGCAATACACGACGTTTGGAGGACCCAATACCCCATGAGACGAGACTACACGTTTTTCTCACACCCTCATGACCTGTACACAAGGATTGATTACATTTTCACTGACCAACTGACACTAGCCCATGTAGCACATATACAAATACTTCCCATGACCTGGTCTGACCATGCCCCTGTCTTATGTAAACTAAACTGGCCTACGACCCCGGACCGCCCCTTTCTCTGGAAATTCGATGATCACATGCTCAACAATCAAACACTTAAGGGTAAGATAGAGACTGTGCTCACAGATTACTTCCTCCTAAACGATACCGGTGAATTACCAACACACACTATTTGGGAGGCGCATAAATGTGTTTTGCGAGGGGAATTAATTAAACAAAAAGCCTTCTTGGCCAAACAGACTAGAAACAAGTTCTCAACATTACTATCTACTATACGCACTCTAGAAAAAAAACACAAAACATCACCATCAGACACACAATTAATGGCAGAGTTGAGGGGGGCCAGGGAAGAAATTCAGAATCTACATACCATAGAGTACCAAAAGATGGCACTTAGGAGCCAGCAGAAATATTATGAATTCGGGGACAAGCCCGGAAAACTTCTGGCGAGAGCCATTAAGAGAAAATCGTTGAAAACTCATATACATTGCATAGAAGATAGACATAAATCCACACATACCAATAGCCCAGATATTGCTGAAACTCTTCGTACTTACTATCAAGACCTCTATAACATCCAGAACTCTCCAGGTCCCTCCATGGAGGGAGGTGGAGACTGCCCTTTCCCTAACCAAGATTCTTACCTGAACTCTATAACTTTACCATCCCTTTCATTAACGGAAAGGGAGACACTTGACGCCCCGCTCACCTCAGAGGAGGTTTCCAAAGTAATCGATGACCTAACGGTGGGCAAGAGCCCCGGCCCAGATGGTTTTAGTACCAAATATTACAAACTTTTCAAACCCATATTATCACCTCACCTCGCCCGCCTGTTCAACTCTGTGGACACTTTGCAGGGATTTCCCCCTTCCATGCTTTTGGCTCACATCACGACCATCCCAAAACCAGGTAAAACACCTAACAAACCCGAGAACTTTCGACCAATCTCTTTACTAAATGTAGACATAAAGATATTTGCAAAAGTCCTCTCCAACAGACTAAATAAATTTTTGCCCCAACTGATTTCGCCTGACCAAGTGGGCTTTGTGCCTGGCCGAGAGGCCAGGGATAACACCATGAAAGCAGCCCTTCTTGTCAACTTTGCACAAAATAATAGGATCCCGGCAATTCTTGTATCTACGGATGCAGAGAAAGCCTTCGACAGGATCAGCTGGAACTTTCTGAAGGCGGTCCTGTCGAAGATGGGGTTTGGTCCGGCCTTCATACATAGAATTTTTTCACTTTATGCAACCCCCACAGCACAGATTAGAGTTAATAACATCCTCTCAGACCCACTTAATATCTCAAACGGCACTAGGCAGGGATGTCCCATGTCACCACTACTCTTTGCCTTGGTTATGGAGGTACTGGCTCAGAGAATCAGGAACAACGATAATATCTCTGGCATCCTAATAGGAGACCAGGAGCACAAACTATCCATGTATGCGGATGACGTTTTGCTCTCTTTGTCGAACCCTTTGATATCACTCCCAGAAATGCTCAAAGAATTTGAGCTATACGGTAGGTTCTCAAATTTTCTTTTAAACAAAACTAAATCTGAACTACTAAACATTAATCTCTCGCAGCAAGAACTCGGTCAGGTCGCCTCCCTGAGCCCCCTGCGTATCCAGACTCGTTCCCTTAAATATTTAGGGATTTCCCTCACCCCATCTGTTGATACACTCTATGAAGCAAATTACTTAAATCTACTATCCACAATCACGGGAGATCTGTCTTCCTGGAGAAACAAACCGATCTCCTGGCTTGGAAGAATCGGCATAGTTAAAATGAATATTCTGCCTAGAATATTGTATGTCCTCCAGACCCTCCCGATACCTCTGCCTACTCACTATCTGAACAAACTGCAGGGCGTGATGGAGGAGTTTATCTGGAAGGGAATAAGACCGCGTGTTGCGCGGAAAACTCTGTACCTGCCTAGGGACAGAGGAGGTTTGGGGGTCCCCAGCCTGGTCACATACAGGAAAGCAATCACACTCCAACATCAAGTAGAATGGAGTCATGATTCAAAAGAGAAAACCTGGATCCAAATTTGCAAATCCATTCTAGGATCACAAAATGTGGGCACCTTGGGTTGGATATCACCCAAACTTAGGCCAAAACTGATACACAACTACCCACTCCTTCGTGAATTCTTTGTATGTTGGGACCGCATAATGACAGAGTACCCTCATATAACCTCGAACCCGTCCCCCCTTACACCATTCCTGGACAATCCAGACTTACCCTTCACTTATACACAAAAGTCAAGAATTGATAAAACACAGATATCACAGGTGTCCTTCCAAAGACTAATCTCGGACCAGAAACTTAAGAGTAGATCAGAACTGGACCACTCGGGACTAGAGCTCTCATGGTACTTTCACACGCAACTCCAACATTTTTTATCGACCAGCAAAAACAATAGACAGATAGCCAGGCAAATGACAACACTAGAATCATTTTGCCTATTACCACACATACCTAGACACATGATTTCTATAGCTTACCGTTTGCTTCTTGCCCATAGGGATTTGCCGCTCCCAGGGTTCACAAGACGGTGGAATAGGGAACTCACACCACCCCCTTCCGCTGATGAGTGGAACAAAATCTTTAGGGCCCATAAGAAAGCATCGATCTCGGCAAGAGTCCTTGAAACAAACTACAAATATTTAGCCGGGTGGTACCTCACGCCTGATAGATTACAGAAAATATATAAACAGACAGATGGGAGGTGCTGGCGCGGATGTGGAGAGCGCGGCTCTCTCATACACATTTGGTGGACATGTAAACACATAGAACCATTCTGGCGCTCAATCTTGGACAGAATGGAGACGATACTTGGCTCATCTGTACCTAGGTCACCTAATCTGCTACTATATCACACACTCCCTAAATTTAGAGATAAACCAACAAAACAACTGTTCTTCATAATGATCAATAGCGCTAAGTCTCTCATCCCGCGGAGATGGAAGAGCGTCACAGTCCCCACATTTGGGGAATGGACGTCACAGGTAGAAAGATATTTATCGCTAGAGAGATACAAATTCCTAAGAGCAGATAAGATAGAAACTCATGAATATATGTTAGATCGCTGGAAACAAACCTGAGAGGCCCCTGAGGCAAACACATAAAGACAACACAGATAATCTACTAGTAGGCGGCTTTCGCCACACAATGGTTAACTCGGATGCCCCCACCTACCTCCCCTCCCCTCTCTCCCTCACCCTTCCTTCGATTCCCTTTTTTTTTTTTTCTTCTCCCTCTCCTTTCCTTTTCTCTTTCCCTCCTAGGGTTCCCTAAGACTGATATGGGGACCCACATCTTCTCTAATTATCTTACTTGTACTTACTCATGATATGTTTTATGAAACAGTTGTAAAATTATTTCCTACTGTCTGTTAACTGTCAATGCATGCATGAGTTCGAAACTGGACTTGGTATCGCCCTGCTCATCATCTCCACATTATTTAAGGGCTTTTTCATGATTATCCCAGCTCTGCTGTACACAGAGGGATGTAAAATGAGCTATTATGTTATGTACATTACCGATTCTTTTTCATTGCATGTACTGTTCATATTTCTAATCTTTAATAAAGCTTTTTAAAACCAAAAAAAAAAAAAAAAAAAAAAAAAAAAGAAATTATCAAATGTTTAAACTAATTACACCTAATCTAATAGCCCTATCAAAATAAAAAAGCCCCCCCAAAATAAAAAAAAACCCTAGCCTGCAATAAACTACCAAAACCCTTTAAAACTTACACTACAATTAAATAAATTAAATTAATTAAATCCAATTAACTAAATTACATAAAAAAGCAAACACTAAATTACACAAAATAAAAAATTATTTATAAATAAATAATAAAATCAGTTATTTAAACTAATTACACCTAATCTAATAGCCCTATCAAAATAAAAAGCCCCCCCCCCAAATAAAAAAAAACCCCTAGCCTAAACTACCAATATCCCTTTAAAAGGGCCTTTTGCGGGGCATTGCCCCAAAGAAATCAGCTATTTTACCTGTAAAAAAAAAAATACAAACACCCCCAACAGTAAAACCCACCACCCACACAACCAAACCCCCCAAATAAAATCCTAACTAAAAAACCTAAGCTTCCCATTGCCCTGAAAAGGGCATTTGGATGGGCATTCCAATCGGAATTAAAGGGGAAAAAATCCTATTGGCTGATGCAATCAGCCAATAGGATTGAGCTTGCATTCTATTGGCTGATTGGAACAGCCAATAGAATGTAAGCTCAATCCTATTGGCTGATTGCATCAGCCAATAGGATTTTTTCACCTTTAATTCCAATTGGCTGATAGAATTATATCAGCCAATCGGAATTCAAGGGACGCCATCTTGGTTGACGTCACTTAAAGTAACCTTCATTCTTCAGTCGCCGTGGAAGAAGAGGATGCTCAGCGCCGGATGTCTTGAAGATGGAGCCGCTCCGCACCAGATGGATGAAGATAGAAGATGCCGTCTGGATGAAGACTTCTGCCGGATTGGATGAAGACTTCGGCCTACTTGGATGAAGACTTCTGCCGGCTTCGATGAGGACTTCTGCTGATTCGTTGAGGCTGGATGTTGGGTCTTCAAAAATTATAAGTGGATCTTTGGGGGTTAGTGTTTTTTAAGGGTTTATTCTGTGGGTTTTATTTTTAGATTAGGGGTTTTGGGCACCGAAAAAGAGCTAAATGCCCATTTTAAGGGCAATGTCCATCCAAATGCCCTTTTCAGGGCAATGGGGAGTTTAGGTTTTTTAGTTAGGATTTTATTTGGGGGGTTGGTTGTGTGGGTAGTGGATTTTACTGTTGGGGGGGTTGTTTGTATTTTTATTTACATATTTACAGGTAAAAGAGCTGATTTCTTTGGGACAATGCCCCACAAAAGACCCTTTTAAGGGATATTGGTAGTTTAGTTTAGGCTAGGGTTTTTTATTTGGGGGGGGGGCTTTTTTTTATTTTGATAGGGCTATTAGATTAGGTGTAATTAGTTTAAATATCTGATTATTTATAAATTATTTTTTATTTTGTGTAATTTAGTGTTTGCTTTTTTTGTAATTTAGTTAATTGGATTTAATTAATGTAATTTATTTAATTGTAGTGTAAGGTTAGTTGTTAGTGTAACTCAGGTTAGGTTTTATTTTACAGGTAAAATTGTATATATTTTCGCTAGGTAGCTAGTAAATAGTTAATAACTATTTACTAACTAGTCTACCTAGTTAAAATATATACAAACTTAGCTGTAAAATATAAATAAAACCTAAGATAGATACAATGTAACTATTAGTTATATTGTAGCTAGCTTAGGGTTTATTTTACAGGTAATTATTTAGTTTTAAATAGGAATTATTTAGTTAATGATAGGGATTTTTTATTAGATTTATTTTAATTATATTAAAGTGGGGGGTGTTAGGGTTAGACTTAGGGTTAGCTTTAGGGGTTTATAACTTTAGTATAGTGGCGGCGACGTTGGGGGCAGCAGATTAGGGGTTAATAAGTGTAGGT
Source organism: Bombina bombina (assembly GCF_027579735.1). NCBI lineage: Eukaryota > Metazoa > Chordata > Amphibia > Anura > Bombinatoridae > Bombina > Bombina bombina. Next base: position 1,090,794,038 of record NC_069503.1, read on the forward strand.
AGCTAGTGACAATGTTGGGGTGGCAGATTAGGGGTTAATAATATTTAACTAGTGCGATGTGGGAGTACGGCGGTTTAGGGGTTAATATGTTTATTATAGTGACGCGATGTCTGGAGCATCAGAATAGGGGTTAATAATTTTATTTTAGTTTTTGTGATGGAAGGGACTCGGTTTAGGGGTTAATAGGTAGTTTATGGGTGTTAAAGTACTTTTTACTACTTTTAGTTATGAGTTTTATGTTACAGCGTTGTAGCATAAAATCAATAACTACTGACTTTCAGTTTACGGTATGGATCTTGACGGTATTGGCTGTACCGCTCACTTTTTGGCCTCCCAGGTAAACTTGTAATACCGGCGCTATGGAAGTCCCATTGAAAAAGGACTTTTTGAAAAGCTGCGGTAGTTACGTTGCGTTATGGCCAAAAAAGTGTGCGGTGCAGCTAAACCTGCAAGACTAGCAGTAGTGAAAAAGAGCCTTAATGCTGCTTTTTCATTCATACCGCAAAAGTTGTAATCTAGCCGTATGTTATATAGAGTAATCTATCTATATACTAGTTTATTTGCATGCAAGCAAACATGCTAATAACTGTTAATAGTCAGAGTAATGAATACAAATACATCATATGAAATAAAAAGTTTTTTTAAAAAACAAATAGCATAGAAAATAATAATAATAAATAATGATAAAAGTGTCGATTCATAAAATACTTAAAAAGATCGAGTAGCAAGCACTTGCCTGGCCAGACTGCTAATCCACAACACATTTCCGGGACATGCCCCTTTATCAGGTAGAACATTCAGGTGCCATCTACTCGCCTTTTAAGCAAATCCACAATAGGTTTGGAGCAAATTTGATTGACATCATTTTAAACCAATTTGGTTTGTTTATTTATCAGAGGAAACTTCCTTACGTTCATGTCATAAATATAAAGCACAAGTGCACAATAATAAACAATCAACTTTCTTTTGTTAACATTTCCTGAGACATATAAACACATCCACAGTGCCGTAGTTGAACTCAAGTGTTGTTTATCACCAGATAATATAAAGTACTTAACTCGTCGTCACAGCAAGTCTCGGTACACCCCCCCCACCCTTGAGATGCACCAATCACAGAGTGTTCTAACATAAACACTAGATCTATTCTCATCTGTAATAAAAGTGCGGTCTAATGAAATTGAACAGTGAGATAAGTGTTTAGACATCTTCTATTGTTCTATTTGCAAAGTATAAATATAAATAAATACATTAATAGTTTTTATTGATTGTTAAAAATATAACAAATATAAGCAAAATTTGGATCGAATCAAAACTTGTTATTATTGCAAAAATGTATAAATATATTTTAATGATCATTTTCATTGATGTCAAATCATATATTATTAACTTTAAAACCATAAAGCCATATGCTCATGATGGCCACAAAGTATATAGTACTTAATACTCTATGGGCATTACATTGAATTCTCTTTTTCTCAGCCTTTTCTTTATTTGCCTCATCTATAATTAGAATAATAAAAACATTTTTATAAAAATATATATTTCTTATCTTTATCTGCCCCATCTATAATTGAAATAACAAAAATTCAAACTATATATAGTGATCAACATTATGGTGACTTGTATAAATAAAACAATACTAAAATTATCATTAGAAATTGCAAGGTGGAATAAACTACTTCCATCTAAAGTAAAAGGGTGAATTCATGTATTATAGTACAATTGTGAATATGTGTATATATATATATATATATATATATATATATATATATATATATATATATATATATATATATATAGATCCAATTATAATGCACTCTCAGGATTTTGTGAAAAAAAGTCAACTTTATTAGATGACGTTTCAGGGAACGCAAGTCCCTTTCTTCAGATCAAAAAAATCTTGAGTTCCCTGAAAAGTCATCTAATAAAGTTGACCTTTTTTCACAAAACCCTGAGAGTGCATTATTATTGGAACTATTATTGGAACTATATTATTGGCTATATTTGCACCCAGGTGGCTGGATTTGGAGGGAGGATTCTTTTTTTCCTGTGTATACACACATATAAATACATACAGAATATATATATATATATGTATACATACATACACACACACAATTGTGAATATGTATACAAGGGAATAAAAAATGAATAATATATGTATATATATATATATATATATATATATATATATATATATATATAATGTCGATCAGAAACCCTAGCCTGCTTGGGGACCCCAATGGACAAAAAAAAGAGAGAGAAGGACATGTCACATATGGAGTAATTACATTTATATTATAATTGCATTTATATTATAAAAAAGAAACAAGATCAACATTTTCATTTAGTTTATTTGGTTGCAAAGTTTGGAGATTGAAAATCCAATAAGTTTCACAGCTATTCAGTTTCTTTTCTCTATCTCCCCTTCTGTCAACAGGCACATGGTCAATCCCATGAAATGTCAGCTCTTTTTTATTTATTTAGTGAACCTGATAAAAATGTTGAGAAACAGTGTTTTAGAAAACCAATTTCAATGTTATGGAGATGTGACCATAAATGTGATAGTGTGGGAAAAAACAACAAATATAAAAAGGTTGTCAAAAAATGATCCAAAGATCTATAATATATTCAAATATATGTCCAATATGTGATGTAATCAAATCCGTTGGTCTTGAGAATATCCTCAAAGTGAAAAAAAGAAAAGAATATATAGTGTAACACTATGATGTACCAAATGGTATAGAGAGTGTGTTTGATGGTATCTTACTCAAATAAAATGGAGCTATAATAAGCTTATTCATTGTGCACACCTGCTTTTATACTGGCAGCCAAACAGTCTCCCAAGGGCTTTAAGAAATTCAATTTATTAAAACATTTAAAATAGGGTAAAACCATCCAAATACACCAAAATACATATGTATAACCAGAGTCCTTTTTAGGAACAGTTAATACAAACTGTGAGCAGTTCACCCTAAATGCGGATGGATGCGGATACAGGGCAGCATTCACACTGCCTGCAATTTCAGCTCCCAAAACCTGCAGGGTTTACACTCCTTCTCTGATAAGGTTGGGTATATGTAGATGAGTTCCTGGAGGGAGATATAACCCGACGTACGTTTCACCATTAAGCAACGGCTTTTTCAAGGAAGATAGTGTGCAGATGAAACCTGAAGAGTTTTAGACCTGTGGGGCCAAAGGAAAAGTAAGTGATGATCTATGTAGACTCCATATTTGTTATGGGCAAAATTGTTGTAGTCCCCGAAGGAGTAAAGTAAAAAGTCTCTGACTATCATTTTTGTTAATGGCATTAAACTCATAATATCTAAGCCCTTGGGAGACTGTTTGTCTGCCAGTATAAAAGCAGGTGTGCACAATGAATGAGCTTATTATAGCTCCATCTCATGTGAGTAAGATACCGTCAAACACACTCTCTATACCATTTGGTACATCACAGTGTTACACTATATATTCTTTTCTTTTTTTCACTTTGAGGATATTCTCAAGACCACTGGATTTGATTACATCACATATTGGACATACCCTTTTATATTTGAATATATTTTAGATCTTTGGATCATTTATTGACAACCTATTTATATTTGTTGTTTTTTGTCACCCGCTATCACATTTATTGTCATATTTTTTTTGTGTTTTTTGTTTGTGATTGCTTTACACTTTTATATATACCAATGTTATGGAGATGTTCATAAATATGTCTATACAAAGGGCATGTCGTTTATCCAATGTAGTATAAATTGCCACTACACTTCAATAAGTAAATAAAATAAGTAGAGTCACAATTAATAAAGTGCTTTTTCTCTAAACTCCTTCTCATTATTAGAGAAGGTTACTACTTTTGGGGGCAATAAATGCAATATTTACAACAGCCACATTGATTCCATCCTAAGGGGGATTGAGTAGTAAATGCATTATAAATACATTTACCATTTTCTTTTCTCATCTTAGATTGTTCCCATTTTATGAACTACATAGTCATATCAGAGGGGGATAATATAGATTTTAAACTTCTCCATTTCCTACTGATCATATGGTTCCTATTAGGTAAAATAGGTCCTAGAATAAGGTATTTTAATCATAAATGTAAATGTTTATTAATGGTTTCCTCTATATATCTCTTATTGTGACTATTGGTAGTGATCATTCTATTGGTAAAGGTCTTATCCAGATTATTTTTGGATATTATATATACATCCATTTTATTTACATAATGTTCTCTTACCTATATATTACCTTTATTTCTACTTAATATTTTCTGTTGATCTATATTAACTAACTTCAAGGGTATCATTTTCCAATCTCTTTTTATTAAAACCCTTTTCTATAAACCTAATTTTCAGTATTTCAGCCTGAGCGTGAGAATCAGACAAATTAGAGCAGTTTTTCATAATCCTGATATATTGTCCCTTTGGTATATTTGATATCCTTTTTCTATCATGGCAACTATTGCTATTAAGGTATGTGTTTTGATCAACAGACTTAAACAACATTTTAATTTTGACACTTTTGTCTTGGGCTATAATCTTCAAATCTAGAAATTCACATTTTTGTTTATCAGATTTATAATCAAACACCAAACCTAAATTATTCTTATTTAGATGATTCAGAAATACAAAGAGGGATGAATAGTCACCCTTCCAAATTATACAAATATCATCTATGTATATTTTATCTATCTATCTATCTATCTATCTATCTATCTATATATCTATATATTCTAAATAGAGTTTTTGTGTTCATATGTATTTAATTTCCCAAAATTTGGATCTTAGCAAGACTTGTCAATATTGCAAAAATTAATACATATATTTTAATGATCATATTCATTGATGCAAAATGATCATATATTATCAACTTTAAAACCATAAAATTGTTCTAGAGATATGCTCATGATGGCCACAAAGTATATAGTACTTAGTACTCTATGAGCATTACATTTTAGCAGTCTGAGCAGGCAGGTGCTTGCTACTCAATCTTTTTAAGTATTTTATGATTCATCACTTTTATCGTTATCGATTTTCTATGCTATTTGTTTTTTAAAAAGCTTTCTATTTCATGTGATGTATTTGTATTCATTGCTCTGACTTTTGTCAGTTATAATCGTGCTTGCATGCAAATAAACTAGTATAGAGATTACTCTAAACACCATAGTGTGCTACAACTTGAGATCTTTCTTTGACATTTTGATTGATTTGATAATAAAATATTTTAATTTATCTGCATTGTCTTTTTGATTTATTTGGACATAAGCGCTGTTTGTAGTTTTTTTCGTTTTTTTATTTCTTATTTTCTTTTTATTCAATAAAAAAACCAGAAAAACTCAATATACAATTATTAAGGAGACACAGCTCCAAAATTAATATAAGTGACATACATCAGTTTCACAAACATTAATATTGAAATTTAACTTGTACAGTCAAATAATATTGCAACACAACAATTCCAAAGACACGCTACTCCTATTAATTTCAACTTGAAATAGAATCTGACAGGCCCATTTATCAAGCTCCGTACAGAGCTTGAAGGGCCGTGTTGCTGGCGAGTCTTCAGACAAAGACCGCTGCTCCATAACCCTGTCCGTCTGCTCTGAGCAGGCAGACAGGAATCGCAGGAAATCAACCCGATCGAATACGATCGGGTTGATTGACACCTCCCTGCTGGCGGCCGATTGGCCGCGAGTCAACAGGGGGCGGCGTTGCACCAGCAGCTCTTGTGAGCTGCTGGTGCAACGTTAAATGGGGAGAGCGTATTGCTCTCCGCATTTAGCGAGGTCTTGCGTACCTGATCCACAGTGTCGGATCAGGTCCGCAAGCCCTTTGATAAATGGGCCTGTTGGTCTGTTAATACACTTATTTAGGAGACAGCTTTGAAGGTAATGTAATTAACAAAAGTTGGTTATTTTTCCATACCTTAGTAACAAGATTTAGCTTGAACACTTTATAATATCGAAACAAAACAATTTCATACCCCTGGTCATTTTGATCTCAAATGAAGTCTATGAAAGGGGAAAAAAATAAATACATATTTATAACAACCCACTCTCCTCAAGGCCTTTGCAGACTAATCGCTATGTAGTTTCAGTATCCCTTTCAACAGTGTGCATCCATTGTTGAGGGAGAACATTTTCCATGATGAGAAACAGAAATGATGCAGATTTCTGCAGTGGAGATATGAATTGAATCTGGGTTGTCAGGGGCCAAACTAGTATTACTTTTAACCACTTAATTTTTTTAATTTTAATACTTACCCACCAAAACAAAATGGACAGTTTTCCAATAAAGCAAGAATCTGTTTAAAGGTCTTTTAAATTGCAATTGGATTGCATAAACATTTTTAAATTGGCATTTTTTGGACATCCTCAAATTTAAAAAAAAGTAAATTGGTTTAGCATGAAGTGTTTAAAAACAATACTTTTTCTCATACCTCTTAACATTGAAGAAATTTGCCTGATCTTCAGGAAAAAACAACTGCATGCATTAACTTTCTGGGTTCCATTTATCAAACTGCATGGTGCAGCTTTGGTGCTACTTGGTGCAGGCTTGTATGAGCAAGCCTGCAGCCGATAATTAAAATGCAGCTATCACGGGGGGAGGAGCCAACGGCCGAAGAAGCTAGACGTGTCCAGGCAGAGCTCCTGACTGATGAGCTAAAATACGGACAAATACTGTAATATTATTTGATTCACTTTCCCTGCTTTACCACCCACTAGTCCATTGATTCTCATAGAGGAGCACAGGATAGATGGAGATCTATACGGAGACTGCACATTAAGTTTGAGCCTTCCAACCTTGTCACGCAGTACACAGCGCCATTTTAACTCTTGGGCCTATTTTTTGGTAGAGCCTGCATCTGCTGCGGAACCAGAGGACTTCAATTTATCACCTCCTGAGCGTTTGTGCTTACAGAGTCACCTACCTTTTACATTTCTAGGGGCAGCGGCTGACGGTTGAGAACTGCTTGCTTGCTGTGCCCGGAGTGCAGCACCAGCATGGAGGCCTGGGAGCAATCAACGCAACGACTCATAGAGGAGCTTTTCCAGAATCTTGAAGCGGATCTTACCTCATTGATCACAGCTTTACTACTGCGGCCAATGCCGCCTACAGAAGCCTCGCAATTTCAGAAGGATGATGGTGCCGGCGCCTTAATTAACACTGCATACACACCTCAGCAGGAACCTGAATACATCTCAGGCGGTTTGTTCTCAAAATACCTCAGCCCCGGTCCGGAGAAGATGATTGTAGCGGTGAGTCCCTCCATTTGGGGTCCGGCGGTGGCTCAGGGTACTGACGGATTGTTAATGCCGGGTAAGCCTCTGCTGCAGAGATCATTAATTTCATGCGGATACACCGACATACAGGGTATTTTCTTGCACGGATCTGATCAGATAGAGACCCCTGCCCAGGGTATATGTTCGCCACCTCACAAGCTACCAGGACTGGCTGCCACTATAGGAACAACATGGGATATACACAGGCTTTTGCATTTTTTGGGACTGTATCCCTGTATTGTAGAAGACATGTTGGTTACACTGAACTTGACTTACCATGAAGCAGGCTAATTAACAATGGACATTAGATCTTGCCTCATGAGATAATGGACAGCGCATTAGATAAAGATCATTGTCTCATCTCTATGCACCTTGCACGCAAGTTTATTTACGGTCATTGTTTGCATTATATATGTTCACCTAAGTTTTAAAGTGCAGAATGACTAGAGGTTCCTTTGCTCATGTTATGTTTTATCATTTACTCTGTTTATAACTATACACTTTGTTTCTTTCAGTAATATAGTCCTCCAGTGTTCTTACATAAGTTTAGATTTCATCTTGGCCCTCAATATAACTGCTTATCTAAACATACTAATATCCTGTTTAATGAACCATCCATCTCATCTTATTATTTTTTTTCTTCAACTTAACATTGTGCTTATTAGCATAGCCATGGGTTATACAATTTGAATCTAACTCTCTAATGCCCTCGGTTTAGACTCTCATTATTTTTCTACAGTTCAGAAGATATGAGGTTAATTCATTTACCCTTTATCCTATACTAGTTTCTTAATCATAGAATAATATCTATAGTCTTTAGCTTTCTAATGGATGTGTCTAGATGTGATAATATTTATACTACTGTTGTATGCCATACTCTGACTCACAATCTATGAAGCTGTCTCATTATGATTTATTGATATGCCTTAATCACAGGTTTCATTATGTTTATTATATTTTTAGCCACATTGATGTCCAGCTCTTAGACTAACATTGTGACATAGTTGTCCTCAGGTCTTTAACTGTTACCCATATGATATATGGCAACACTACTTACGCCTCCCTTCTCCCCCTCCTTGATATATTTATATTTATATTTTTGTCACACTGACTGGTTACATTTGTATTTGTTCTTGTTGATGGTGCGCCGTCAGCGGCCGAGATGGCGCATCTATTTTCATTTATTTATTTAAATGCTGTAACCAGCTTAGAAGTATGTAGCTCTTTATCATAGATATATTTCAACTAGGATGGGACGGGATTCGGGGAGAGGGGAGGAGAGAAAGGTGTCCTGAGGAGCTTTGAATGACAACACTGATGTTGGAGTAGATAGGTTTTAGGTGTCGGTATTGTTGTGCTATATGGTACATTACTCCAATACTTGCTTTTTACAGTCTCCAGTCATTTTAGGTTTAAGACACTCCATCTGTTACACTTCTATTACAGATTCCACCTCTAGCTACATGCTGTGTCTGTAGCACTCTTTATTTCACTGTCTTTTTAAATGTAAAAGCATGTATGTTTGCACCTGATTGTTAGGTATAGGGCCCATGCCCAAATGACGGGACAACATTATTGAGCATATAGCTATTGTTGTGCTATATTATGAACCAATGTAAATCATTTTACACTTTGCTAGACTGAGCTTCAGATAAGACTTGTTTTAAACCCAACAGATACTATGGCTTGCATTGAAGAGTTATTATGTCCTATGCAGGGTCCTCTGCATCAGTGGAGACCACATTTCTATCTATAGCGCTAGTCTTAATAAGCAGTGGACTAACTAAGCCAATGGCAAAATATATATTGTGACGCAACAGACAGCATATTTAAGGTTGTCGTTATTGTTTGATTGCTCTATCCTGCCCTATTTGTATAGCCTAGCATTCACTGTGTTTTAAAACCCCCAGTACCTTACGCTCCACAGTTTACAGGACTATTAAATACCTGCCATGCTCCTATGATTATAGTAGTTGTTACATGGTTGAACTTAAATTTATATATCCATTAGTCCTTAATTAAGGCGCAGTATTTGGTGCACTAAGCACCCATGATGCATTATTTATGTTCGCCTGCCCTTCTTGTCATCCGCAACAAACCTCTGAGTCCTTAAGTTACTTACGTCATTCATCTTACTTTTACTACCACCTCCTCCCCCCCCCTCCCCCACCACCATAAAGTACCTCCTTTTATAGGAGAACTAACTACGCGGCTTGTCTTTTCTATGCCGCATCTCTATCATAGTTCTTTCTCAACAGCACCATATGTCTTTACTTAACAACAACCCTTATTGGACCGCATGCTAACTACCTTCTTTAAATTTTATTCTAATTTACCATAGGTTCAGGAGAGATTGTTTTTATCACTCTATTTCCTCTAGATACCATTTAAGATGACAGGAGTCCGAAAGTGGCTTCTTTTACTAGGAGAGGAAAATACTATAAAGTTGAAAATGAGGTTTCAGTTCTGCCTGTTGCATACAAATATAGAGATGTTGCTTTGGGTTTTCTCGTGAAAAATCTTTACATATATGTGACTATGGTATAGTTTTGAACTCCTAAGTAATGTCATAGTTTATAAGGATGTTTCTAAATACTTGTGTAACATGTTTATTCGATATTGTTTTGTCAATAACCTCAATAAAAATCTATTTAAAAAAAAAAAAAAAAAAAAAAAAAAAGCAGCTATCACCAGACCACTGATTCCTAACCAATATGGGCGGTTTGCAATAACCCCGGAAAAGTCAGACCAGGATGATTGACAGCCCCTACTTATGCACAACTGTCTGTGTGCGATCAGGGGGACCCTGCAAGTTTTAAACGTGGGCAGTGTATTGCGTCCTGCTGGCCATGATGCTGTGCAGACATGTTTGAGAGAGTAAATCTTGTGTGTCCATCCCTTGTTAAATGTGGCCCCATGATCTTTAGTATGTAGATAGATCTTATTGTTGGGTAAGTGCATTTTTTTTTTAAAAAAAATTTTGGTGAAAAAATTGATCAGCAGTTGCTGTGATGGAAAGGTTTAAAAATAGAAAGTATAGACATGTGAAATTAAACCAATTGAGAACAGATCTTCAGTTTTTGTAATTAGAAATGTCTTTTTATATAATTTCTATTAGAGCTTACTGCTTCTTAGTTCTTGCACATAACAAATTAATTACACCCACATTTATTTATCTGAGGGGCTACCCACATACTCAACACCCAGAATAAGCATTTGCCTAGCGGTCGATCCGATAAAAATCGTCGCCCGCAAAAGCCGGCGACGCCAATAATTGCGCGGATTTGGTATCCTATATACGGCGTAAGCTAGAAGTTACGCGCGTAGATTTCTGGCGTTGCCCATAGTTTTTTGGCCCATAGACTGACATACAAAACACGCGCAATTTGCTATCCAATATACGGCGTAAGGACTTACGCGTGCAGATTTTACAAAATCTACTCCATTCTCAGCTCGCCACAAATTGAAGGCGCAGGAACCCTTGCACTGACTTAGAAACCAACGTAACTCTCAGAAGGCCTAACAAATGCATGCCTAACAATATACATAGCAGCAGCTTGTTCACAAATAGTTAACCTCTTCAAAGCATTTATTATTCCTGCCCCTGCAAGTGTGTCAAACCAATCACAAACAGCACAACCTCTCACCTGCAGCCTTAAAACACCTGCAAATGCACACCCTCATTAGCCACCATGTTTCCCTTGCAGTATATTGCATTTAGAGTCAGACAGCGTCGTGGGGCACAAGGGGTGCTGGAACCCCTACAAGCCCCTGTTTTGGATGGTATCCCTGCTGCTGAGGTCCCTGGTCATGGTGCTGTAGCTGTCCCTGCTCCAGCTGCTGCTGCTGCCCTCCCTGCTCCTCCTGCTGTTGTCCCTGTTCCTGGTGCTCCCCATGCTGCTGTTGCTGCAGCTGCCCATAGGCCAGCAGGGCCTATAAGACGAAGGCATCAGCAGAGGGGAAGAGCACCAAGGGTACACAGGGTTAGGGTCACCCTGTTTGGGATGACAGAAGTGGAGGTCAGGGAAAAATATCGCTTGACATCTGCAAGCCTCATTAACCTATATGAGGTGTTGAAGGATGAAATTGACCCTCAAGCGTATAGGAACCGAGCTCTGACTGGTATGCAGAAGCTGTTGTGTGTTGTACACTTCCTGGCAACTGGCTCATACCAGTCAACAGAGGGGCTTGTGTCTGGCCTAGCGCAGTCTACCTTCTCCAGGATTCTAGGGGAGGTTCTGACTGCTCTAGATAACCAGACACAATGATACATTCATTTCCCCCATACCCCCCAGGAATGGAACCGTCTTAAACAAGGCTTCTATCGACTGGGGGGTATTCCTAATGTCATGGGGGCAATTGATTGCACACATGTGCGTATTGTGGCCCCACATGAGGAGACAATCCTCTATATTAACAGGAAAGGGTTTCACTCATTGAATTGCCAGATGGTCTGCGATACCAATCTGAAATTCTTACATGTGTATGCAGGCTTCCCAGGGAGTGCACATGATTCCTACATCCTGCGCCAGACCTCCTTATTCAATATGTTTGAAAATGGAACACTTTCGGGAGGATGGCTGCTTGGTGAGTACCTTCATTCTGTCTGTATATTTCTAATAAAGGGACACTAAACACATATTTTCATCTCATGTTTCAGATAGAGAATACAATGTTAAACAGCATTACAATTCACTTCTCTTATATCATTTTATTCATTCTTTATATATCTTATTTTTTAAAATTTCTAATTCACATATATGAGCCAATCATATGAGGCTTCTATGTGCAGCCACCAATCAGCAGCTATTGAGCATATCTAATATGCTTGTCATCAAAAGTTATCTATAGAATGGAGAAAATGATCTAATCTAAGTTAATTATCAAGCTGCTAACAATTGCATGTTCTTATTAAATGGACAGTCTAGTATAAATTGCACTTCCATTATTCAGATAGGCCTTTTAATTTTAATAAACTATCCTGATTACTTCCATTAATGTTTTTATTAAATCTATCTTTTATATGTGATTCATGTTGTGTCCCTTTAAAGCACATGATGTACCTGTAGTAATCCAAACACATATGTTACATGACAGGTGACGCAGGGTACGGCTGCAGACCATGGCTATTAACCCCCTTGGTGCACCCCATTACAGAGCCACAACTCAGGTACCAGGAGGCACACATAAGAACAAGGAATGTCATTGAAAGGAGCTTTGGCCTATTAAAAACCAGGTTCAGGTGTCTGGATGTTACAGGCGGAGCACTACAGTATAACCCCAACAAAGTGTGTTCCATTGTCAATGCTTGCTGTATTCTACACAACATTGCTGTGGACACACGTTTGTTGGGGGACATTGACCCAGAGCAGCAGCAGCAGCTGGTTCCTGTACTTGAGGATGTGGACAGGGGGACACTGAGGGGGAATGAAGTGAGGGATTATGTCATCCGGGAATACTTCACCTGTAAGTTACTTATTCATAAGTACAGTAAATCGTAACATTCACATGTATTATGATGTTTGACAGTACCTCACCAACCATTGCATGTGTATATATCATGTCTTGCAGAATTTAAAACTTTGGATTTCCACTGCATGTAAGTGAAACTACTACATCCCAACCCCCTTCCCTTAAAGGGACACTATACCCAAACATATTGTTTCATGATTAAGGATAGAGAAGATAATTTGTAAAAACCTTATAATTTAAATCAATTACCTATTTTCATTTTTTATTTAGATACACTTTAATGAAGACATAGCAATGCACACAGTGAAAGAATCGCAGGAGGCATCTATATACAGCTACTAATCATCAGCTACCAAGCATATCTCGATATGGTTTTCAGCAAAGAATATCAATAGAATGAAGCAACATAAATAATAGAATGAAATTATAATATCTTTTTGGAATTATCTTCTCTTTCAAAATCATGAAGGAAAAAAATTTGATTTCATGTCCCTTTAACAACCCTAATTACTGTATATTTATCATTTGTTTCATTCATGTTTAGTTCACTATCATTAAGAATGAGGATAATGGATATTTATACCTTATGTTCACACCTTCTTTAAATACATTATTAGTTATATATACCAACGTGTCAATTTATATTGGATGTGAGAAACCTTGATGTACATCTTAGAAGTGAATATTACTATATGTACCGTTGAGA